>NC_066623.1:14980967-15312252 GCF_025201925.1 Gopherus flavomarginatus
TCGACACATTATTAGCTGCAGTGTGAAAGCCCCTGGGAGCCCCAGTCCTGGATCAGGGTGCCATTGTGCTAGGCGTTATGCAGATGAGAGGATGGCCCCTGCTCCAGACTGCTTACAGTCCAAGGATAAGACAATAGAGGGCAGGTGCTCTTAGAAAACCCACTCCTAGAATCCACACTCCAGGAGGCTGGATGTGCTGTCTCCCAATAGATAATGGCATTTGCTGTATTTCAAGTGTGGGGAAATTGTTCCCCGCCCTCCATTTTCTTATCTTGGACTGAAACAATAGCACGAAGAGTGACAGAAATGTCTGCCTCTCCCTTTTAGCAGACCTCATGTTTTTGAAGATGAACTTCAACTCCTCCTTCTAATTGCTTACATGCTGACACTTGAAAATCAGCTTGTCCAAAACACAGCCCCTCCCTGCCCCAGCTTCAGTCACTCACCTTTGCTTTCATCAGCGCTTCAGGACTGGGTCCTTAGTATACACTTCCAAGAGCAGTGGGTCTGGCACCCACTGGCTCTGGGGGGGGGGGGGTGTGAGGCTGCTCCATTCCTGTATGCCACGGGTATAAGAAAAAGTCCATTTAAAAGGGAACCATGGAAAAAGCTACTAGCTGGTTTCTCTGACTGGTAAACTCCAGAAGGTTCAGCCCAGATATAAATGGGCTCTTTATGGGCTATTATTTAACCCTTTGGCTTCCGGTTCAGCTGAATCCTTAGCATTAAAGAGGACTTGTGGAACATTCTCTGAAGTGCTCCCTGCTGGTGCATGGGCCCTTCTGTAAGGAGATACCAGATACACTGGGCAGTGCTAGAAGTAGACTTCACTTAGGTATGGGCTGATGATGTAACGTTCAGATCCAGACTCGGCTTAGAGGTGTAATCAAGCTGAAATCTCACGAGGTGTTAAGGGCAGAAATGTCACGTTCTCATGGGCTTTTTGGTGTATTTTCCCCTTTCAGTTTAGATCCTACCCAGGTCTAAAACTGTAGTGGTGGATTCAGCCCTGGTGATTCAAATCTGCTAAGATTGTAAAGGGTTTGGATGTTATGATATTCCTGTTATGATACGTTGGCTAACACTGGCTATGAATCTTATACCTTAAGCAGCAGTGGAGTAGGAAATGTTTGACCCCTCTCAGTTTAGGGGAATTCCCTTGCAGCTTTTGCCTGTTCGTTGATTTGTTGCTACTATTAGTCATGCTTACAGTGGATATTGCTTCCACTACCACTTAATAAATGATTATTTCTATTACCACAGCACCGAGAGGCCCCAGCCTAGCTGGTGCTGTATGTGCCCATAACAGAGTTCATGTTCCAAAGCTTGCAATCTAACTAGACAAAACTTGGGCGAAAGAAGAGAGCATTATTATTATCCCATTTTACAGATGAGGCGCTGAAGCCCAGAGAGATTCTGAAGGTTTCCAGGCTGTGTGTGTCAGCACCAGGCATCAAGCCCAGATCTGCTTAGTCCCAGTTCAGTACTGTTATCACAAGAGCATCCTTCCCTCCTGAGGAATTATCCGTAACTAATCAATTGTCTCTTTAAATGACCCTGCTTGAATTTTCCAATGATAAAAAACTAAGCGTGGTGTCTGCCAAGTAGGGTTAAAAAGCATGAGGAATCTCTCACCCCTACAGCAAGCCCCAGGCATTGAGTAAAGTCACCACAACTTTTGCTTGTCCCTGGTCCTTCATTCTGTGACTTTCTATTCCAGTTTAAAAGGCTCACATTGAAAGCTGCCAGACGCTCTTCTAGTACGAAGGAGAATTTTATGTTGGTGATGTTCTATAGTGCTGCTTATTTTTGCATTAGCTAATGCTTTGAAGACTCCTTCAAGCTTCAGAGTTCAGTTCTGTCAGGGCTGGAAACGGCTGCTTGCAATTATTGCACTGATTTTAACAGGAGCCAGTTCCTTGTCACAGTCCTAGATCTGCTTGGAAGCAAGATGTGAAAAATTAAGAACTTTGCAGCTGTATACTTTGGATGCAGGGAGCTCATGCAAAGGGATGTCAGGAGCACTAAATTGTAAAGTCAAATTTACCCGTGTACTATTTGTCCTTTGCAGTCACCTAGTTCTAATTGATGTCAGAATCCATTTCATCAGCGGGCCAATGCTGCTTCTGCTGAGCTGTGAAAGCCATTGCATGAGGAGTGAATGCAGACTGCTGGATGCAGATCTCTTTTCTGGATAGGACTGTTTTATAGCAATTAGCCTGCAATTATCATTTCCTCTCAATTGCGACTTTCTTGCATTATGTAGATAAAGCGTGGCCAACCTGTGGCTCCGGAGCCGCACGCGGCTCTTCAGAGGTTAATACGCGGCTCCTGGCATAGGTGCCGACTCTGAGGCTGGAGCTACAGATGCCAACTTTCCAATGTGCTCCAGGGTGCTCACTGCTCAACCCCCTGCTCTGCCCCAAGTCCAGCCACCACTCCACCCCTCCCCCCAGCCTGCCATGCTCTCGCTCCTCCCCACCAGAGCCTCCTGCACATTGCAAAACAGCTGATTGCGGAGGGTGGGAGGCATGGAGAGAGAGGGGGCAGGGCTGCTGGTGGGCAGGAGGCACTAGGGGGTTGGAGGGGGTAGCGAATGGGGGGCTGCTGACATATTACTGTGGCTCTTTGGCAATGTTCATTGGTAAATTCTGGCTCCTTCTAAGGCCCAGGTTGGCCACCCCGATGTAAGTGATTCTCTGGCAGACTTTTCGGTGCTGTTGCTTGTGAGGGGGAACTGGACTGCGTAATACATGTTTCAGTCCTCTAGGAATCACTCTGCCATGAATGGTGTTTGGAAGGACACTTAACTGCACCTTGTCAAAAACCTTTTCAGTTTCTTGTGCGGGCAGTTTACTCTGCATGTTTTTTGTGAGTAGCTAAACTCACTGTGATTCTTGACAACAGTTATTCACGTTCCTGAAATCCGTATGCTAAGAGGATGACAAGGAGGAGAGGGGGAAGAGAGAGAGTGTACATCTAAAGCCCACAGTCCTTTATCTGCTTTTCAAATGTGACTGCAGTTGTCACTGTCTGTCATGACTCTCTTAGTTCTTTGTCCATACACAATTTTACCCTTATAAAAGGAAGCAACAGCTCAGTTGTTTTCAATAAACTTCTTCAGTGGATAGCGCGTTACGCAGCAGGAGACTTCTCCCCCTCCCCCCTCCCCACACACACACCTCGAGTACTCGTGGCACATTACCATGAGTTTACGGTGGCTAAAGAAGAGCCTATGTACAGTAAATCCATGCTAAACCAGCTACTGATTACAGGCGTGCCTGTTTACAGCCACAACCATGGCAGTTCCTCCCTTTGCTCCCTTGGCTATAGGTCAAGTTTAATGTCATGTACACTTTGAGCACTTCCAAACTGACTTGGAATATCTCCTTAGTGGGGACATAGTACTGCAGTTCTGGTTACTTCAGGATTGTTTTTGAAAATTGTGTTTCACCTGTGCTACCGGAATAAAAGCCGTGGCCAGGTTAGAGCAGGGGAGGGCACTAGAGGTGACTGAAAGGTAAATGTCAGTGTGGGAATAATCAAAATATTGCATTTAAAAATCTGTGGGGGCTCACTTATCAAACACCCGCTTGGTAATGGATTGGTAAAGGCAGCAGGACTCTCAGTTTCCAATAAAAGCTCACATCTAAGTACAAAGGAGCTATTTTGATAAAGCCTCTTTCTTCTCTCCTTCACCATTTCTCTTACCCCCTTTCTTTTTCCTTTGAGGTTGGAGAATGTTTGAACTTAAAAGGGAAAATACCATGCTCTCATCTGTCCAAATTTCAAAATCACCCTATGGCAGAACCTTTCCCCCAATCTGCCCTACAAACATAGTCTATATAAAATCCAAACTGCTACCTTTTCTAGGATTTGGCTTTATTAGCAGAGAAAACAACAAAATAGCATAAAAGTTAGCTCAAGTCTTCTCCTGAAGCTTGGCTGCTCCTATAGATCCTCCTTCAGGACTAGTCAGCCCACACCCTAGATCCTCTGTCCTCAGAGTGACCTTTAGGTCAGCTGCCTTGGCTAATGAACAGAACCCTTTCCCAACAGGGACAGCATTTGCTTACTCAAGCAAATACTACCAGCCTGTTCCAGCTCCAATTCGCTGAGTCTTTCTTCAAAACTTGTTAACATATCTAGACTGGAAGGAGATAGAGTAGATAGGATAAAGAGGACCTGGTAAGACTGAGTCAGAGCTTTTTTGCAAAATCAAAAATAAATAAATGCAACTACTGAGTTTGCAACAATAACTATATCTCACTCAGAATCTGCTTCTGATAATAGGGATCATTCATTTACCACTGAAGGAATGTATAGAGCATTGAGGCTAAGTTTATTTAAAAATTACACCACCAACAGAGAGTGGTTAATGGAAAAAACATTCCCAGACACCTTTCTGTGAAAAGGTCTGGGAGATTTGTATAGAGTTTCTTGCTAAATTTCTAAGAAACTGAACAGCACCGGTAATTACTAATTATTTAAAATTGTTTCATAAGTGCATTTAGCTCTTACTGCATGTACACATAACTAAAACTTTAATAGGGTTTTTGTAGCCTTTCAAATGAATACCAAGAGACTGAGAACACATTTACCATGGTTTAACAATTCTGTAATAAATGCATGTCTGATTCTGTAGTTAAAACTTGGTAGTCTGTTTTTAATAATTGATTGGTATTCAATTAGCAGACTTAATAAATATAAATTAAATACCCATTGGAAGCATCTAATTTAAATTCCAGGGGAATTTAACTGGACAAGTTTTTAGTCCAGGGGAATTAACATTTCCGTGTGCATGCAGATATTTTGCACAGCAAAATATACTGCGAGCAATATCAGATGAACTGTTCAAGTCTTGAGTCTCATACAGTTTGGGCAAGCAATTGTATGTCTAATTAGTGCATGCATTGAAATTGTGAACATGCATGTGCAAATATATCTAATTAGCAGTTTGCACTCACCATTACAAGCATTCATGCACAAACATGGAAAGATAGGCACATAAATTCCGTGTGTGAAAATCAGGTTCTCATCATTAATCTCAGCAACATCTTTTCCTCTGCTTCATGAGAACTTTAATTGTAAGGCTGAATTTTCCCACTAAAAGTCATCAGCAGAAGTAGTTAATATATGTATGTAGCGGACTTATAAAAATGCACCCTTTGTGTTTCAGGGCACATGTATGAAATGTTATAACTACAGCAATAAGGGGCAGATGCAGAGCGGGTGTAAATTCACAACGGCGGAGGATTTGGCCAAAAATATTATAACCTAGATCAACTGTTGACTGTATCTTAAAGATCCAGGGTCGCCCAGAGGATTCAGGGGGCCTGGGGTCTTCGGCGGCAGGGGGCCCCGCTTTGGCGGTAATTCGGCAGCGGGGAGTCCTTCCACTCTGGGACCCACCGCTGAAGTGCCCCAAAGACCCGTGGGGGGGGGGGCCCGCCGCCGAATTACCACTGAAGACCTGGCACTTCAGTGGTAATTTGGCTGGCGGGGGGGGGGCCTTCTGCCCTGGAGCAGAAGGACTCCCCCCCCCCCGCCGCCGCCGCCTCAGACCCGAAGCGGAAGACGCTCCAGGGGCCTGGGCCCCCGAGAGTTTTCTGGGGCCCCCGGAGCAAGTGAAGGAACCTGCTCCAGGGGCCCCAAAAAACTCTCAGGGGGGCCTGGGGCAAATTGCCCCTTTTGCCCCTCCGCCAGGAGGCCCTGTAAAGATCAAGCTCAGGCTGTGTCAGACCAAGGGTGGGAAGAAAATGCGAGAGTTGAGAACGTTCTGCTGAAAATGCCCATTCACCAGCTTGTGTCGGTTCTCTTGAGTGCCATGGTGGAGCTCAGCTGTCTTGCCGAAACACGATGAGGCAGGCAGTCTCTTGGGTAGCTGGGACCCATGCTACTCTTTGTAGATCAATATATTCATAGATTACAAGGCCAGAAGCTACCATTGTGATCATCTCATCTGACCTTCTGTACAGCACAGACCATAGAACCTCCCCCACAGTAATTTCTCCAGCATATATTTTAGAAAAACATCCAAACATGATTTAAGAATTGTCAGTGATGAAGAATCCACCATGACACTTGGTAAATTGTTCCAGTGGTTAATTGCTCCCACGGTTAAAAACTTACACCTTATTTTCAGGAATGAGACTATCTTGAATTGACATCAGGAGCAAATGGGAACCCACTGCAGTTTGTGGAGCAATACTTTCTTGGCTAATACTGCCAAGCAAGCGGACTGCTGCATTTTGACACCAGCTATAGCTTCTGAGGGGACTTCAGTAGACAACAAAGACTGAGAGTACCTTAGCCCTCCCTCTTAGCTCTTCTGTGCTCCTTGTTGTTTGGGGGCATGGATCCCCACGTGTGCACATGGATGGAATGGATGCAGTGCTGGGAGCTAGGAAGGCTTGGTTTCTGGTCCTGGTTCTGCTCATGACTCTCTCTTTGATTTTGGACGAAATCACTTTGCTTCTCTTCCTCACTCTCTCCGTCTGTAAAATGGGAGTATGATACAATATATGGGTGTTGTGAGGATTAGCTAACATTTACACAGGGCTTTGAACAGATGAAACACTGTCTCAGTAACCATAGGCACTGACTCTGTGTGTGCTCGGGGCTGGAACACCCACAGGGAAAAATTAGAGGGTGCTCTGCACCCACCAGCAGCCAACCTCCCCTCCCTCTCCTACCCCACCTACTTCTACCCCCTGAGTGCGCCGCATCCCCGCTCCTCCACCTACTTGCCAGCGCTTCCTGCCCTGTTTGGCAGTGTTAGCAAGCTGCAGGAGGGAGGGGAGGAGCAGGAACATGGCATGCCCAGGGAAGGAGTTGGGGAAGAGGCGGAGCTGGGGCCGAGATTTGGGGAAGGAGTTGGAATAGTGGCAGGGAGGGGGAGGAGTTGGGGCAGAGACTTTGGGAAAGGGGTTGGAATGGGGGCAGGGAAGGGGTGGTGCCTCATGGAAGGGGTGGAATAGGGGTGGGGCTGGAGCACAGTGGGGGTCGAGCACCCACAGAAAAGAGGGGAAGTCGTCGCCTATGTCAGGAACTACTCATCTTTGTCCATCTCGGAGTACCCAGTAGATATTTAACTACTCGTTTAGCTTTCTTTACTGAGAAAGTAGAATTCTAAGAACAGACCTCTTCAAGATGCTCCTAAACCCATAATTTATATAGGTTTTTATTCTACTCCAAGCTGAATCTCCACGCCTCTTGTAACTGGCTTCATGGGCCAGAGAATCTATCTGGAGGAAATATCATAAGGAAGAGTGTGTCCATGATGCTATTATCCCAAGATGCGTTTGTGTAAATATTCTTCAGTTAGGCTTTGGTGGTCTTGATTGTAGATTATAGGTGAGTTCCATTCTTAAAATAGCTCCACGACCAGCTCACCCAAGACCAATCATCTGTTGCTATAACACCAAAAGGGGAAAATTAGTAGTGGCTGGGCCCTACAGGAAGGGAGGGGTAGTCAGTGTGGTAAGCAATGTATAGAATCCCTCCATATTAAAGAATGGCCCAAACCAGAACTCCAGCTGTGAAAACTCTCCGATTCTGAAGAAGCCTGACTCCATCACAACAAGGGTTTGATCCAGAATTTCAATTCTAGATCTAATTTCCCAGATTTCTTTTGTAAAAAGGGACTAAAAGTTTTGTAACTGGTTGCAAGGGGCTAACTCTCTCATATATAATGTGTGTTCATATAGAGAGAAAGGCAAGGAGGGTGGGAAGGTGGGTGCGGTAATATCTTTTCCTTGACCAGCTTCTATTGGTGAAAGAGAGAACCTTTGGAGCTTACACAGGCATTCTGACTTTTCAGTTATTTCCCTGACACCAAGCGTTCCCTGCTGCACGTTTGTGAGCCAGCAAATTACCTGTTCACCTTGTGGGTTTCTCGCTAGGTCTCTTCTAGCTTTAGAGCTATAAACCCAAATGCCTTGCTCCAACCCCCTCACTCCCAGGAGCGAAGTGTTTCTGATTTAATTCTGAGATGACATAATGGGACTGGACAGCATTCAAGGACTTCCACTGTTAAATTATTGCATGAAGCTAACAGCATAATCTGTGCCTTGAGCACAGTTACAAAAGCTTTCCCCACCCCCCAGTCCTGGAATATGAGCAATACTAGTTCTTAAACAGAAGCATTCTGGAAGCCTGCAGTATACAGCATGTACTGTAGAACCTCATCAGGGCCGGTCATTATTTTGGAAAAATATCATTTTCAAGATCAGACATGATGTGGAGGCTTTTTTATTAATTAAACAGAGGGAGGCTTGGAGCCAGCTTGATTTGGGGTGTAATTGTTTAACTTTTCCATGAATCATTATGATGTTTTCCTACTTAGCAGGCATTAAATATTATTTTAAACCCACCTACCTCCTTCCACCCCCCCCCCCCCATTTTTTTCCCCAGGCTTCTTTTGTTTAGTATTGTTTAACATTATCTAGTTATTGGATGGCTGCCCTAGGGGCCTTAGAGAAATCTTGGCTGTTTCATTCCTAGCCAGATAAAAATGCTGGTGCCATCCTGAATCCACAGATAGTAGGGACATTAATGGAGGAGGGGGGGCTCTAGTCCAGAGTAAAGTGAGCAGTTCCCTTTGTTCTTTTTCTTTATGGGTGGGTGGTTTTTTTTAGTGTAAGTATTTTTCGAAAGTATTTGGCTAAAATAGAAATGAGACAATAGCTCCAGATTGCAAGGGCAGCTTATTTGCCAAGTTATTTCTTTTCTTGGGGGAAAAACAAAGACAGTGCAGACCGATAAGATTATTTTTATAGTGCCACAAAACCAACAATGGGCAAGCTTCCCTATTATTACTTTCAATATCAAAGGTGGTTCCATCAGGTTGAAAGAACAGACAGGGACAGATGATGGAGGGGCCTTGCACGGGGCTGATATCTGCTGCCAGCACCTTGACATGGCAGGCGAGTTGTATAAACACCATCTATCTGAGTGAAGACTCCAAGCCTAGGAACTAATTGGCTGCTTTTTTTTTTTTTTAAATCATTGAAGTTTCATTGTGTAACAGTCCCCTTTATTCTTGATTCCCAATGAAAAATCAGACTCTTAATCAACAACCAAGCTGCACGGAGGGGGTGTGTGGATGTGGTTTACCCTCGGAAAAGATCAGCAGGGACAGTGACAATACAAGCTTCACCCAGACTGCCCACCACCACCAAGCCTTCTGTACCACAGGAGGTACCTTGCCCAGCCAGGCAAAAAAGATACAAGCCAGTTAGCAAAGGGTCTCTTCTGTTTCTGTCGCAAAAGTTGTGTCTACTTGCTGACAGCAGAGACAATGGGAAGGGAGGAGCCTCATACAAACCTAGCTGGGATCACACCAGTGGCAGAGAGGTAAGCTCTGGGGCTAGGTGCCCGCAATGATAGGTGGGCACTGGGCAGTGCCAGGCCCTGTGGAAGAGGGTGGTTGACAGTGGGAGGAAGAAGAGTCTGGACAGCAGAGGAGTGTGGTTGTGGCTCTGAGAGATCAAAGCAGTCTGCACTTGTGGGGGGAGGCATGTGCCTTAGCATAGCGTCCTGAGCTGTAGCCTGTCTAGTCTGGCCCTGACCAACACCAGTGTACCCCTTCCCGCCCTGCATGGACCACCCCTAGAGGCTTATTTACCCCTTGTCTCTCTGAGAAAACTGTCAACCTCTGGAATGCTCTACTCGTGGGTTAGGAACTATGGGCAGGGAACTAAGCTGAGACTACCCAGCCCCTTTCACGTAGGCACTGGATCTCTGCTGGTGGTCAGACCTTCTGCTGTTTCATTCTTCCCCCCTCCCCTCCTAGTTCAATTCCCATTACATCATAAAATGATCTGCTGAAGGCTAAAAGCAGGCGGCATTTCCCCTGAGAGTCCATGATGAAGGGGCTAACCTCCATGGGAAAGACTGGAAACTGGTGCTGAAATGTCCCATTTGGATTCACAAAGTGGTTTTGATTTTGCAACCTCTGGCTTAATAAAGAATAAATAAAACAAGCCCTTTCAATGCCAACCCTCCTTTTTCTTTTCTTCTGGGCCCCTCTCTCTCACACACACACATGCTGGAACAGAGAATGGATGCTATCTCAGGGCAGAATTTTCAGTTAAATTAATCATGGCAACTCCGCCTTCCACACATAGAAACATTTGCTTTGAATGGAAAGCCCCAGGCACAGGGGGTTTCATATTTTCACAAGCTGTGGGAACCTAACTGCAAAGCCCATTTCAGTGTTAATTTCATGCTCCTGGGACAATTTTTCCTCTTTGCAGGGGGGGAAATCTCACCAAACACAAAAAACTCAGCCTCTCCATTTCCCTCTGAAAGGGGACTTGTCAGTTATTCTGCGGCACAAAGCCTGGAAAGCAGAGTTATTTAAAATCAGTATTAACAGACACATTAGATGAAGTTGACTAAGTCTGGGTTGAATAGGGACAGTCTGATTCCATGACCTGTTGTGAGCTTGAAGTGAAAACAAGATAAAGACCAATTGTTCCTAATCCCATTGTGCTATCATACCCCAAGGCAACAGAGCTTTACGGGAGCAGACATTTGGTTCAGCTAAGGCACCAGAGGCCAGTGCTCACCTGAACAGCCATGTAAAGCGAGTTGATCTTGATTTGAAAGGGTTCCTGTGACTCTCCTTGTGGTATTTTGGTCATATGTATTCACACCCCACTCACTTAAATCAGTGTAGGTTCATTGAACTTTCATCATTAGCCTGCCAATGAAATATCAGGGAAATTGTGAAGGGCCAATCACATTCAGAGCCAATCACATTCTAACTTAGCAGCCCTGAAACTCAGATGAGTCTTGTTTGAAGCTCCAGGGACCTGGTGTCAGGACCTCAGCAGGCTCTGGGCGCATTCACCTAGTAACCCAATGAGCTCGCACTAAGTGACTGTGCTTCCTGATTGGACAGAAGAGCCAGCAGCTCATCATGTAGCCTTCGTAGCAAAAGCAGCGCAGAGGCTGCTCAATGTATTTTATGCCTGTGGTTTCATCAGAGCTGCTTCCTGGACTGGTCCTTGCTTCTGCTTGCCCCTGTCCTAGTTTCTACCTTCCTCTGGAACCTGGCTCCAGCCAGTGGCTTGCCCCCTGACCACAACTCCAGATCTGTTCTGGTTTCTGTCTCCAAGCACTGGCTTGTCCCCTGTCCAGGACTCCAGTGTTTCTTCCAGTTCTGTTCTGATTGCTAGTTCTGCTGCCTGTTCTGACCACTAGGTTGCAGTGCCTAGACTATGGTGCATGACATTTAACTCACTACTAACCAGAAACTCAAGACCTCAGACTGGGTGCTTAGTTCTGGATTTAGTTCAAGATGCATGTTTAATCTGAACTTCTGGAATCTGGAAGTTTAGACATAGAAGTACACAGATTCTTATTTATGTATTAAGAAATGATTGGGCAAACTTTGTTAAGCCTCATAAAATTTCCTTCAGGTTGGGCCAAAAGCTCTGTGGAGTAGGGACTCCTTTTTCTTGTGTTTGTACAGTACCTAGCACAGGGGTGGTCAACCTGAGCCTGAGAAGGAGCCAGAATTTACCAATGTACATTGCCAAAGAGCCACAGTAATACGCCAGCAGCCCCCTCATCATCTTCCCTCCCCTGCCAGGGCTTCTTGTCTACCAGCAGCCCCGCCATTTGATGCCTCCCTCTCCCTCCCCACACCTGCTGACCAGCTGTTCTGTGGTGTGCCAGAAGCTTTGGGGGGAGGAGCGAGGGCATTGTAGGCTCAGGGGAAGGGTGGGAAGGGGTGGAGTGGGGGCAGGGTCTGTGGCAGAGCCAGGGGATGAGCAGTGAGACCCCCCCGGCACATTGGAAAGTTGGTGCCTGTAGCTCCAGCCCTGGAGGTGATGCCTATACAAGGAGCCACAGGTTGGCCACCTCTGGCCTAGCACAATGGAGTGCTGGGCATGACTAGAGTTCCTAGGCACTACTGAAAGACAAACAAATCATCATAGTAAGATCAGGCTGGTTCTGATTTTTACTGAAGGACAAACTGGAGAGTGTGGGAAGAATGTTGTCACAGATGAAACTAAAAGTCTACAGGGGCATTTCCCCTCTTTTCTCTCCTAATAATTATTCCAAAAAAAATCTCTAGCACAGATTTAAGCAGCTGCAGTTGCTCTCCATGGCCAGCTAGTGACAAGTTCTAAACTCCAGGCTGACATTGAAGGATCAGGAAAATATCTATCATTTTTAGTGCAAGATGGAAGAAAGGTACAAACCCACAAGTTGTATCCTCTTTTTATTATTGTTCACCAAACTATTTCAGGTGAGGGCCCCTGTCTGACAGACTACTGTGGGACTGGGCACTTGTTAGTCACTTAAGCAGCTAAATTTAACTCTCTTTTGAAAAATAAGTGGCCAAATACAACTACAGGGCAGTGAATGAGGTGGAAGCCCTGGAATGCCAACTCCTAAGTGCTCACTCCAGCACAGCAGGGATGAGCAAATAGAGAAGCCCTTCCTCTCACACACACTGCCCAATGAGAGACTCTTTTCTCTCTCCTGCAAACCCAGAGCGCCTCCTCATTTTGGGTGCTGCCGTGACTGGATGCTAACTTCAGTCACATGGGGCCTGATTTTCAGAAGTGCTGAGCATCCGCCACTCCCCATTATCTTAGTTTAAGTGGAGCAGTGGGTGCTCGCAAGGGTGGGTGTCTCAGTTGCTCCACCCAATCAGTGAGCTAACGGAGACTTCTGAAAATGTGATTATTAGTGAGCTGCCTGAGCAGAGGTGCCAACTTTCTGGTTTCCTCAGGGGTGCTCGACTCCTGCTCTGCCCCAGGCTCTGTCCCCGCCTCTTCCTTCCCCATTGCACCCACTCCCCCAAGCGTGCCCCTCCCTCGTTCTGCCTCCTCCTGCCCCAGCTGCTCCCTCTCCTCCCAGTGCCTCCTGCATGCTGCTGAACAGCTGATCACTGGTGGGTGGGAGATGCTAGGGAAGGGGGGAGCTGATTGGCGGGGCCCGCCAGCTGGCAGGAGGCCCTGGGGAAGGAGGAGGAGCTTGATTGACAGGGCTCTTCTGGCCTTAAAGTTGATGACAACTGTACAAGGCCATGGTGAATCATGGCCACTGACAGTAAAACGAGGCCTCGTGTAGCTCATTGCAGTGGGGACTCGGAAGTGAATCTAGCTGATGGGAGAATGGATCACTGGTTCCCCAGGCCCCAGTGGTTAAACAAACTTGATTTGCATTCCAGCTGTGGGGAGCACGAGCTGGTGTTCATGAATACATCAAACCTCTGGCTCAGTGTAAATGGGTGTGAGCTTTGAGTATTTCACCTAATCAGAATGCAGCCCCAAGAACACCACATGGGACTTGTGCACTGCTGGGCTCTTGTGTGTCTCTCAGAAATGAATGCTTAAGGGTCACTTCTGACCTGATTTCGAGCCATTTCCCTCAGCTCTGAACTCAGTGGCCCTGTTTAATGAATTCCCTCCTGAGAGACTTCAACTGAAGAACTGGTGGGCCAAGAGTGACATCTGCTGGGCAAAGGGAGCAAACTACAATTCCTTTGTCTGCCTGAAATGTACGTTCTCTATATGCCTCCTTTTTCGTGAGCAATTCCCCCAGTTCTGGAGTGACTAGCTACTTCTCTTTTCCATGTCCATTTTATACTTTTTCTTTACTGATTATTCAAATGTAGGATTTTTTCCTGCTCCATTTCTTTCAGCTTTCGCATAGCATTTGTCCAGCAAGGCTGGTGTACAGTGGTGATTCTGACCAGTAATTAAGGGCTAAGTGTTGTTTTGTGGCACATGTGTGCTGGGACGGGAATGGGACGCAAGGACTTCCACCTTCCTGATCCTCCCATGCAGCAACAGGGCAATATCCTGCTCTAGCGCTCTCCTCTAAGGGACTGGGGTAGCATGTGCCACCACTCTAGCTGGGTCAGTCTGCTGGCTTGGAGGGGTGGGGGAGGCTCACAGTCCCCTTTCACCTGACCGTATATTGCAGTCAGCAGTAGAGACTAGTAATAGGAACATGTTCTATCTTTAGGGGGCAGTAATAAGGTGAACGTGAACCCAACTCCATCCCTGTGCCTACCTGGAGCTACCCTGCTGTGTGTTGCAGCATCCTCTGCTCCCTCTGAATAGCTGCTATGAATAAGGAGATTTCACCCTAAAAGTGCATGTCCAGGCAACTCCCTCCCCTCTATGAAATCAACTGCCAGGGAAGCAGAGAAGAAGGCTGCAGCTCTGTTGTGGCAGCATATTCAAAAGGCAGATGCATTCCTGTATAGATACATTTCAGAGAAGCTGAACAGCCGAGGGCAAATTCTGTGTCCCCAGCATGTTAATTTTTCTTCCTGTCTAAACGTATCATTCAACAACAGTCCAACCCTGCGTGCTTTCCTCTGCCAAAACTCCCATTGACGTCACTGCTGAATCAGGCCCCTGAGAGAAGGATTTGCCTGTCAGTGCTGAACAGTACTATAGAAAAGAACGAGGAGGTGAACTGAATCCTGTGATGGAGTGTTTGTGTCTGGCAACAGGAAGCTAGGGAGGCAGACCCAGAGCATCCTGTTCCTGAATTAATTTGCACAAGCTTCCTCTAGGCTCAGGTAGGTCCCCGCGTCCTGTGATCTAATCACATCAGAATAGGACAAAGGATGAGATGCAGTTTGGACAGGATCCATCTCTTTGGTGTAAGCCAGGATCCGGGATCTCAAACCTTGCCAGTTGAATTGTAATAAAACAAAAGGAACGTTGTTACATTACCATTTAAAAATGTGACATTGGCTGCTGAAAGAACAGGCTTGTTATCTTATCAAACCCACTCCTTGGTTCTATCACACTCTTCTACTGACACTCCCACATCTCCAACTGGGAATGGTGGCCACCTGGTGGCTCCCTGGCTTTACTACACCTAAATATCACCACTATTCCCTTTCTGTGACAGAGGAGGGAGAGAGACAGCCTTGTGCTATGTTTAGTGGTTGCAATATACCAGCAGCTCTATGACATTCTCTGTGTGCAGTGATAATATGTAGGTTCTCCTCACAGGATAGATCCTGTTTTTGACTGGAGAGATGCTGCAGAGGGAGCTGTGTAGGACTCAATCTCCTAGGATATGCTAAGTGCCTCATGGAAGGTCCTGAGTCCCCCTCCCAGGGAAGTCAGTGGGAATTAAGGGTGTTTGCAGGGATAGGCCCAAATTAAGGAGGGATTAGATGACACAGGAATCACATTGAGTGTAGTTTGAGTGGCACGTGCACTTGTTGGAATGTGGCAATGAATAACTTAGAAGGGCCATTTCTTTATGGTGAATGTTATATACTGAACATAAGGGACAAGATTATTCCATACACTCAGGCAAGCAGAAGAATATTTTGTGTATCTGGGCAAGATCTGATTTTTCAGATAATTGTTCTAGAAAAAGGGGTGGGGAAGTGACATGGCTTCAGTCACTATTCATAGCTCAGCACTTTGAGTCTCAACAGCCAAGATTGCATTTCAAAGGTGCCTTTCTGCCCGATCACAGTGGGCTGTGTATTTCATACCTGTTCCTCTCCCTGTTTCTCTCCTCACACCCTTTCTTTAATTAGACTCCCTTGCCCTCTGATTGTGTTTAGTTGTCTTGAGTTTGAAGAGAGATTTAGTATCTTTAATGACATTTAAAATATTTTTAAATACATTTTTTTCCAGAGCCTTAGCTGGGGGAAATGGCTTCTATTATGGTAAAGGCAGAAAACTCTAGATGCTGGGGAGAGTGTTATTGAAAGGAGTAGCTGGGCTGATCAGAGAACAAGGGCCCAAAGGCTTGGGGAAGGCCAGAGACAGGAAAGCAACACAAAATAACAATTCCAAGGGAAAGTGCAAAATAGAACCCTCCCTAATCTAGCTAATATTCTTAAAGGAGCATGATTCTATTCTATTGTATTACATTCTCTATAGGTTCTTGTTCTACCTTCATTGTCATAATATCTGAGCAACGTCCAGTAGTGCATTTAGTGAAGTGAATGTTTGTCATATCTTCTCTTTTCTCTCTCTTCTTCTCCCTCCCACACGGCCACTCCCCTGGGAAAACTGTGTGGACAGTGGAATATTTTGTGCTGCTTGGGTGTTTTTTATTAAATGTACACACCACTCTGTGATCATATTAGAACAGGCAGGTCACAGAAGGGCCCCTTGCCCTGGAGCAGAAGGTGGTGAGGTTTGTGATGGTCTGATAACACCTGTGGACAACCCTGAACCACAATACAAAAAGTGAATTGGCAACTGGTTTGTATTCTGAAGATAGTTTCAAAACAGAATCTGCTTAGCTCTTTGAGCTGTATTTTATTTACCCTGAGAAACAACCTGAAGTGCTGTGAATTTCTAACAAGCAATTAGCCCAAGGACAACCTAGTGGGTCTATGAAAAGATTGGACAGTAGCAAATGTTAGGGTGACAAGGAGATGACATCTGAAAGATTTGCAATACAAAAGATATATCCAAGCACACTCTCTTGTTATTCAAACACTTAGGTCTGCCAATGATGCAGTCGTTAACACGGTGCACCTCTCCGGAGCTCTGAAGAAGGTTCCCAGAACAGAGTTGACTCTCAGTTCTGTTACTATGAATAACTGGACAATAAAGTACAACCATGTATTGGGGATCACACCTGAATTGTAGGATTTTGACATGTTCAGAGGCTGTCAATTTGGTGGCAGGGGCACTGACTGTCTTTTTGCTTCTTTCTATTTTGTTTAATGGAAAAAATATCTTTTTACTGATCAAAATGGCTACAGTAAAAATGGTGAAATTTAATATGAATTTAATGTAAGTTGCAGCACACTTTGCAAATTACTGTGACAGTCTATGCTGGTTACAGTCTGTCCTAGCTCGGGCAGCCACTCCAGAAGCATCCACAAAGAAGTGTCTGCCAGTGCACCTCATTGCTGACAGACTGTATAATCTCCCTGCTATTTCAGGGCTGTGCCTTTGCTTAGGAGAGGCTGGTCATCATGAGGAATTCGTAAGGATTTGTGATTTGCTAGGGGTGGGTCAGAGACACCAGACACCTCATTTCTATTTGTGTCACTGATCTCTAGAGGTAAAGACTGGAGCATTTACCAGTAATATCATATAAGAATGGCCAAACTCTATCAAACCGATGATCCATCTAGTCCAGTATCCTGTCTTCTGACAGTGACCAGTGCCAAATGCTTTAGAAGGACTGAACAGAACGGGAAATTTATCAAGTGATCCACCCCCTGTCATCCAATCCCAGCTTCTGGCAGTCAAAGTTAAGAACACCCAGAGCATGGAGGTTGTGTCCCTGACCATCTTGGCTAGCAGCAATCGATAGACCTATCCTCAGTGAACTTATCTAATTCTCTTTTGAACCCAGTTATATTTCTGATCTTCATAACGTCCCTTGGCAATGAGTTCCACAGGCTGACTGTCCATTGTGTGAAGAGGTACCTCCCAATGTATGTTTTAAACCTACTGCCTATTAACTTAATTGGGTGATCCTTGGTTCTTGTGTTATGTGAAGAGGTAAATAACACTTTCTGATTCACTTTCTCCATACCATTCATGATTTTATAGACCTCTATCCTATCTCCCCGGAGTCTCTTTTCTAAGATAAACAGCTCCAGTCTTAACTAGCCCTTAACTAGATGCTGCTTCCCTTGATATAACATCATCCTATGTATCTATCTATTTATAACTTATTGTTGTAGATTATCCTTTTCTCTATCCATTGTGATAAGACAAATGATTGTTTGATATCAATGCCCACGTGATTTTACTAGATGCTAAGCCCATCAGAGGTTCATTAACTCAATGGACTGCAGTCTGAACAAGGTTCTATATATTTATGTCACCAGCCCTCCTTTCTGAGATGGAAGGAATGGTTTGTTCTTTCTCCAATATTTCAGTAGCTATAGATTTTATTTATGACCGGACAATTGGCTGGTGTAAATTGAAGTCCACAGAGCTTGCTGATTTGCAACATCTGAGGATTTGGTCCTATATTTGTGAATGTTTTTGCAGCCAAACACAGCTGCCGAGGGTCTCCTGTATAACTTATGTTTCATAGTATACAAACAGAGAAGTGAGATTAGAATCAAATACTCTTGCTGGAAGATTACACTAATTTATTTCTTAGAATTCAGAATGATAACATACAAGAACCACAAATCAGAGAGAGACAAAGCAGGCTGCTCCCTAAAATAGAGAGGCACATCTCACCCCACCTTACTTTAGGAGTCACTTTGCAAATTAACTGCGGCTAGTTACATGCTTTGCTGCAGAGACCCTTAGCCTGCAAGGAGGACGAGGAAGTGTTCCCCATTCTTAAAGTGATAGCTTGCGATTCTAACACAGTCCTCAACACCCCCAACACCGCGATGCTGATCAGTTGATTTTATGATGCATGACCCAGGTGTAGCTCCTAGCAAAGACAATTTTTGGTGTCCTGACCCTTGTGGTGTTCTCTGATATCTGTCAGGACTTTGACACCTATGGGCATGCCTAGACTGGAGAGCTTACAGCACCATTGCAGCTGTAAGCTTTCTGGAGTAGCCACTGTAAGATGATGGGAGATATGTGAGGAATTTACAAGGGCCACCCCTTATTAATGTTAATAGAAGTTGCATGCTAATGAACTGGGCATTGAAGAGAAAACAGGCTTTGTATTTGGGAGGCCTTGGAGTATTTGGGAGGCCCTGTTCCAGAGGGTCAAAATCTGCGCTCTTTGGCATAATAGAATCCATTGTCTGGCTGGGTGTGACCTTTTTGCTAACAGCTACAGGCAAATCTTTCTCCCCACACCAGTCAGGTAATTTGCATCAGCACAGACACTAGCTTGTTTACTAATTTTTAATTGTTACCAGTTCCAAGGCTGGACTCTGTCTTAAAGATCAGAGGGGTAGCCGTGTTAGTCTGGATCTGTAAAAGCAGCAAAGAATCCTGTGGCACCTTATAGACTAACAGACGTTTTGGAGCATGAGCTTTCGTGGGTGAATACCCACTTTGTCGGATACATGCATCCGACGAAGTGGGTGTTCACCCACGAAAGCTCATGCTCCAAAATGTCTGTTAGACTGTAAGGAGCCACAGGATTCTTTTCTGTCTTAAAGAGATACCATTCATTTTTACTAGCATGTTAGACTCAAGGTTCTGTCCTTCGATTACCAACCTCTGCTTCCACATGGAATCAGAAGTTAAGTCCACTAAGAGACTACAGGACATATTCAAAGTGTCTAGAGATGAGAGTTTACCTGCCCTCCCCTGTATTCTCGAGAGATTAACTGCACAACTGTCCTCTTACTCTGCAGATTCAGCTGCCCAGTCTTCCCTCTGAACCTGAGATACAGACTGTTTACTCAAAGAATCAACATGGAGACAGTCCTGTCGCAACAACATTGTCTCCCCAACAAGCTGGTCAAGCTTATAGGGCTGTTTAAACTCTCTAACAATTTTTAATTCCATCTGAAATCTCAAAGCTATCCGCAATGGATTTTTTCAAAGCAAATTCAGTGGATTAATTTTCATTTGAAAGACTTTGGCCACTAGGCACCAACATACTT
The DNA here is from genome assembly GCF_025201925.1 of Gopherus flavomarginatus. NCBI lineage: Eukaryota > Metazoa > Chordata > Testudines > Testudinidae > Gopherus > Gopherus flavomarginatus. Next base: position 15,000,484 of record NC_066623.1, read on the forward strand.
TCCTCAGAAGAGAGACTGTTTGCTATCAACAATGGCCTAGTGAGAGTCGATGGAAACACTTCCTTCTCCCAGATTTTCAAGACTTCATCAAGAAATACATTTCCTTCTACAATATCCTGCACTGCAACAGATTCTTTATGAGCTTTACTTATGCCCAGAACCAACTTTGGCACAACAGACAAATCACCAAACTTCTTCTGAGTTTTTCTTACATCCAGAATCTCCTCTGGCCTATCAGGAGGGTTTTCACACAACCCCCTTTCAGATAAACTGCTAGACTTCATAGTCAAAAGATTAGAAGCTTTCTCTTCTTCGTTACAAGTTTCCACACTGTCAGTGGGTAACAGTCGAATTACCCTTGTGCTTTTCTTGTGCCCTGGTTATGATATCACCTTGATCGGACAAGGTTGTCATATCTTAACCCAGCAACACACTAGCAACAGGCAGAATAAAAGCACCAGCATTGTCTGGTCTCTGGAGTCTAGGCACAACACTAACTGGATTGTTGCCAAGGTTAGTGGAACATGAGTATCCCTATACCTTACCTGTTACCTGTGTGGAGAATTGTGACAGTGAAGGAAATGTTCCTGTGTCTGTAAGGGGGAATGACTTGCCATGGAGAGAGCTACCCCAATCTCCAAACAATTGTCTGTGAATAGCCATGTGTGCTGGGACAAAGGAAAGGATATCCCAAGCTGTTTGTTAAAGGGGAATGTTTCTCCAGCTCTTTTCTGTCTGCAAAGCAGACAGAAGAAGCCTGTTAGCATCACTTGCCAAAACTGTACCCTTTCCTACCTCAGTTAGGGCTGATTAACAGTTAATCTGCTCTAGTAAAAAAAAATTTCTTCACCCATGAGTTCTCTCTGTACTTTATCTAATTCCACATTCACTTCTGAGATACTAGATAGACATTCAGAAACACAGAAGGTGGAAAATAGCTGTTTGTCTGAAAACTGCTTAGAGTTAAACAACATACCAACATTGTTTATAAACTGGACTTTTAGGATAAAACAGTTTCTGCTGTTCTTCCCTTGCTTTTTTTGATCTGGAGCTTAAGTCTGACAACCCTCTCCTCAGCGGCCAGCCATTCCATGTGCCTTGCATGGGCTTCTCTCTCTCTTTCAGCAGCAGCTTTCTTTATTTTAGCCATTTTCTGTTCATGTTCAAAACAGGCTCTCTGCAGTTTCATAGCTTCTGCTGATGCCTTCTAGGTAATGGTCACTAATCTTTAACCTTTCAGACTTTCAATATCAAATTTCAAAAGTGTGGGGTTCTGATCCAAAGCTTAATTGACCTGGTTTGGTGGATCCCAGCCAGACTGCGCCACTGTAACCATACATTTAATAACTTCACGTACGAAAAAAGATACATCCCATATGGAGTCAACAGGGAGAGGAAGGTTACATTGGGAACTGAGACTGCAGGCAGCAAAGACCTGGTGTGGACAAGTTACTATGTCTAAAAGGAGGCTGGCTGTAGATCATTAGACTTCTAACCTGCGGAGGAGATTTCTCTCAACACTTGGTGGCAGGTTAAGGGAGGGGTTAAGGATGAATGTAGGCAGGGCCTCATTTGATTGACAGAAAGGAGATGGGTGATACTAGTTGGGTGACTGAGACCCAAACACAAAAATTCCTGAAGTCAGTATAAACCTACTTAAAAAGACACACAGTGCAGCCCTCGCTGACTAAAGGAAAGAGACAAAACTAAATCATTGTGTTCACTTTATAGTTTTGGGAGGTGCTCAGAGACCATGGGGATGGTCTCTGTGTTTGGAGAAGGAATGGTAGCAGATTCATGTGGTTGTAGTCCCTCATTAAAAAGCACAGTGGCTGAATGCACCCTTCCTCAGAGCCATAACTAGGTATTTTTGCACAGGAGGCAAGAATATAAAATTGCGCCCTACCCCAGGCAGCAATTCAAAGGTGGGTCCGTCAGTCGCTCTCAGAGGGAAGGGCCTGCCGCCGAATTGCCGCAGAAGAATGGATGAAATGGCGGCAGTAGAGCCTGTGAATTTTGGGGGGGTCAACTCATGATTTTTGACTGCTTGGACTGGTAATGTTGCTTCAAAGATGGTCTTTGGTTCCAGTCCAGTTCCAATCCAGAGAGGGACTCACAGGTTAAGAGAGGACAGAGATGCTGGATATGTCTTGAGAATGCTGGGAGTTCAGGCTTGCAGGGCAGGATCAAGGGTGGCAGGTTTGTAGAAATTTTGGTGGTGCCCAGAATCTGCCCCCGCCCAAACTCCACCCCCCCCCCACTCACCCAAGGCTCTGGGAGGGAGTTTGGTTGAGGGAGGAGGTCTGGGGTACAGGCCTTAGGCTGGGGAAGGGGATTGGGGTGCAGGCTCTGGGAGGGAGTTTGAGGATGGGAGGGGTGCAGAGGGATGGGGTGCAGGGGTGAGGGCTGTGGGTTGTGGCTGCAGATGAGGGGTTTGGAGTGTGGGAGGGGCTCAGGGTGAGAGTAGGGGTGAGGGCTCTGTCTGGGGCTGGGAATGGGAGGTTTAGGGTGTGGGAGAGGCTCAGGGCTGGGCGTGAGAGTGTGGGGGTGAGGGCTCTGGCTGGGACTGGGGATAAGGTGTTTGGGGTGCTGGAGGGGCTCAGAGCTCAGGCAGAGGGTGTGGTGGGGGGTGAAAGCTCTGACTGGGGGTGTGGACTCTGGGGTAAGGCAGGGCTGGGGATGAGTTTGGGGTGCAGGTAGGCTGCTGTGGGCCAGGGGTCAGAGGAGAGGACTCCCCCCAGCCCTTTCCCTGCTGGCAGCAGCAAGCACTGGGGGAGGAGCCCCCCCTCTCCTGCCTCCCCAGCAGCACACTCACCCCCACCACTGTCCCTGCATGTGCTCCTAGGGCCCCTCTCAGGTCCAGGTGCCAGGGGGTGCTGCGTGCACCTCCTCCCCTGCTGTTGCCCCTGACTGTAGCCTAACTGGGGGTAAGGAATGGGGTTGCCTCCTTGCCCAGCATGGGCAGGAGCGGTGACTGTGGGCGGGGAGACCCCCTGTGCTGCTGGAGGGTCCTATTGGAAAATGAATGGGTCTGAGGGGGAAGGGCAGGCTCAGAGTCAGTCTGCCCTGGCAGTGAGGTGGGGGAGGGCACTAGGACCCTGCGGCAGCAGTTGCTGCAGGGAGGAAGCATGGAGCTGCTTTGCTCTGGGCTGGGAAGGGAAGTGGGGAAGCAAGTCAGGGCCAGGGGACACTCGGGGGAGGCTCGAGGGGGGGAGAGAATCACCTGGGTTATAAATATCTCTGTGCCAGCCAGCGGCTTTCTCCTCCCCCCCCTTTTTCTCCATCTCTTTCTATGCCTCTCAGCTTTGTGTGCCTGAGACAAGGGTCTCACTCGCCTCACCCTTGTTAGGGCACTGCCCTTCCTACATCAGGAGACAAAGAGAGGAACCTCTTGCCATGCCCCTGGGGAACAGCATCCTAAGCCAACGCTCAGAAACACCCTCACAGAAGTAAAAAAAAATAAGACTCCCAGCAAGAGCCAAAAAGCAATTAAACCCAATTATTTCTATTTGTTCACAAGAAAGGCAAGAGGAAGAAAATAATTGGCTCCAACTGACTGTTAATCTCAGTATTATTTAGCCTTTCGTTTATGAGACACGCCTTGAAATCTGAAGAGCAGCGCTTCAGGCAGTCCTTGGGAGTTGGAGCAACTACCTCATTTTACAACTACAAAGCTCAGTCTTTCCACAATTGTTAAGGAAAGATCCAAGTTGGATTCCTCTTGAAAAGCCATGTTTGGTTGCTGTGGATAAGTAATAATATCCCCATTTTACAGATGTGGAAACTGAGGCACGGAGGTTTAGGACTAGAGTTTAAATGGGATAAAGAAATGACATTTGTGGACTTACATATGGAGAAGGAGGAAAATAAGGGGTAACCCAAGAAAGACAAGTACGTTGGGTTATATAGCCTTTTTCTTCCTAAAAATATCTAGGATGAAATCCTGGTTCCATTGAAGTCAATGGAAAAACTTGCATTGACTTCAGTAGGCCAGGATTTCACCCCTTCTCTTTAATCAAGCAAGAATCACCCAGTATTCCTGATCCAACGTGTCCCACATGGACGTATTCCATACACCCAGGATTGCATTCAAACCAAGCTACTGGAGTGGAAGCCAGAAGGTTGGGTTCTACTCCTAGGTGCACCCACCGACTCACCCATGAGCCTGAGCAGGTCATTTAATCTCTCTGTGTCACAGTTTCCCCATCAATAAAATGGTGCTAATACTAATTACCCGCCTTGGCATAGCACGGTGAGTTCTGTGGAGGAAAAGTATTTTAGAACGACTGAGTATTGTAAAAATGTACATAAAAACAAGTGCAAGTACATCAACTCCTAGTGCTCTTTGTCTTTCTTGCACTGGTGTTTATCAGAAATGAAAACCTACCATTGATCATCTTTCACCTCATACCTTGTAGTTACAGGGAAAAGGATATCATGGGGTGCATTTTAGGGGTCCGTGTGTCACATTTGCAGCAGGACAATGGCCTGCCAAATAAATCAGATCACCACCATGTGGCTATTGAGCTTATCTCCCAAGAGATATAAGTAGCCATTCTGTAATACTATGTTGTACAATGACATTAATATTGTTTTCTAATGGCTTGTGATGTCTCCAGAACGGCTTGATTGAATTACTGGCTTACACTACAGCACTGGTTGTACAGCATTCTGTACGTTACCAAAGTGTAGGTTATTCGAAATAGTGTTGGTGTCTCTAATTTCTGAGAGTTGTTGACTATTATATTGTATAGCTTATCTGATTAGGGTGATAAAGATGCTTTAACACCACTCAGATCGGTGGATAGAACTCCAAAAGAATGATTCCATTTAAATAAGCCTGTGTGGACAAATTACAAGTTCCGTTATTCCAAATCTTTTCTGTAAGTTATAAGCAGAGACCATGTCTTTATTTACTTTGCGAGGTGCCTAGTACATTTCTGAATGCTTGAAAATTAATAATGACCCCCAAATCGCTTGCCTACGTGCTCCTGGTTACTGGGCATCATTGCTAGGGGGGAAAATGGCAACTTGACGTGTTGGAGCCAACTGCCTTATTGCAATAACAGGGAACACACCTCGCTCAACACTACCACTATCTGAGCAATCCTGGCAGCTATCTTTCCTGTAAATGAAGACAATTTTGTTACCAAATAGATAGAAACATGGGACAATCCTGGACACTGATCCATATCAGTAAATGCAGGCATGCTGCATCAGACAGAGTAGCTGATGGATTTCCGCCTCATTCATTTCAGACTTGCTATTGGAGTTACCAAAGACAAACACATCCAAGATGCAATCAGGCCAGTGGGAAGTGGTCCTAATGGGTATGCTCACATGCTTCCAGCTACATCAGGGCTGATATAGGAAAGATGGAACTTTTAGAATGAAGAGAGTTAACAGTTTTTGGCAGAGTATGATCATATAATACTTTGAAAAGCTGAGGCAAACAATCCAGCAATTGAGAACATATTCCCACTGGAAGCATTATCCAGGGTTGCCAACCTGTTTAAAACAATAGATTTTGCTTTGCTCTGTGATATTTCAAACCCAGAGGCTAGACACGCTCCCATACAAAGGATGCTTTTGGAATAATGTGGAATAGAAACTAACTCTCCAGATGGCTGTTGTGAACATGGCAAAGGATAATCCTGCCAAGGTTTAAAATCTCTCTGATCAAAATTCACATGACTTAGATGCACGTAGGGTGACCAGATGTCCTGTTTTAATAGGGACAGTCCCGATTTTTGGGTCTTTCTTATATAGGCTCCTATTCCCTGCTCCTCCGCCCCCCCAGCCCAATTTTCTACACTTACTGTCTGGTCACCCTGCATGACTAAAAGCTGCCATGGACTCTAAACATGTAACTAGAATAAAAGATTGAGTGGACAGAAATGTTACTGGAGTGTCAAAATGGGGTAAAGAGATGCAATTTAATGTGGTGCCAGCCCCAGTAATCTGAATGGGATGCACAGAAATTATGTGGCTAAATTCCATGCATCACATTGAAAATTAATAGTATAATGCTCAACATGATTGAACCCATACACTAATTAAGCTCTTGATCCTGAGGAGATTTTGAGGTGCTGAGTTGTTGCATTGAAATGAAGGGGACTTTGCATATGAATAAAGTCAAATATGTGCATAACTGCTTGCAGGATCAGGGCCTTACTTAACACTTTACATTAACCTTGATTCATGTTAAAGTTGGTCCACAGGAGCTAGAGTCTCTCTAAAAATATTTAAAATACATGCTGCCATAGACTGTTTAGGCTTCTGCTCTGCACTACATTTAAACAGCTGCCTTCCAAAGTCTTTCCTTTCTTTAATCAGCATTGCGTCCGAGTCCCAGTTACAAAATTCAGTTCAAAGTACAATCGTCCCCCAGAACAGAGAGTGTAAACACTTTATCCTCCATCTTCAGCAAATCTGACTCAAACCAAGGTTTCGAACACGGAGACCAGTTTTAAGGGAATCTGACCTGCATGAACAGTTATAGAAACTAAGATTAAAAAAAGTAGATTTTTGCATTGTGACCTAAAAGCATCAAGACTGACGTTTCGCAGGTGGCTGGGAGTGAGTTCCAGTCCCCGTCACTGGACTACTGAAAGCTCAGTCTGGGGATACAGACAATTGGACCATCCCTGAAAAATTGTAGCTAAAGAAGGAACAAATACTGTGAATGTGATTCTGAGTTGGCTGTGAGCTTGCTCCTCTAATACATCCTTGAGCATGTCACCAAGGAAGTATACATGGGAATGGCACAAATATGTAGGGACAAAAATCAGGAAAGCCAAGGCAAGGAATGAGTTAGAACTGGCAAGAAATGTTACAGCCGACAAGAAGGGGTTCTACAAATATGTCAGACAAAAAAGAAAGATCAGGGAGGGTGTGGGTCTGCTGCTCAGTGGAGAGTGTGAGCTGGTAATGGGAGATGATATGAAGGCAGATCTGCTTCGTGCCTACTTTGCTTCAGTCTCCACACAAAATATAACATGTGACCGGATGATTAGGTGACGTTATCATAGATAGGCTGGCCCGGGGTGTTAGTGAGGCGCCTGGCACTGAGGGTCGGACCCACACTCACTGGCAGGAAGTGGCAGCAGCGACCCTTGTCGGCTCCCAGCATCACTCTGGGAAGGAGGCGGAAGCCATAAAGAGGCTGAGCAGGGTCAGGAAGAGGAGGGGTAGGAGTAGGGGCTTGAGAGAAGGGGTGGGGTGGGACCTGGGGCAGAAGGTGGGGGTTGTCCCAGGGACAGTCCTGGTGACAGGGATGATCCTGGAAGACTGGAGAAGGGCTAACATAGTGCCCATGTTTAAAAAGGTGAAAAAAGGAGTTGCTGGGGAACTATAGACTAGTTAGCCTGATCATGATATCTGGGAAGCTACTAGAGCAATATATAAAATATTCAATTTGCAAATACCTGGAGAATGAAAGGATGGTCACTAGCAGCCAGCATGGATTGACTAAGAACAAATCATGCCTATGTCAAACCAGCTCGATTTCCTTCTTTGACAAGGTAACGGGTTTGGTGGTTAAGGGGAAGGCAGTGGACATAATATATCTGGCGTTTAGCAAGGCTTTTGATACAGTCTCACATGACATCATAAATAATGCGGGAGAAATGCAGGCTTGGTAGAACTACCATTAAGTGGATACCTAATTGATTAAACAACCACAGATAAAGGGTAGTATGAATGGAATGATGTCACATTGGAAGGAGGTCTCAAGTGGGGTTTCACAGGGATTTGTTCTGGGTCCAGTGTTCCTTAACTTTTTTATTAATTACCTGAAAGTAGGAATAGAGAGCATACCGGTAAAATTGCAGATGACGCAAAGCTGGCGGGGGCAGGTGGCATTTGCAAACACTTTGGAGGATAGAGCTACAATTCAAAAGGATCTTGATAAATGGAGAACTGGGCTATAGGAAACAAAATGAAACTCACCAAGATGAATGTAAAGTGCTACAATTAAGGAAGAAAAACCAAATGCACAAATACAGAACGGGGGATTGGTAACAGCACTGCTGAGAAGGATCTGGGAGTTGCGGTGGATCACAACCTCAACATGAGTCAGTAATGCAATGATGTTGCAAAAAAAGCAAATGCAGTTTTGGGTTACATTAACAGAGGCATAGCATGCAAATCATGGGAGGTGATAGTACTGCTCTAATCAGTGCTGGTTAGGCCTCAGCTGGAGTACTGTGACTAGTTTTGGTCACCACTGTATAGACAGGATATAGAGAAACTGGAAAGGATCCAGAGGTGATCAAAGGGATGGAAGGCAAGCCATATGAGCAAAGGCTGAAGGAACAGGGTATGTGTAGTTTGGAAAAGAGGTGATTAAGGCGGGACATGACAGCAGTCTTTGAATACTTGATAGGCTGCCATAAAAAAGATGGAGACAAATTGTTCTCTCTTGCCACAGAGAACAGGACAAGAGGCAATGCGTTACAACTACAGCATAGCCAATTTAGATTAAATTTTAGGAAAAACCTTCTACCTGTAAGAACAGGGGGCAATAGAACAGACTGCCTCGGGAAGTTGTGGAAGCTCCTTCACTGAAGTTTTCAAAAGGAGGCTGGAGAGCCATCTGTCTTGGTGTAGCAGGGTAGTCCCCTGCTCCAGCCCTGATGGGCTTACAACAGTCCAGGAGAGGGCTGTGGCTGGGACAAGAAGCCTGGGCTGATTGGGGAAAGTAGGCTCAGCCGTGGCCATGTCCCAATCAGGTCCAGCTGGCTCCTATAAGAGGCTGTGAGCCAGAAGCCCAAAGAGTCTCTTTTTGCCTGTAGAAGGAGAATGGCCTGGCTGTGGGGAGCTAGATACAGAGTACCTGTGTGGAGCAGAGCTGGGGACAGGCTGGGGAGCTCCAGCCTGGAAAGCCCCAGGCTGCAGCCTAGCATAAGGCCAAGAGGTACTGGGAGTTTCAGGGGGCAGCCCGGGGTAGGCCAAGGCAGCAGGTCCAAACCCTCCTTGACAGTGATGAGTAGGCTGATACTGCACTCTGCCCCAGGACATGGGGCTAGATGATGACTGGCAGTAGCCTTATACTGAGGTGAGATGGGAATAGTGGGTGGGGGTTCCCTGGGGAGGGGAGACCCTAAGACTGAGGGGTTACTGCCAGGGAGCAGCACCCCATGTAAAAGGGCACTGGGTTCAGGGAGGGCCACGGGGGCTAGAGGACAGGTGGATCACTGGCCTGCAGAGGCACTCCTGGCTGGAAGAAGAGCTAATTCCCAAGGACAACCAGCAGGAAGTGCTGCAGGGGTGAGTCTGCACGTCTACACTTGGATGGTTTAAACACAACAAACCGTGGATCTTGGCAGTGGATTAGACTAGATGACCCTTGCAGTCTCTTTTAACCCTATGGTTCTATGATCCTCCCAATTTTCATGCAGCTGTGACACATTTTATTGTCTGACTATTAAATATCCAGGCAAGAAAGAAAAACAACTGCTTCTCCAAATATCATATTATCTGCTGGAGTTAGTCAGTGGAGTTTCAGAGATTTGGTCCCTGAACTTCTTTTTTGTCTTATGGATCAAATTATAAAGAGTTTCTTCCAGGGCAAGCTAATGCATTGTTAGTCTTTGGTCAAACTTCAGTCAAAGCACAGCACATCCTCCTCTGCATAAGCAACACGTGGGGAGGCATGCAGGGTCAAGTGCCTCCCCAGATTTCTGTTTGGCCTGCTGGGGGTTAGGGAGAGGGGCTCTGTCCTTCTCCTGCTGCACCCTGGCTGCTGGGCCAGGTGGGGAGCAGAGGGGACAGGTCGAGCCACTTCTCATGCTGGCCGCTTCCCCTCTTCCCCCAGCACATTTCTGGCTCACTCAGCACCTGTCCTTGGCAGCTGGGCCCAGGCATGGAGCAGGCCAGCGTTGCCACTTCTTCAGCCAGGCTCTCTCTCAGGCAGAGCAGTGACCTGGAGTGGTCAGCTGCAGCCAGCATGAGAAGTGGCCCCCTCCCGCGCCCTGCCTGGGCCGACCTGCCAGGGACAGGGGTTGAACATGCCAGGAGAGGAGGTGCAGTGAGAGAAGGATACAGCCACTCCCTCCCCACAGGTAACTCTGGTGGGGTGGGGAGAGCGCAGTGGCCCCGGGCTAGGTACAGTGTTGGGGGTGGGGGGTTTGCTGGACAGAGAAAACATGTGGGGTGGTCACATGTTCTCCTCTTTCGATAGCCTCCCCCACCAGTATTGGGTGGTATGGGTGTTTATGCTCCTCTATAGTATAATTCATGAACCCAAAGGGATTAGTATTCTAATATCTGCTACTTGCAGTCTTCCAAATGAGTGGAGTAGGGAAACCAAGGTGACTTGCATAGTTCACAAAGACTGGATGTGTGTTGTCCATTGCTTCCAGAGATCAAACCTCTCCCTTCCAGCAAATAGCAAATTGTGTGTTTGCTCAACCACTTATCCATGGTTGATGGTTTGGAGTCCTGCCAAAGGGTTATTATGCATTTCCTAGCAAAGTCTGCTGATTTGCTTGTTGGGGAAATTTACCAGTATTCGTACATGAATACCCCAAGGGAAGGGATGGATCAGGCAGAATTATTTAACAGTATGTTCTCTATTACTTTTGCTCCAAAAGCATCTGCTCTGCTTTTACCTTTCATCTTTTCCCTCCTAAGCAGGAGGGGAAAATAACTGATGGGCTGAATGAAAAGCTGGGAACACCTGGGGTGGGGAGCGGGTGGGGATACAGGAGATGTGATGCAAGGGGGGGTGCCATAAGTTTTGTGTGTCTCTTTCAATCCACATCTGCCCATGCAGGTGTGTTTGTGAGTAAATGAGTGCATCTGTCTGCAAGGCAATGTAACCTCCTCTGACAGCACACGTTATAGAAGTACAAAGTATTACTACTGATGGGTGTATACAATGAAACTGCTTGTAATATGGGTGCTCGGGGTCAGGAGAGAAAATGTAAAGGGTCTCTTCCTTCAGATACACCCGCCTAGGGTCAGACAAAATCCCAGTTCTGGGATCCTGCATTGTTCAGGGACTCTTTCCCTGTCTATTTTCTGGGAGCACAAATTGCCCTGAAGGCAAGGGGGAAGAAGCAACCCACACCTAAGAGATGGTAGACTGTCCCCTGTGCACGGAGGCACATTCCCTCCCTGACTTCCTTTGGGCCGTGAGTCTCTACATCTCCCCATGCTCTGGGCTGTGGCTAAACGCCATATTCTAGCTCATAGTATCATCCAATAGTGTATCACTTTTCCCCAGGTCCATAGATTTCCCCTCGCCTGGGCTTTGAGAACCTGTGATTTTTAAAGGATCTGCTGCAATTTGGGCCCTTTCTAGAACTGTGGCTTTGGGCCATTTACTTTTTCAAAATCAGACTGTTTGGGGACTTGGAGCTTGCCCCAACTTCATCAGCCAAGAGGAATGGGAAGGAAAAAAGTCAGGGCAAAGCTCCAGGTGCAAATCAGAGGGCTAGTTTTCTGGACACAATATGATTGGTTGTTGGAGTTACATACTGACCCAAATACTCAATCAGTGTCTATTATTTTGAGACTGGATTTCTTCACCCTCTGTTATCTGGGTTCTTGGCAACAACTAAGTGGTGACATGCAGTTAAATGTGTGACCTTCATGCCTGCCAAGTAACTACTCTGCAGAAAACTAACTCATGCAAGAGGATCTGAAATCTACTCATTGGAAACATGGAATCATTCTGGGTCCAAATGTTGATATTTAATACCCAGTTCTTGCTGTTACAGACTGGGTCACAGAACACATAATGTACATTTCACCTTCCTTCCAGGGTTCTACTTTTCTGCAAACTAACCATACTTATTTATAAGCTTTGTAAACTCTTCCACAGCCAACCAAATGTGCTAGCTAACTGAATAAAACAAAAATATGCTCAGAAGAAAGGAATAGACACACATCACATGTTTTCATCAGATTGTTCAAGATGATTGGAAGGAGGAATCAGAACTGGATGATGTTTCCCAGATAGGTGTTCATGCACTGGTTGTTGCAATATATGAGCTAAAACAGAATTCTTAATCTTTCTCCCCCCTACCCATTCCTGATCACTGTAGATAACACCATCCTGCCTACTGGGTATCATCTTTGACTCAGAACTCTCTCTATGTCCTTGCAACTAGACTGTCTAAATCTTGCTGATTCTTTCTGCATGACATTTCTACAATGCAGCCTTTCCTATCTAGTCACATAGCTAAAACTCTTGTTCAGGCTCTTGTCATTTCGTGCCTTGATTACTTCTCCTTCCCTCTGGCCTTGACAAATGCATTCTTGCCTCACTCGTACCCATTCTGAATGCTGCTGCAAAGACCATGTTCTTAGCCTGTTGCTTTGACCCTGGCATCCTTTCATTCCTCCACTGGCTGCTCCTCCTCCTACTGCATCACACATAAGCCATTTGTATTCACTTTCAAGATCCTTTATGGCCTATCCCCTACTTATCATCTCACATTCACCATTGAGATGTTGACTGCCGCATCTGCTTGGCCAGTCATGCCAGCTTCCATCACCGACATGTTAAATTTTCAAACAAGCACCTTCGTGCTTTCTCCCATGCTGCCTGTCATGCTTGAGAGGAGCTCCCTGTAAACTTCTGCAAAACTACCTCATTGTCCACCTTCAAATCCCTTCTCACAACTCCCCTTTCCCATGATTCCTACAAAACACTTGACAATGGTTAGTCTAGTAGGGTGCTAATACAACTGCCTATCATGCTGACCAATATTGTCTCATCATTTCCTTGTGTTCCCCCATCTGCTATTCCCAGGTCTCATCTTATACTTAGATTGTAACCTCTTTGGGGCAGGGACCATCTTTTTGTTCTGTTTGCACAACGCCTAGCACAATGGGGCCCTGGTCCATGCCTGGGGCTCTGAGATGCTTCAATAACGCAAATAATAAATACATTGGAGGAAAATGCTAGTGATAGGCCACTAATGAGCAAACTTGTTTTGTTAATCTAAAATGAATGGAAACGACATTTTCTTAGTGAACCTTTTTCAGCAGCTTTGGTGAGTTTTGCCTGAGTAAGGAGAACTCAGAATGATGGAAATACTATTTATTTATCCTCACATAAATACACATTAAAAAAAACAGTATTATGACTGGTTTCAGAGTGGTAGCTGTTAGTCTGTATCAAAAAAGAACAAGAGTACTTGTGCACCTTAGAGACTAACAAATTTCTTTAAGCATAAGCTTTCGTGGGCTAAAGCCCACTTCATCGGATGCATGCAGTGAAAAATACAGTAGGAAGATATATATGAGAACATGAAAAAAAAAATGGGTGTTGCCATACGAATTCTAATGAGACTAATCGACAGGGCCAATGCAAGGATATTTTGTGCCCTAGGCGAAACTTTCACCTTCCGCACCTCCACCTCCTCCCCTCCCCCCGGAGCATCACTTATTATAAACTTTCAAAAATGAATACTGCATAATATGGCATTGTTCATTATAATTAATACACACTTGGCTTGAAAATTTATTAATTTCATTATTAGACTACATATTTAATAAAAATAAATGAATAACCTGACAGTGTTGACATTGTTATTGTTTTCAGTTTGCACAAAATAGCATGGACCTTAAAATAAATCACATTCATTATACACAATACACTGTCACTTCCTTCCTTCTTTCATTTCAAAATCTACTACATTTTATTCTACCTTTATATTATCCAATTATTGTTATTAATAAAATTTATAAAATTAGAGCCTTGCATGGTGTCAAGTATCAGGGGGTAGCCATGTTAGTCTGTATCCCCAAAAACAACAAGGAGTCCGCCAGCAACTACATACCACACCACAGAAACACTAACCCAGGAACCAATCCCTGTAGCAAACCTTGTTGCCTACTCTGTCCCCAGAGCTACTCTGGCGACACCATCAAAGGACCCAACCGCATCAGCTACACTATGAAGGGCTCATTCACCAGCATGTCTACTAATGTTATATATGCCATCATGTGTCAACAGTGCCCCTCATCCAAGTACATTGGCCAAACCGGACAGTCCCTACGTAAAAGAATAAATGGACACAAATTGGAAATCAGGAATGGTAACATACAAAAGCCAGCAGGTGAACACTTCAATCTCCCTGGTTATTCTACAACAGATTTAAGTCGCTATTCTTGAACTAAAAAACTTCAGAAACAGCTTCAAAGAGAAACAACAGAACTAAAATTAATTTGCAAATTTAACACCATTAATTTGGGCTTGAATAGGGACTGGGAGTGACTGGCTCATTACAGAAGCAGCTTTGCCTCTCCTGGAATTGAAACCTCCTCATCAATTATTGGGAGATGACTACATGCACCCTGATTGAATTGGCCCTGTCAACACTTGTTCTCCATTTGTGAGGTAACTCCCTTCTCTTCATGTGTCATTATATAATGCCTGCATCTGTAACTTTCACTCCCTGCATCTGAAGAAGTGGGTTTTTTACCCTGGAAAGCTTATGCCTAAATAAATCTGTTAGTCTTTAAGGTGCCACTGGACTCCTTGTTGTTTTTATAAAATTAGAATGGAGGATACTCCGTCCTACTGGGGGATTGGGTTTGGTGGGGAAGGGAAACACACTGAGTTCGGTCAGTGGGGGATTGGGTTTGGCTGGGGAGTACAAGGGGAGCAGAATGGATTCAGTCACTGGGAGCGGGAAGATCGGGTTTGTTTGGGAAGGGGAAGGGAAGCAGACCGGGTTCAGTCAGTGACGCTGACGGTTTGAGTTTGGCCAGGTTATTGGGTTTGATAGGGAAGGGAAGCAGACCGGGTTTGGTCAGTGGGGTATCGGGTTAGGTGGGGAAGGGAAGCAGACCGGGTTTGGTCAGTGAGGGTTCAGGATTGGCTGGGGAGTGCAAGGGGAGCAGAAGGGGTTCAGTCACTGGGAGGATCAGGTTTGGCTGGGGAGGGGAAGAGAAGTAGACCAGGTTCGGTTACTGGGAGGATCGGGTTTGGCTGGGGAGTGCAAGGGGAACAGACCGCGTTGTCAGTGAGGTATCTGGTTAGGTGGGGAAGGGAAGCAGTCTGGGTTCAATCAGAGAGGGAATCAGGTTTGACAGGGAAGGGAAGCAGACTGGGTTCAGTCAGTTGGAGTTTGGGTTTGGCTGGGGAGCGCAAGGGGAGCAGACTGGTTCAGTCACGGGGAGGATCGGGTTTGGCTGGGGAGGGGAAGGGAAGCAGACCGGGTTTGGGTGTGGAGGGGGGAGAGGGCACAATCTGGGTTTGGCCTGGGGCAGTGTAGGATTCAAAGAGCCGCAAGGTGAAATGGGCACTCTCCTCTTCAGTCCCTAGCATGCAGCAGCAGGCCAAGTGCAATTGCAACAGGGCAATGGGAGCATGTCACCTGCTTTGCCTTCCCGAGTCCGTCCTGCACCCCGGCTGGGGAGTTGAATGCTGGGCTCTCGCTCCGGCAGGGGGGCGTGGGGCAGGCAGGACTGTGAGGCAGAGAGTGCACAGCCCTCATGCCAAAGCAGGGTCGGGAGAGTAGAAAGCTGGGGTGCAGGAAGTTGGGTTAAAGCAGCTTAGCCGCCCCTCCACGCAAGAGAGCCCACAAAGCTGCCAGCCGCAGCGTCCATCCCTTCTCTCCCCAGGGAGCAGCAGAGTCTCTGTCTGCAAATCCTGCAGCCCGCTCTCCGAGCATGCCATGCAAGCCGGCCCCGGCTGCACTGCACTGACAGCACAGCTCAGCCCCAGCGGGGGTCTTACACTTCCCACCGCAAGCTGCTCCACTATCCTTCTGGCTGCTGTGCAATCTACAAGACAAAGGAACTATTACTGTGGAAATGTACCTATCAACACAGCAATCAAATCAAAGGAGTTAGCTGACTTTCTAGAGGCAGGAGAGCAATTCATTGGGAGCCTGGTTCTTATCATATACATCTTCTCTCCCTATAGTCTGTGATCTGCAGCCAGTGTCTTGATTGGCAGCAGCTCCCCCAAATCTTGGCGCCCTAGGCGGCTGCCTAGTCTGCCTAGCGGTTGCACCAGCCCTGCTAATCGATTAAGGTGGGCCATTATCAGCAGGAGAAAAAAAACTTGTAGTGATAATCAAGATGGCCCATTTCAAACAGTTGACAAGAAGGTGTGAGTAACAGTAGGGGGAAAATTAGCATGGGGAAGTAGTTTAGTTTGTGTAATGACTCATCCACTCTCAGTCTTTATTCAAGCCTAATTTAATGGTGTCCATTTTGCAAATTAATTCTAGTTCTGCAGTTTCTCGTTGGAGTCTGTTTTCGAAGTTTTTTTTTGGTTGAATAATTGCAACTTTGAGGTCTGTAATAGAGTGACCAGGGAGGTTGAAGTGTTCTCTCACTGGTTTTTGAATGTTATAATTCTTAACGTCTGATTTGTGTCCATTTATTCTTTTGCGTAGAGACTGTGCGGTTTGGCAAATGTAATGAATGAGTGTCATTAGGGCTCTTCGAAGGAGATATGCCTTGCTCAGATCTTGGGGATAGCTGGCAGTTTTGAAACAGTTTCAATCTGTGGAGTATCTAAATGATTTATTCTTGGCAAAATTAGAAGGCAAGGCAACTGATTAACAAATAGGAAGTCACAACACAAAAAAACCCCATCTTTCTCTTTGGAGGCCAGGGGTGCCAGAGGCTCCTACGGTGCTTAATTAATTTGTTAGTCTCTAAGGTGCCACAAGTACTCCTGTTCTTTTTGCGGCTACAGACTAACACGGCTGCTACTCTAAATCCTACGGTTCAGGCATTGTTGACTTTTTCACCAAATGAACTAAGAACTGCAGAGGGGAAGCATTTCAACTTGAAAGAGGAATGTTGCATTTTGTAGGCAAGAGGACTCTTGAAAACACATTTAAACAAAGAAGTCCTGTTTGATCACGGTAAATTCTTTCCATCTGTACTGTGTAGCAGGGCTCAATGAGTGTTACTAATTTTGTGGATGTTTGCTCAGTTCTTTCTTTGCTTGCACCCTGCATAGCAGACATTCCTTATCTCTTGTGTCTGAGATTATTACTATTAGTCCTGAGGCTCTGCTGGGCTGTCCCTGCCTTCCTCTGACAGGGACCAAGGAATAGTGATTTGTGTAAATAAAATATGGCTATGAACTAATAGAGGAGATGGAGCAGGCAAATCCAGTTAGTGGGGCTGCTGGAATAGGGAAACCATGCCAGAGGCTGTTAGAGTGAAAGCCCTAATGGAATGGCTCTGTTCTCCATCAAGCTTCTTCTAAATTACTTATTAAAATGAGTTTTCTGAGTACAGTGACAGACTATTCAGGTAACTAGATCAGCATTACAAAAGGCTAAATTGCCCAAATGGGGTGTGATAGTCCTCTTGGATAGTTTGGACAATGCCCTCCATCTGGGGAGGGATAGTTCAGTAGTTTGAACATTGGCCTGCTAAACCCAGGGTTGTGAGTTCAATCCTTCAGGAGGCCATTTAGGGATCTGGGGCAAAAATCTGTCCGGGGATTTGACAGATCTGTCATTAGTCTTGCTTTGAGCAGGGGGTTGGACTAGATGACCTCCCGAGGTCCCTTCCAACCCTGATATTCTATGATCTTGCATCATATGTAGTCATTTACATGAGCTCACAGTAATTGAACTGTGTGTTAACTTAGCTCCAACTGCCATCCCCATAGGAACCCTAAACCTGGGGCGAGGTGCAGTACCTATAGGAACCAGAAACCTAGCTCCAAGTGCCCTACCCATAGGAACCCTAACCTTAGGGCAGGAAACCCTGTCCATAGGATGCTAACTCTAGCTCCAAGTGCCCTACCCTTACGAACCCTAACCTTGGGCGGGAAGCACTAACCATGGGAACCCTAACCCTAGTTCCAAGTACCCTACACATAGGAACCCTAACCCTCGCTCCAAGTGCCCTACCCTTAGGAATCCTAAGCGTAGGGTGGGAAGACTTATCCATAGGAACCCTAACCCTAGCTCCAAATGCCCTACCCTAAGGAACCCTAATGCTAGGTCTAAGTGCCCTACCCATAGGAACCCTAACCGTAGATCAAAGTGCCCAACCCATAGGAACAATAAACCTAGGGTGGGAAGCCCTACCCATAGGAAACCTAACCCTCGATACAAGTGCCCTACCCATAGGACCCCTAACCCTAGCTCCAAGTGCCTTACCCTTAGGAACCCTAACCCTAGGGTGGGAAGTCCTACCCATAGGAACCCTAACCCTAGCTCCAAATGCCCTAACCTTAGCGCAGGAAACCCTATCCATAGGATCCTAACCCTAGCTCCAAGTGCCCTACCCTTAGGAACCCTAACCCTAGGGCAGGAAACCCTATCCATAGGAATCTTAGTCCTAGCTCTAAGTGCCCTACCCTAAGGAACCCTAACCCTAGGTCCAAGTGCCCTACCAATAGGAACCCTAACTATAGATCCAAATGCCCAACCCATAGGAACAATAAACCTAGGGCCAGAAGCCCGACCCATAGGAAACCTAACCCTCTATACAAGTGCCCTACTCATAGGACCCCAACCCTAGGAAGGGGTGCCCTACCCATAGGAACCCTAACTGTAGCTTGAAGTCCCCTACCCTTAGGAAACCTAACCCTAGGTCGGGAAGTCATACCCATAGGATAACCCTAACTTTAGCTCCAAGTGCCCTACTCCTAATAACCCTATCCCTAATTTCAAGTGCCATACTCATAGGAACCCTAACGCTTGCTCCAAGTGTCCTACCCTTAGGAACACTAACCCTTGGGCGGGAAGGCCTACACATAGGAACCTTAAACATAGCTCCAAGTACCCTACACACAGGAACCCTAACCCTAGCTTCAAGTGCCCTACCCTTAGGAACCCTAAGCCTAGGGCGGGAAGCCCTACTCATAGGAACCCAAACCCTAGCTCCAAGTGCTCTACTCTTAGGAACCCTAACCCTAGCTACAAGTGCCCTACCCTTAGGAATCCTATCCCTAGGGCTGGAAGCTCTACCCAAAGGAACCCTAACCCTAGCTGCAAGTACCCTACACATAGGAACCCTAACCCAAGCTCCAAGTGCCTTACCCTTATGAACCCTAACCCTAGAGCGGGAAGTCCTACCCATAGGAACCCAAACCCTCGCTTCAAATGCCCTACCCTTAGGAATCCTAAGCCTAGTTTCAAGATCCCTACCCATAGGAACCCTAACCCTAGCACCAAGTGCCCTACGCATAGCAACCCTAATCCTAGCTCTAAGTACCGTACCCTTACGAACCCTAACCCTAGCTGCAAGGACCGTACCCATGGGAAGCCTAACCCTTCACTTAGGAATGCTAACCCTAGGGCGGGAAAACCTACTCATAGGAACCCTAACCCTAGCTCTAAATGCCCATCCAATGGGAACCCTAACCTTAGCTCCAAGTGCCCTACCCATACGAACCCTAACCCAAGCTCCAAGTGCCCTACCGATAGGAACCCTAACCCTAGCTCCAAGTGCCCTATCCATAGGAAACCAAACCCTAGCTTGAAGTGCCCTACCCTTAGGAACCGAAACTCTAGGGCGGGAAGCTCAACCCATAGGAACCCTAACCCTAGCTCCAAGTGCACTACCCATAGAACCCTGACCCTAGGTCCAAGTGCCATACCCTTAGAAACCCTAAACCTAGAGCTGTAAGCCCTACCCATAGGAACTCTAACCCTAGCTCCGAGTGCCCTACAATTATGAGCCCTAACTCTAGGGTGTGGCATCCTACCCATAGGAACCCTAACCCTTCCTCCAAGTGCCCTACCCTTAGAAACTCTAACCTTAGGGCGGGAAGCCCTAAACATAGGAACCCCAATCCTAGTTCTAAGTACCCTAACCTTACGAACCCTAACCCTAGCTGCAGGAACCGTACCCATGGGAAGCCTAACCCTTCACTGAGGAACGCTAACCCTAGGGCGGGAAAACCTATCCATAGGAACTCTAACCCTAGCTCCAAATGCTCTTCCCATGGGAACCCTAACCTTAGTCCAAGTGCCCTATCCATAGGAACCATAATCCTTGCTCCAACTTCCCTACTCTTAGGAACCCTAACCCTAGGGCGGGAAGCCCTCGCCATAGGAACCTAACCCTGGCTCCAAGTACCTTAAACATAGGAACCCTAACCCCAGCTCCAAGTGCCCTACCTATCGGAACTCTAAGCCTAGCTACAACTGTTCTACACATAGGAACTCTAACCTTAGCTTCATTTGCCCTACTCTTAGGAACCCTAACCCTAGAGTGGGAAAGCCTACCCATAAGAAACCTAACCCTAGCTCCAAGTGCCCTACCCTTACGAACCCAAACCCTAGGGAGGTATGCCCTACCCATAGGATCCTTAACCCTATCTCCAAGTGCCCTACCCTTAGGAACTCTACCCATAGGAACCCTAACCCTAGCTCCAAGTGCCCTAACCTTAGGATCCCTACGGCTAGCTCGGGAAGCCCTACCAATAGGAACCCTCACCGAAGTTCCATGTTCCCTAGCCATAGGAACCCTAACCCTAAATCCAAGTGCCCTACACTTAGGAATTCTAACCCTGGGGAGGGAAGCCCTACCCATAGGAACCCTAACTCTAGCTCCAAGTACACTACCCATAGGAACTTTAATCCTGGCTCCAAGTGCCCTATCCTTAGGAACCCTAACCCGAGGGTCGGAAGCCCTACCCATAGGAACCCTAACCCTTCCTCCAAGTACCCTACCCATAGGAACCCTAACACCAGGGCTGTAAGCCCTATGCATAGGAACCCTAACCCTAGCTCCAAGTGCCCTACCCTTAGGAACCCTACCCCTTGGGCGGGAAACCCTACCCATAGGAACTCTATCCCAAGCTCCAAGTGCCCTACCCGTAGCAACCCTAACCCTAGATCCTAATGAGCTACCCTTAGGAACCCTAACAGTAGATCCAAGTGCCCTACCCTTAGCAAACCCTTACCCTAGGGCGGGAAGTCCTACCGATAGGAACCCTAAATCTAGTTCCCCGTGCCCTACCCATAGGAACCCTAATCCTAGCTCCAAGTGCCCTACCCTTAGGAACCCAAGCCCTAGAGCGGGAAGCCTTACCCATAGGAACCCTAACCCTAGCTCCAAGTTCTCTTCCCATAGAAACCTTAGCCCTAGATCTAAGTTTCCTACCCTTAAGAACCCTAACCCTAGGATGGGAAGCCGTAGCCATAGGAACCCTAACTCTAGCTCCAAGTGCCCTACCCATAGGAACCATAACCTTAGCTCAAAGTGTCCTACCCATAAAAACCTTAACCCTAGCTCCAAGTGCCCTATCTTGAAGAACCCTAACCCTAGGATAGAAAGCCCTAACTATAGGAACCCTGACCCTAGCATCAAGTACCCTACCCTTGGGAACCCTAACCCTAGGGCAGGGTGCCCTACCCATGGGAACCCTAACCCTAGCTCAAAGTGCCCTACCCTTTGAAACCCTAACCCTAGGGCAGGAAGCCCTACCCATAGGATCCCTTACCCTAGCTTCAAGTGTCTTACCCATAGGAACCCTAACCGTACCTCCAGATGCCATACCCACAGGAACTCTAACCATAGCTTCAAGTGCTCTACTATTAGGAACCCTAACACTAGGGCGGGGAATCTCTACCCATAGGAATCCTAACCATAGCTCCAAGTGCCCTACCCATAGGAATCCTAACCCTATCTCCAAGTGCCCTACCCTTAGGAAACCTAACCCTAAAGCGGGAAGCCCTACTCATAGGAACCCTAACCCTAGCTCCAAATTCCCTACCCATAGGAACCCTAGCCATAGGGTGGGAAGCCCTACCCACAGGAACCCTAACTTTAGCTCCAAGTGCCCTACCCTTAGGAACAGTAACCCTAGGGGGAGAAGCCCTACCTATAGGAAGCATAACCCTTGCTCCAAGTGCCCTACCCTTAGAAACCCTAACCCTAGGGTGGTAAGCCCTACCCATAGTAACCCTAACCCTAGCTCAAAATGCCCTAACCATAGGAACCCTAACCTTAGTGTAGGGTGCCCTACCCATAGGAACCCTAACCCTAGCTCCGAGTGTCCTGTCCTTAGGAACCCTAACCCTAGGGTGTGAAGCCCTACCCATAGAATCCCTAACCCTAGCTCCAAGTGCTCTATCAGTAGGAACCCATCCCTAGCTCCAAGTGCCCGACCTTTAGGAACCCTAACCCTAGGGCGGGATACCCTACCCATAGAAACCCTAACACTAGCTCCAAGTGCCCTACCCTTAGAAACCCTAACCCTAGCTCCAAGTGCCCTCCCCAAAGCAACCCTAACTCTAGAGCGGGAAGCCTTATCCAAAGGAACCCTAACACTATCTTGAAGTGCCCTACCCTTAGGAACTCTAACCCTAGGGTGAGAACCCCTACCCATAGAAACCCTAACCCTAGCTCTAAGCGCCCTACCCATAAGAACACTAACCCCAGAGCAGGGCGCTCTACTCATAGGAACCCTAACCCTTTCTTCAAGTACTCTACCTTTAGGAACCCTAACCCTAGCACTGGGCACCATACCTATAGGAACCCTAACCCTAGCTCCAAGTGACCTAACCATAGGAACCCTAACCCTAGCTTCAAGTGCCATACCAATAGGAATCCTATCCCTAGGGCAGGGCACCCTACCCATAGGAACCCTAAGAAACTCTGGGAGGGCTGGAGTCCTCTTCCTTCTAGCTGAAGAGCAGAAGTAGTAGTGCTACTGCATGGCTGTTGCTGCAGAGTTTGGGCTACAATGATCCCAATAAAGTTTTGGTGGAGAACAGTGAGTGCACCAACACAGTGATGGCTCCACCTTACCGTTTTCTCCACCATCCTGCCCTATTCTAATTTGCCTTGCACTCTTCACCCTGCACCCCTCCTGCACCGCAATCCTCTGCCCCAGCCCTGAGCCGCCTCCCGTACCCCAAACCCCTCATCCACAGCCCCACCCCAGAGCCTGCACCCCCAGCTGGAGCCCTCACTCCATTCTGCACCCCGATTCCCTCATTTCTGGATCCATCCCGGAGCCTTCACCCCAGCCCAGAGCCTGTATCCCCTCCCACAGCCCAACCCCCACCTCAGCCCGGAGCCGCCTCCCACACTCTGAACCCCTCAGCCCCACTCCTATGCTCAGAACCCTCCTACATAGAGACCTTCCCCTGCACCCCCTATAACAACTACATGGTGCCCTGCATACCACCACCGCCAACCAGCATCCCCCTGCCAACAGATCCCCCCACTGTCCAATGCCCCCGACAACCCCACCATCACAACTGCACATAGACCTCCCTCACTGCCCCACTGACCAGCACCCCCCCATCCCTGTGCCCAGTGCCTCAAAACGCACAAACCTCTTCCACCCCCACTCCCTTACTGCCCAGGACTCCCCCACAGAACCCCCAGAGACCTACTTCCCCACCCCCTGCCTCCCAGCCACACTTACTGGCCCCGCTGGGAGGTGACTGTGTCCACCGGGCTAAGCTGGCAGCGTGGCTGGGGAAAGTCCCAGGGTGATATTGCTCTTGCCCCCTGGGAACAGCACAATCAGCCAGGCAGGAGTGGGAGTGGGTCCTGCCCAAGCCAGGCTCCCTCAGGACTCATTTGCCTGGTGGGACCTGGATGATCTTCCTGTGTTGCCCCTCTTATCCCACTGGCCGAAACCAGACCAGCCTCTGCACCAGTCCCAGGTGGCTTGGCCCCGGGGAGGAAGATGGGCCCCAGAGGTAGTGGGTAGCAGAGATGGCTCAGAGCTATGCTGGGGAGTGGGACAGACCTCTGGGATGCAATCCCCCCAGAACCCACCTGGCTTGACTGTACCCCGCCAGCAGCCATGCCCAGCCTGCATGGTGGAGGCCGGCTGTTGGGCAGCGAGCCCCCTACAGGTGAGCTGGGAGCAGCTGGTGAAGCGCTCACAAGGCCTGGGCGCTGGACTGCCCTAGGTGAGGGGTCAGACCTGGCTATGTGGATGGGTTAGACGGATCTGTAATGGGCCCCTTCCCAGTGTGGGCCTGGCACCATAGTGCCATTGTAAACCCAGTACTGCCACTTTAAACTTAACAGGTACACCACAAGGAAAGAACTGAAATAACTGGGTAGGACAAAAATAACTGATGTGAGAATGATCTAATGTTATTAATATGTAGGTATATATCATCAATACGTACAAACATACCAGTCTATGGAGTAAGTGTACCCTGACATTTTGTGGATAAGAAAACCAAGTTTGGATATTGTCAGGGTTCCCTCCCCACTCTGAACTTTAGGGTACAGATGTGGGGACCCGCATGAAAGACCCCCTAAGCTTATTTTTACCTGCTTAGGTTAACAGTACGCTGCCACGACCAAGTGTTAACCAAATATTTAGGGAAAGCCACTTGGACCTCTGCCTTCCCCCAAACATCTCCCAAGTCCCTAACCCCCTTTTTCTGGGCTGCCTGAGAATAATCCTCCCCAAACCCCTATACCCCTTTTCCTGGGAAGGCTTGAGAATATCCCCTCACCACTTAGTCCCGGTGAACACAGATCCAAACCCTTGGACCTTAAAACAATGAAGAATTAATCAGGTTCTTAAAAGAAGAATTTTAATTAAAGAAAAAAGGTGAAAGGAGTACCTCTGGGAAGATTATTTCACAATCAGATTCAAAACACAGAGGGTTTCCCTCTGGGCAAAACTTTAATGTTACACAAAGAACTCAAATTTATCCTCCCTCTTATTTGCAAAAGAACTCACAAACAAGAAAATAAAAGTAATCTAATACATTCCTTCTCTAAATACTCACTACTCTATGGGATGGCTCCTTCTTTCTCTGTCTCCGGCAAAAGCACACACACAGCACAGACAAAAGATTTTTTCCCCTTCCAGATTTTAAAGTATCTTGTCCCCTTATTAGTCCTTCTGGTCAGATGTCAGCTAGGTTATGGGAGCTTCTTAACCCTTTACAGGTAAAAGAGGAATTAACCCTTAACTGTATGTTTATGACATAAAAGGAGGCCCTGAGTGCTCAAGCTCTATAAAAGGGGCGACCCACCATTCCAAGGAAGCTTCTGAGCTTCTAAGTTCCAGTTTTCCTAAGCTTCTGAGTTCCAAAGCTACTACATTTCTAAGCTTTAGTGTTCTTAAGTTTTGAGCTTCAAGTTTCAGGCTTCTTTGTTTCTGAGTCTATTAGTTCTTAACTTCCTACTCAAGAATTGAAGAACCTGCACCTAAACTCTTTTGGCATTCCAGAATCACGGCTGGTCCTTTGTATCTTATCATCGCATCATCAAGGAAGGGTGTGAGTATATTAATCAAAGCTTTATAGTATATAATATCACATGTATCTAGTCTAGAACAATATTACTGCACATGTAACTCTAATTATTTTATAATTTGATTATAATTCCATTTATCTCAATAAAAGTCTTTAAGGCTATATTTGTCTTAGTGTGAGCATCCTGTCATACCCCCAAGGGTCCTTTGCAAACTCTGTGTAGTCTGATTCTGGGACAAGAACCTTATTATCTTCTGATTAGATGAATTGGTGAGCCTATAACCCATACTATCCCAATTAATAATATTAACCTCCTAAAATCAGGCAACAACAGAAGTCTGTGATGGGCCCTACTCTGGGCCTAAAGGGGTTGTTGACTAGTATATGCTGACTAACATATAAATATATATCATATTAATAATAGGTATTAGTCTCGCAATATGTATATTACTATGCATTAAGAACCAATAACGTTAAGCACAAATATTGTAACAGTGATATAGCCTCAACTGGCCTATACCATAATCCTATTCACTTATGCTAAGTATCCCATAACACCTTGCATTTGCTGAAGTAAACATTTGGCCTAAGCAGATAGGAAACTTGTCAAACTCAAGATACATTTGTTCTCTGTCTTAGCACAAGCCAGGGAAGTATCTTCACGGGTCAGTACCTGGAATGCTAGTATCCAAAACAAAGATAACCAAGGAACAGAACAACAAGTTAGGGAACTGGAACAAACTGATGGACTGGATTTTAGTGCCATGTAATGAGATGTGTAATTTGTAAATTCAGATAAATACCAACTGAAATGTGTAACTTGGGGAGCACACCTTCTGTGTAAAGTGCATGTAATATGGCTGCACAGGATTGCTCTTTGGAGACTAGTATTGTATAGAACTTTTTGTCCTGTACCATAACAATAAACCTGATTGACATTGGTAATTTGGTCTCTTGAGTATATTTCACAATGGACCAAAGTGTGGTCAAACAGTTGGCTATACAATTTATCAGCTGTGTTAGTAAGAGCCTGTGGGCTCAATCAGCCTCACCCTGGTATACTTCCAGTGTCAGACCTGGAAGGAGGAGTTAAAAGAACTGAACAGTAGCTTAGTTAGGGACTGATTAGGAAGGAGAGCAGCTCTCTGGCTCAGGGAGTTGCTTAGGACTTCTGGCAGACAGAGCTTCTGCAACAGGGAGCCCAAGGCAGTTGGGAAAGAAAGCATCAGGCAGTGAGTCAGCCCAGGATTCTGTGCTCTGGTGGGTTTTTTAAGGTTTGTATAGCAGTGGTTCTTAACCAGGAGTATATGGATCCCAGGGTACAGGTATTCCAAGAAGTACATCAACTCATCTAGACATTTGCCTAGTTTTACAACAGGCTACATAAAAAGCACTAGTGAAGTCAGTATAAACGAAAATTTCATCCAATAACTTGTTTATATTGCTCTATATACTATAGAGCAGTAGAACATTTGTAAGTAGAACATTTATATTCCAATCAATTTATTTTGTAATATATGGTAAAAATGAGACAATACGCAATATTTCAGTAATAATGTGCTGTGACACTTTTGTATTTCTAGGTCTGATTTTGTAAGCAAGTAGTTTTTAAGTGAGGCAAAACTGGAGGTACGCAAGACAAATCTGTACCTGACAGGGGGACAGTAGTCTGGAAAGGTTAGAGTTACTGTTGTATGTGGCTAAGGAAGGTTAGTACTATACACTCTAACGGCAAAGTGCTGCTCTCTCATCTGGATATCCAGTCTCCTGACTCCCGTTTCACATCCATGCACAGAATGTGCACAGGCAAGAAGAGCTGAACTCTGCTGTGTGCATCTGAGAGTAGAATTTGGCCCTAAGGATTTTTGTAAATACACTGAGGTTACTTTACTTCTCTCAGACCACTGTCAATTCCAGCTGTTCAGAAAGTGCTGAGAATATATGGTAAAAACAAACATGTGGGTGGGGAAAAGGGCACAGGGACTTGGTGCACTCGCTTTTCACTGATGTACACCCACTTGTGGTCAATCCCACATCTGCCAAATGTCCTGAGATCTGTTTTGGAGGAAACTGTGCTATCTCTGAGTCTGTCCTTCAGAGGTGTCACTAACAGATTGTACCATTGCAGCTCCACCATGGTCATTGCCGAAGAAAATGGCGCCCCCCCCAAATCCTAGCACCCTAGGTGACTGCCTAGGTCACCTAAATGGTTGCACCGGCCCTGCTCCTCATCAATTATTGGGAATGGACTACATCCACCCTGATCGAATTGGCCCTGTCAACACTGGTTCTTCACTTGTGAGGTACTCCCTTCTCTTCCTGTGTCATTATATAATGCCTGCATCTGTAACTTTCACTCCATGCATCTGAAGAAGTGGGTTTTTTACCCAGGAAAGCTTATGCCTAAATAAATCTGTTAGTCTTTAAGGTGCCACTGGACTCCTTGTTGTTTTTGTACAATTAGAATGGCAGATACTCCGTTATACTGGGGGATTGGGTTTGGTGGGGAAGGGAAGCAGACTGGGTTCGGTCAGTGGGGGATTGGGTTTGGCTGGGGAGTGCAAGGGGAGCAGAACGGATTCAGTCACTGGGAGCGGATCAAGTTTGGTTGGAGAGGGGAAGGGAAGCAGACCAAGGACCGTCACTGGGAGGATCGGGTTTGGCTGGGAGTGCAAAGGGAGCAGCCCAGGTTCAGTCAGGGACAGTGACAGTTTGAGTTTGGCCAGGTTATTGGGTTTGATAGGGAAGGGAAGTAGATCAGGTTCAGTCAGTGGGGGATTGGGTTTGGCTGGGGAATGGAAAGGAAGCAGACCGGGTTGAGTCAGTGGGGTATCGGGTTAGATGGGGAAGGGAAGCAGATGGGTTTGGTCAGTGAGGGTATGGGTTTGGCTGGGGAGTGCAAGGGGAGCAGAATGGGTTCAGTTACTAGGAGGATCGGGTTTGGCTGGGGAGGGAAAGAGAAGCAGACCAGGTTCAGTCACTGGGAGGATTGGGTTTGGCTGGGGAGTGCAAGGGGAGCAGCCTGGGTTCGGGTCAGTGGGGGATTGGGTTTGGCTGGGGAGTGCAAGGGGAGCAGCCCGGGTTTGGGTCAGTGGGGTAACTGGTTAGATGGGGAAGGGAAGCAGAAAGTATCGCCTTCTGGTTAAGGCAAAGGAGCAAGAGATAGAAATGGGCTGAGTTTGTGGCATCTGTAAAATAGGGCTGAGGATAAGAGGGGATGTGGAGGTGGTTGCAAAGCTAAATTAAAGGGATGTTTGCTGAGAGAGCTGAGATCAGAGGCACAGGGCTATGTAAGTGCAAAGCACTATAAATAAAAACAGCCACTGACCTTATAAAAATTCAGCACAGATTTTTTAATCTATTTAAGGGGAAATGAAATCTAAGCTCCCCCTCAAAGCTCTCACAGAACTCCAGTACTGTTTGCACTGTCTGTGGCTATTGCCACTGCCTGCCAGACCAGCACTTCCAGCTTCACTTTCTCTTCCTGGCCTTACGGGAGGCAGAGAGAGGGAGAGTCTCCTATACACCTTTGATATCTTGCTGTGACAATCTGACTGATATGAGCTTTCATAAACAATTCCGAGGGAGCTTTTAAAGATATCACTGAATGGCACACGGCAAATCCCCCTACAATGAAGAGGCTTTAGAAACAGCCTTAAAGTGAATCCAAATGGAGGGAGCCTGCCTTGTTCTCCAGGAGGCAGCCTTGTGAAAGCAGGATAATCTGTGCAGGGGCATCAGCATTGTCTGCAGTTGCAGGAAAGGGTTCCGCCTACTTCTGGGCTAGCTGTAAGGATGCTCCCACTAAGTTCTGCCTCCCAAAGTACCTCAGAGGAGCAGTTTTGTTGCCTTCGCAATGCAGCAGCTGGAAGACAGCATCAACCCCAGGTCCTGGGGAAGTGGAAGTACAGAGACCATGGGATCCCCTTACAGAAGTTGTACCCACAGCCCACCCCTTCCCCTACCCCAGTGGTGTCTCCCCCTCAGCCTTCCCTAGAGGACTCCCTTCACCCCCACCCCCTGCAGCTCCCACTCTGTCTGCCCTAGAGGCCGTGTTTAATTTAAAATGAAAAAAGTGTGGCAGCTCAAGCAACTTTTTCACTGTCCCCATAACTGAAGCAGCATGACCAGAGGTGCTGGGGCTAGGAACTGCCAAGCCCAGAGGTGCACAAATTAAGTGCTGCGTAAAAGGCTCCCACACCTAGGGTGACCAGACAGCAAGTGTGAAAAATCGGGACGGGGGTGGGGAAGGGGGGGGTAACAGGAGCTTATATATAAAAAAGACCCAACAATCAAGACTGTCCCTATAAAATCAGGACATCTGGTCACCCTACTTCCACCCTGGCTGCCTCTCCGGCATCTCCAGTGCCCCTTGCTTGGCTTCCCCGCTTTCCGTGCCCCGGTGCCGGCCGGAGTGGGAAGGGAGGACACAGGAGGAGGAGAAAGCGCCCATGTGCTAAGGGCCAGGGGAAGCAGCCGAGAAGGTGATGCCTCCGGGCAGCGGGTTATCTAGGGCGAGGCGGTGCCCGAGCCACGGCCGCACGGGAGAGGAGGAGCCAGCCGGGGAGACCCCACCTCCGCAGAGGTGACAGGCGAGGCCGGGTGCGGAGCGCGCCGCGCCTGATGTCCAGACGGTGCAGGGAGCGGAGCTGCCGGGGGACGCTCTGCCCACGCCCGCCGCCGGCATGCGGGATTACGACGAGCTGATCTCCTTCCTGGGCGAGTGGGGCCCCTTCCAGCGCCTCATCTTCTTCCTGCTCAGCGCCAGCATCGTGCCCAATGGCTTCAACGGCATGTCCGCCGTCTTCCTGGCCGGCACCCCCGAGCACCGCTGCCGGCTGCCCCCCAGCGCCAACCTGAGCCGCGAGTGGCTCAACGCCAGCATCCCCCGCGAGGTGCAGGGCGGCCGGGAGGGGCCCAGCAGGTGCCGCCGCTACCGCCTGGAGTCGCTGGCCAATTTCTCCGCGCTGGGGCTGCAGCCCGGCAGGGACGTGGACCTGAGTCAGCTGGAGCAGGAGACGTGCCTGGACGGCTGGGAGTACAGCCGGGAGCTCTACCTCTCCACCATCGTCACCGAGGTGCGCCCGGCCGGGGGGCAGGGGGGCCGGCCAGGCGGGGATGCGGGGGCTGCAGCAGGGGACGTGGGCTGGCGGCGCTGCCCATGTTGTGTAACGCGCTTTCCAAAGGCAGCCGATGCGCCGCTCTGCATCCGCTCTCCTGCCCCGCAGCCCTGCCCGCCTTTCCGTCCGGGTCTCTCCCAGCCAGGCTGGTTTGGCCGGTGTGGGATCTCAGCCCAGCCCGCTAGCTCTGCCGCCAGCAGGAAAACGGGTTTCAGCATCCATGGGGTTGCGCCTGGCAGCGCCTTTGTTTTCAGCGGTGAGTTTAAAATCTGGTGCAAGTGATCTGCCCTTCCACAGCCTTGGACACGTGCAGACACTGGGTGTGCGTGTATGTGGGTGGGGGAGTGGGAGGGAGAGCAACACGCGCGCACACGCACATGGCAGCACGACAAAGCAACAGCAGTCACGCCAGGGGAGTTGCTAGGGGGCGGCACGCAGATCCGCAGCGTGCAAACTGCTGCCAGCTTCCTTCCTTCCCCATCCCCAGGCGGCACTGTGCTGATCTGTGGTCTGTAGTCAATGATCATTGTTGATTGATATTTTAATGCCTTTTATTTCAATTAAAATGCATGCTCTAGAGTGTTGTTCTACAATAGAAGGAGCGTGAGCAGTGTTGTGTAGAATCCTAGCCTTGCAATAGTTAAAGATGTCAAGTTTCGGAGGGGTAGCCCTGTTTGTCTGGAACTGTAAAAAGCGACAAAGAGGCCTGTGGCACCTGGTAGACTAATACAGGTACTGGAGCATAAGCTTGCCTGGGTGAATACCCACTTCCTCAGACCTCTGTTAGTCTATAGGGTGCCACAGGACTCCTTGTCGATCGTTAAAGGTGTCATTCAAGGGGTGTTTTCATTTTAAAAAAAAGTTGTATTCTTCCTCCCCAGGATTTTATAACTTGGTCCCAAAATATTAGTTTTGAGCTAAAATTGGGTCTTATGGGGTTACAGTCTAGAGTAAAGCCAGACATAATGGTCTTCAATTACCCAAACACAGACTGTTTTGAAGATCCTATCAGGACTTGGTTTGGAATAAAACATAATATAATAATCTCTGCGCCACAAGCAATTGTTTCTTGGAACAGGCGATTCTGGATGCTTCTTTTGATTACTCAGTCCTATTATTAGTCCTGTGTGAAATCCTGTTCCCCTTGCAGTCAATGAGACTTTTGCTAATGGCTTCAATAGGCCCAGGATTTCATTTCATTGTTCACTGAATACTGTGACTCATAAACAAATCTTATGACATTGGTTCTTGAGAGACCTTATGAAACCTTATTCCTATGAATTGTCATAAATTGTTTTTTGTGGAAAACAAAAAGCAGCTAGGAACGGAATACTCAGAGCTTCTAGTGTAGAAGAAAGAAGTTTATGTTGTCTCTTATGTTTTAACCCACTTCAGCAGACTATACTTCGGAGCTACCATGATATGAGGATGACACAGAGTGGGCTATGGAGACTCATGCTAGTAGGTGTTGTAGGTGCTTAAAGAAACCCTGTCAGCTTGAAAATCACACTTGCCTCAAAAATTTGTACCCATTATGGTTATGAATAAGACCAGACCTCTGTGGCCACCTGGTGCCCCTTTGATTTCTATATGGCTTTACATCAGGGAGGGTAAAACTTTTTGACCTGAGGGCCACATCGGGTTTCCAAAATTGTATGGAGGGCCAGTTAGCGGAGGCTGTGCCTCCCCAATCAGCCAGGTGTGGCCCGGCCTCTGCCCCCTACCCTGCTTCTCGCCCCAGATGACTCCCCTGGGACTCCTGCCCCATCCATCCCTCCCTGTCCCCTGACTGCCCCTGGTCCCCCCGCCCCATTCAACCCCTCCTCTCATTCCTGACGTGCCCCCCCCGGGACTCCTGCCCCATCCAACCCACTCCCCCTCCTTCCTGGCTGCCCCCTCGGAACGCTTGCACCCATTCAACCTCCCCTGTCCCCCATCATCTCCTGCCCCAACCTCTATCCACACCCCCGCCCTGTGGCCACCACCCCAAACTCCCCTGCCCTCTATCCAACCCCCGCTGCTCCCTATCTCCTTACTGTGCTCCCAAGCACTGGTGGCTGGTGGCACTGCAGCTGCGTCACCAGGCTGGAGCCAGCCACGCCACTGTGCAGCACAGAGACTGGGTCAGGCCGTGGCTCTGCAGCTGCGCTGCCCGGCAAGAGCTCGCAGCCCAGCTGCCCAGAGCATTGCAGTGAGCTGAGGTTGTGGGAGAGGGGGAACAGCAGGGGATGGGAGTGGGGCTAGCCTCTCAGGCCAGGAGCTCAGGAGCTGGGCAAGAGAGGCCGTCCCGCGAGCCATAGTTTGCCCAACTCTGCTTTACATGGATACAGAGGATTGCCCATGCACAGTCAGTTGCAGGGTAGAAAATTATTTATTTTCCCCCAATCTGATTACTTGCATATCAGATAGCGCTTTAGCTGGTGTAAATCTGTGTATAATCAATGTTGCTGTTTTCCTGCTATAGCACATCAGCTTCTTCCTTGCTGTAAAGGCTGTGAATATCTGCGGGGTAGCAGAAAGTCTTTTAAAAGTTTGTTTTTAAAGGATTTTGCAAAACAAAACAAAAAACCACAACACCCCAAACCAAGATATGCTACTGAAAGAGGACTTTATTAGAAATTGTTTTTTTACGGGAGAGAATATGATGCCCCTTTAAAGTTGTAGCATCTGGTGTTGCTAAATTGGCTCTGTGTTGCTCGTCTCTGTGTTCCCTTAGTTTACTTGTCATCTGTCCCTGGCTTCATCCCCATATCCATGTTGACATGCTTTCGCGAGGTTCAAAAGGTTTGGCACTGATATAGGAAGGCTTTAAAAAAACTTCTTTATTTGGCACTGGCTTACAGCAATTGCCCGGAAACCTTTGGCTTTCCTGATCTGACTTGATGACCAGTTCTGAGTCTAGCTGACTCGAAGTCAAAATCTTTATTTGGGCACTATCTAATGTTACAGTTAATTTCAAAATATTTCCGTTATGGGAAACAGACAGCAGAGTATTTTTAAATTTGATGTGCCCCCCTCCTTTGTCTCTTTAAAATGTAAAAAGAGGAACTGAAATAATTTTTTGAAGACTTTTTCTGAAAAGAATTTGAAGTTTGGTCTTCATTGCCTTTGCTGGAGGAGGTTTTTGGGGGTCTCGTGCTGTGCTTGTGAGCTCACAGGGCTTAACTGAGAAGGCTCTGTGCCAAATACGTGGTAAAAACTCTTTCTCCATAATGTCTATTAGACTAAATAGGTGTTAACATACACTACAGCTAATGGCTTACTGGTTTTACAGTAGCACCCAGAAGACCAAAACAGATTGGGCTCTATTTGGATTGGCACTGTACCAATGCATAAGTGAACAAGCTGACTAAAATCCCTACCTGTGTTAAATGCTCTCTTGGTTGTTGTGATGTTGTAATTTCACTAGTCATCTGGGCTGAGCTCCTCAGGTATGTAAGCATCTAGCTAATCAATGGGAGTTACACGTTTAAATACCTTTTGAGGAGCTGGGCCCTAATTGCAATAATCCTTCAGGCTAGATGAGACCTGCATTTCCACTGTGTGGGTTGCTTGTGAAAGCAAAAAGTTTTTACTTTAGAGGGGGAGGGGGAAAAAACCACACAAGTCTAATTTTTTTCCTTTGCAAGCAGAGCCGGCTCCAGGGTTTTTGCCGCCCCAAGTGGCAGCAAAAAAAAAAAAAAGCCACGATAGCATCAGCTCTACCGCCGCTGCTTCAGTCTTCAGCAGCAATTCGGCGGCAGGTCCTTTACTCTGAGAGAGACCCAGGCACCCGCCGCCGAATTGCCGCTGAAGAGCCGGACGTGCCGCCCCAAGCACCTGCTTGCTGGGCTGGTGCCTGGAGCTGGCCCTGTTTGCAGGTCAGCTATGAAAGGGCACTTTCCATCTTGGTAGACCTTCAGACTGACTTAAGTCAATCATTAATTCCCATTCTCAAGGACACAGTATGTGTAGTTATCTTTAAACATTGTTTTTGTAAAAGCTGAGTAGTGAATGAGCCAAACAGACTTTGGTTATTCTGGTGTGAGCCCTGCCAGCTTCTGGAAGGAGAACCACTTGGTCAGTCCCTCATCCTGCATCAAGGGTTAGTCAGTGCTGCATAAATCTATCAGCTGTCACTTTGTAATGAAAACCTTTTCTGAGTGGAGAACGCTAACAGGCATTGTGGTGACTGGATTATCACTTCCTGCAAGTATCGTGTACTATGGTTTACCAGGAACATCACTTGAAGTGCTGGCAATGCTGAAGCAGTCTTCCTCTTATTTCGGGAAGGAGAAGGAGCACTGCAATGACAGCCAGTCTCCTTGCAGTGCCAGGCAGCTATCCACTTCCCTCAGCTTGTTAGTTTTCAACACGCATATCAGCATTGGGTTAGGAAGAACAGTGTGAAATATAATGACAGGAAATCTGTCATCAAAGCGTTCTCAGTTCTGTCAGTGTCATTACAAAAAAGGTTATTTGTTTATCATCTAGTGGGAGTGCTGCTAGTGTCACATAGGCTTTTATTTAGGTTTTCCAGGTGTCATGAGACAATGGTAAAGGACAGTCACTCTCTTTAACACCGAACAAGGAACTTTATTAAATGGTAAGGAAACAGATTTCTCCCTAAAGCTACTTTGCGTGTCTCTCCACTTTTCTCAGCCTCTTTCTTATTAGCTTCCTGTTACCAGGTTAAAGAAACAGTATGCACAGCTTCCTACCTGCCAGTGGTGGTGGTGGTGGTAATGTTGGAGTGTTGCTACTCCAAATTGTGATTGACTTCAGCATCAGCAATGGTTCTTTCTGCTAATCGGAGGGATGGAGAATATTACACTTGCTAATTTGAGCCAATATGCTTTTTCTATTCAGACTAGTATTAGATGGAAAAAAACCCTCTACCTTAGAATTTACACTGCAAGATTTGTCCAGTTGATCCTACACTTAGACTTGCTTTGACAAATCAGAGTAGAGCGAGTGCAAGAAAAGTTTTACAAGTTTTCTTTACAAGCTTTTTTTGACAGTTCTATTTATTTGTGAAAGCCTATTTGTTCCTTTGACTGCCTTTTAATATTGGAAAGCTTCAGACTTGGTTTACCGTGATCCAGTTTCTCAACTAATGGCAAGTTCCAAATCTGCTATTGGAAGTGGAGAACTACGATGTTCGAGCTTGTCTGCACTGGCAATTTACAACGCTGCAACTTTCTGGCTCAGGGGTGTGAAAAAACACCCTGGTGAGCGCATCAAGTTTCAGTGCCATAAAGCACCAGTGTAGACAGCGCGTCAGCGACCACATAAGGTACATTAAAGTGCTGCCTTGGCAGCGCTTTAGTGTTGCCAGTGTAAACAAGCCCTTAGGCTAGCAGGAGAGAAGTCGCAGTACTATCCCTATGCTAAGAAGTTGCCAGGTGACAGTACCATAGAGTCTAATGCAGCATAGTGATTCAGATGATACCGTCGTGTAGCAGTTGAAGGGAGAGGGAGGAGGGGGTGCTGCTGGGATGTAGAGACACGAAAGCAATTCTGTATGAGATGTGAGAAGTATGCTTCTGAGCTGTATATATCATACAGTGAAAAATCAATTCCGTGAATGTAATGAGAGAAACAACATTAATTCAGATAAATAGAGCTGCCGTTAGGCAATGAAATCTAAGCTCCTGGACATTAATAATAAACACCAGTTCAGTGAGGTGCAGTTAACTGAAGTCACTTTGTAATTTAATTATGTAATATGGATGCTATTAAATTGTTTGGCGTTCAGTTATACTTTTTTTTAATTAAAAAAAAAAAGACTCACTAAACCCTGGATATCAGACTAAAATCTTAATTCGTTTTCTTTCCCCACTAAATCCTCCTTGAAAAGAGAACATCCCACAGATTTCCTGAATCTGCCCAAATCTTTGAGTGACAGCAGATATCACATGAGACTGTCTGCTTATCATTCACCTTATGTTGCATGTCTCGCAGGGGAAGAACGTTGAGGATCTGTTTTGCTTATGTACATGGTCAGTGTTCAGCCACTGGCTAATCCAGTATTTGGGATATTCTTATGCATATGATCTTGTTTCTAGGCATTGTGCTTCATATGACTAATCCTAATTGATTGATTTATTCCTTGGCTTTTCCTTCTGGCTACTCAGGGCAAGTCTACACTACACTACACTAGACTACACTACACTAGACTGCACTAAGTCTTCTTAAGTTATGTCAACATACAGCCACTGCAGTAATTGAATCAGTTTTACACATCCACACTATGCGCCTTGTGTTGGCAGACGCATCCTCACCTGGAGCACTTGCGCCAGTTTAACTGCCAGTGTGCGGCATTGTGGGATTGATTCTGAAAGGCAGCAACAGTTGATGTAAGCAATGCAGTGTTTATACTGACACTGTGTCGACCTAATTACATCAAGTTAAGTGCTACACCGTTCGTGGAGGTGGAGTTAGTAAGTCAGTGTAGTGGCCAAGTTACATAGGTGGGAACTACATTTTAGTGCAGTGCTTATGACATAACTCTGTAGTGTAGACCAGGCCTCAGTCTTCTCCCTGTTTTCTGTACTTTACACAGACAATTCTCCTACCTAGCACTCCATAAAACTGTGCAGTAGAATCTGTATGTGTAGGGGCACTACCTAGTTGTGGATGAATAAGTTAACTTCAACTCAGATTCTTACCTTCCTTGCACCAGTGCAGTGGAGAAGGTCTGTATATTGGCTGCTTGAGAGAGTACAAAGGAGAATACTGTTGCCCCTTTGGTTGTGGTTTGCCAATATTTGGGATCTTGCAGGATAGTTTCTGTTAGGAGAATTGTACAGTATGGGTCAGGTATATTCTTTGTTGCAATCCTGTTTATTTACAAAGAAGATACAGAGTCTTGTTTTCCTGAACACAGTAGTAATAAACAGCAAGCAATTTCCTTACTCAGAAATCTCCAACACTGCCTTCCCAGTGTGTTCTGTGCCCAAGGAGCTCTATCTCCTTCCCCCCTCTTAGGGTCATTCTCACAACTGTTTCTCTTCCTGTCTGCAGGCTTTCTCCTCGTGTTTTCTCTGTCTCTCTCTCACACACCCCCACCCCTACCTTGCAGGGAATTCCGCAGCCCATGTGGTTTAGCTTCTGATCTGGCCTTGCCATGCAGCCTGGGCCATTGCTTGGATAGTGGCTTCTTTGTTGTTTTCAGTTGTCTCACTACATAAAGGGGATTAATTGCTCCTTCCCTTGAACCTGAAAAAAGGGTGCTTGCAGGCCTCTGTTCTGTAGATCACAGATCCACTTGATGACAGCTATTTACACCTTCCAGCAAAACAACCCCTCCCCCCCAGCTCTGCCCATCCTGACAATGAATTTTAAAATGGTGAAACCCCAAATGAATTGTCCCAGACAGAAATAATTTAACAAATTAATATTTATACAAAGCTTAATTGTTTACATTGTGTCTTTCTGTCACGATATCACCAACCCAAATCAGTTTTACTCCCATCCAAATCTACATGGAGCTTTCTTCTTCCTGTCTGAGCTCTTTTAGCCAGATGTGAAGGGCCACTTTCAGTGGGCTTGTGAGGAGTGTCCAGCAGCAACTTTGTTATGGTGTTGCAGTGTGGCTGCTCATACCTGGGTTAGGCTAACCCAGGTGCTCAGACGTGGATGCTAGTCATCCAAGTTAACTCTATAGTGAAGACATTCCCATAGTCTTTGGAGATCAGTACCACCACTTTGAATTGATTCTGGGAACAAATTGGAAGTCAGTGTATGTTTTGGAGAGCTGTTATAATAGGTGTATCCTAGCTAACATTACTGAACAGATAGTGTTAGGCTTGTCAATGATAGGGTTTTTGGGACAAGAATTCCCCACTATTGCTAATGTGGATGCAGCAAAAAACGTTAGTGCCCCTTACTGTAAAACACTTTTGTTCTCGGACTGTCCTGAGGAGATCACTGCTTCTTTGAAATTAGTTATCAACTTGCTTTTTAATATTGACTTCTATGATGTGCGTAATTCCCAGCTGTGCATCATTGAAATGGGAACTTTTGCTCAGCATAAAATAATTACAACAGTCTAATGTGCAGCAGTGGCCAGAGTTGAAAATCCTCCGAATAAAAGGCTGAATACAAACCACTACAGTTCCAATGTACCTGCAGAGATTACCCACTCAGCTGATTTTTCTCATTGATGCTTTTGAAATAGATTTCATGAGATCTACCCAGTGCTGGCAGCTGGCAGGATGGCTAAGAGTATAATATCTAATGTTGTCAGCTTTGTGATTTAGATGAGATAATCTCACTAGTATATTTAGTATATTTGGTGCAATACATGTGAAATTTATGAGCTACAGACTTTACACAGTCATGAGAACCAGTGACTATTTTTGAGTTTCCTTGGAGTTGCTTGCTGTTGATCTCCATTCTTATTCTCGGATATGAGATTCGCATTCCTGAGATTTATAGGCTCAGTCTTTTAAACAAGCTTTCAAACATCATTTATTTGTTTGTTATGAATGGGTGGATTTCAAGTCACTTTTAGTGTAGTTTCCTGCTATGCATTATGGTCTCTGCACTATGTGATGCTAGGTTGAGCCCTGCAGCACAATGGAATGCTGAAAAAAATTAATCAGTAATTTCGGGTAGAATACCAGAATAAAGTGTCGTGTGTGGGAAAGCCGGTTGGATAATCTCCTAAAAGGGCACTGTCACTTTCAGAAATGTAACTAATCTCTGCTATTATTTTGGAGAAGTTATCGGTTTGCAAACCTGTGAATCCTAAGTTTTCATCTTATTACCAGCAGCAGACAGAATTCACTATTCTGAATGCCCATGCTAGCTTGTAGTAATCATGTTGAGGAATTGGCTATTGTGGATGTAGTCTCTTGCCTAAATAGTTTTTGCTGCTGAAAGTAAAAGCACCTCTCTTCCAAGTTTACCAAGACTTTGCCCCTGGATGTGCTTGGTCAGAAATTCTGCAGAATGACTTTTGTTGGTTAATGAATAATTTATTCAGTTAAGATATTTCGGAAAGCGTGTTTATAGTTAATCTACAAAAGGGCTAAACTATAATTTAATTGCTGCAATCTGTTTTTTGTGGCTGATAGTAAATTGACTTTATTTGCAATAATCAAGTCTTCTTCATGTTTAAAAGTTGCAGGATTGGGCCCAATAGAGGAGTAAAAGGATCTGGTGTATCCATGGAAACCTTGGATGATGCTGGGGAGAAAAGGAAAAATAATTGGCTGGTTTGAGAACTTTAAAATCAGGAGTTTGGTTAGAAAATGTAGTACAAATCTCACATTTTTGTTGTCTCTCCTCTTTTCCATGACTGGTGACGAGACTCTGTAAGATGCGCCAGTTGAACAGATGCTAATATCTGAAAACAACTACTGTCACATTTTAGTAAATGAAGTTGTGTTGACAGGTAATAATATTATAATTATTGTACTCCACAGAGAAAAGTAGGATTAGCACTTACAACCCTCTCCTAGATTCTAGAATGTAGGTGGTCAATAGACAGAAAAGTACTATAGATTAATATACTTGGTGCCAATAAGGGAGAGAATTTAAATCTCCATTGAATGACAGTAGATAGCTAATTTTATGCGTCTGAAAAGAGTCAGGTTTCACACTCTTAAAAGTAGAATCTTTCCATTCACTGACATTCAATTCCCTTGCCATCTCTGCTTAAACTGACAATGGGAGTCAGAAATGGTGATAGTCCTTGTGTTGAGGATACCTGTCCATTAGGAATTGTATTTGAATTCAATTGACAAAGACCATTAAGCAGCCAGCCTATCAGAATAAATGTTGGTTATATCAGTGGAACCAAATCTGATCTATTGATCTAGATGTGAAATATCGCATTGCCTGTTTCTTGAGCCATCCGGTATGACTTGCATAAGGACTTAGCTATGTGTCTCCCATAACATTAACAGGAATACTTTGCCTAACTCAACATGTTCGGGTTGACTTTACTGCAGTGGTGCGCAGACTTTTCCACTTGCCTCTCCCTCTCCCATTCCTGGAATTTGTTGTGCCCCATTGCCACCCTTACTTCTGTGCTGCTGCTGGCGGCAGCGCTGCCTTCAGAGCTGGGCAGCCGGAGAGCGGTGGTGGCTGGACAAGGCGTTCATGTTGTTTGTGGCATGGGAGGACTATTTTTTTTAATTCTTCCCCCATCCCACCCTGAATAACCCACTCTCATTCATTTTGTGTTGAACCTTTATCCCACTGCTGCTGTTATGGCAGTGGGTTCCATGGTAGGCGCAGGATAAAAATTCAGAGTGGGTATTCTGGGATAAAATCGGGTGAGTATTGCAGGATATTCTGTATGAAAATAAAGGTTGTGGGTTTTTTCCCCCTCTAAATCATTGGAAAATTAGGCTAACAGTCTGAACAATCCACTATTGAGATTTCGGCTGAAACTATCCTCTAACTACAGTACATCTGAATAGATTTTATTTACTTTTCAAACATTACCTCAGCATTATATTTCATGCTCTACCCGCTGCATTATCGAAGGACAAGTTCCTGTAAAGGGATGGATTTAAACATGATTTATATTATGTTGTACAAGATAATATTGCTTTGATCTGATTCTTAATCAGCCTAGATTTATGGTGAAATAATCTAATCTGAAATCAATATTTGTGAACTCTGGACTCACAAGCAGTTCTGGCCAGGGCCAGCTCCAGGGGTTTTGCCGCCCTAAGCAGCCAAAAAAAAAAAAAAAAAAAAGCCACGATCGCAATCTGTGGCAATTCAGCGGGAGGTCCTTCATTCCGAGTGGGAGTGAGGGACCCTCCGCCGAATTGCCGCCAAATACCTAAAAGTGCCGCCCCGCTCCAGAGTTGCCGCCCCAAGCACCTGCTTGATAAGCTGGTGCCTGGAGCTGGCCCTGGTTCTGGCAAGCACATCTGAACAAGTTTGTTTATTTCAACAAGTGCTGTGACAAAAATATACTCAATTGTCACTTGGCTGGGATGAGATTCATTATGAATGTTCTAAAAAAACCTTGCTCTATCAGATTGATATAGGCTTAAACTGAAGATCACTAGAAATGTTTCCACAGTGCCTCACTTTAAAGGTCCAATCAAAACAAATTCCAGAATAAATAGTGAACACTAAACTAGCTCGGTAGCTTATTAAATCAGAAGGTATTTTAAAGTGTTTTTAATGTGTGAAATGAGTTGACTTTTTTTTAACTTAACAGCATTTTTTAGATACAGAAATGCAACAAGCCTTGAACTAGAGCAATGCAGGTACAATGAAAACTTTCACAAACATGGGATCATGCTGCCCGCGAGCCTGTGACCCGCTACTTGCCTCTCCACCCTGTTTTAAACCTCATCTCATATGTAAATAACTCTTTTCTTGTTGAGCTCTTGTGGTGAGAGTCTGTATGCCAAAGAACGGGTGTAGGGCCCAGAAAACCCTCTGTTCCTGCCACTTCATTCAGGTGTGTGTGTGGGTGGGGGGATTACGCTCTCTCAGAGCTTCTGTTGTTCCCCCCTTACACATATGTGTATATCCAGGGCACCATGATAGCATTGTTTTTGTAGTAGCTGTACTGGCCACTGCTCCTGGATCTCCATTCAGAAGAGCAAGATAAGGTTGCATTTCTCAGCATTTATTGTACTAACTTATTTTTCCCACAGCTTTGTGGGGAAGGAAGCTATGATGCCTCTGATATCAACTGTGCCAGCCACCCCACCCTCTTTGGCACATATAGAGCCCAAACCCCTGGAATGCCCTGGTGGAGGAACTTCTGCAGGGTTCTGTGAAGGAGATAATGCTGTGGAGCTCTTGCTTTCTAACCCCCCTTCCACGTTTGTTATACCGCGCCCCATTTGTGGAATCGGTGGGGGACTGTTAGGCCCTGGAAAATAACCTGTTGTCTGAAACTAGAAATATTTACAGTTTTTGTTGTAGTAGTGCGTGGCTCTCTCAGTGCCGTCGCTGCAATCATCGCTTGAACAAACCTATAACAAAACTCCATAGTAATGTTCTGACTAAATGCTTTTCCCTCCAATGAAAATGAAGCTGCTATAAATCCCATTAATTTAGAAAAAAAGTCAGAAGGGTTTTGTGAAGGGAATGGGGAGGGGGGAAGAGGGGGAGACCAGTAGTAAATATTTTATCTTATGATAATGTCTAAGGGCTTCAGT
This sequence comes from Gopherus flavomarginatus, assembly GCF_025201925.1. NCBI lineage: Eukaryota > Metazoa > Chordata > Testudines > Testudinidae > Gopherus > Gopherus flavomarginatus. The sequence goes on from NC_066623.1 coordinate 15,042,871, forward strand.
CCAGGTCTGGGCTCTATTGTGGTGGGTGCCATGCAGACATAGCAAAGACATTCCCTGCCCAAGTGGGCTTCAAATCTAAACCCCCCGACAGATGAAGAGGTAGGTAATGGGGATCCAATGATACAAGCATATAGTTGGGAAACATTTGGGTGCTTGTCAGCCTCTTTGAATCTTTCCTGTCTTCCCCACAGCTCTCTGGCCTGCTCTGACCTTGTAAACGTGTCTCAGTCTCCATTGTTTCTGTGTGGTCACAATAGCCAAAAATGACTAGTGGTCTTTGGGTGCCCAACTTAGGCTCCCCCTCTGGTTGTCTTGATTTGCATTGGTGCATGATCAATCCTTTCTGAAAATTAGACTCCTTTAAGGTGTCTCATGTTGGGCGGCCAAAAGTACCTCCCACCTCCCAGGGGTATCTGTATCAACCATTGTGCTGCACCCAGCTGTCACCAAACTCCAACTTATCTGGTCTGTGGTCACATGTCTCAGAGTACATTGTAGGTCTGATAGGATGGGGCAGGGAGGGGGAAAATTAAATTGAGGCCAAATAGGGAGGCAGCTAGAGGCCTTACAGAAACCATATCGAAGGGGGAGCAAGGTTCCTTATCCTGACTTCTATGAAGTCAGTTGTAATTTTGCCCATCCCTAGAAGAGAGGAGGTGATTCCATTTTTTTCTTTTTTACTGTCCGTAAACTATGTTTCTGGGTAATGAGCCGTCGCTGTCTAATTAATATACCGTGCCTAGAAGTGCCCTATATCCGGGCCAGGCAGAAAAACAAGTGTGTGCGAATTAGACCAAAGAATTTGAAATCACTGCATTTTCAAAATAAACTTGTTACTAAACAGCTAATTTAAATAATCTTTTGATCTGAATGATTTGTGAAATGTAAGAAGCCATCACTGTCTAATACACTATGTACCCGATATTCAGACCCAGGCAGAAAAAGAAGTATGGAAGAATACACCAAAGAATGTTGAAATCCAATCACTTTCAAAGTGAACTTGTTACTAATCAGCTAATTTAAGTCATCTTTTGATCTGAATGATTGTGAAATGATATTAAAAAATACGGAATGTTACATGTTGCTCTTTCTTTTGTAGTGGAATCTGGTATGTGAGGATGACTGGAAAACCCCCCTGACTACCTCCTTGTTTTTTGTGGGGGTGCTTATTGGATCCTTTATATCAGGACAGCTCTCAGACAGGTAAAGTACTGCAGAAGGTTAGCCTTGTTGCTTCTAGAATTTTACAGCTTGACCTTACCCTTTAAAAAGATGAGCGTAAGCTTTTCTTTCTGAGCATGTTTCCAGACTGATCTGTGCTCACCCGAAATGAGGGTGCTAAGTCATATACAGTGAGATTTTAAAAGGGGCCTAAGTCCCAAGGGGACTTTCATTGGGAACTGGGCACCTACTCCATTAGCTTCTTTGAAATTCCCAGCTCTGTTCTTCTGTTTGTTCAGTAGGCATCTTTAGAATTAACATCAATGATGCACTTCAGACTAGGAACTAATCTCTGCAAAGTGCGCATGTATTTGCCTTGTACTCAGATGTGGTGGTATCTGACCATTCGACAAAGGGTCAGTTGATGTTTCTTTATCCATGCTCTTCAAGTAGTTTCATCAAGAATAAAACATCTAACATCATAATGGAAGACCCAGTCTAGGAACAGTGAGATGGCTTGAACTCAATTCACCATTTTTGTCAGTGAACTGAAGAGGGTTTGGTGGAGACAAACTGAGCAGATCCAAAATGAAGGATGGAGCCAGCCCTAAATTACTGTAAATCATAACATGATCCAGCAGGAGCAGATATATTTTTCATAGATCCATTCTTCAGATTAAAGACTAGAAGGGACCATTAGATAATCTGGCCTGACCTCCTGTATATCACCGGCCATTGAAAACCATCCATTTAATCCTGTATTAAACCTAAAAGCTTGTTTGGTTAATGTCTTTCTTCCAGAAAGGCATCCAGTCTTGATTTGAAGACATCGAGAAGATATGGAGAATCCACAGCTTTCTTTGTTAGCTTGTTCCGGTGGTTAATCAGCCTCACTGTTAAAAAAATATGTGCCTAATTTTCTAATTTGAATTGGTCTGGCTTCAGCTTCCAGCCGTCAATACTTGTTATGCCTTTTTCTGCTAAAGAGCCCTTTAGGACCTTTCTCGCCATGAAGGTACGTAGACACTATAATCACGTCACTCCTCTCAACTCTCTTCCCAGAGAGCTGCCATGCTGTGTTTGAGGATGAGCTCTCACTCCGTAGAAAGTGCCTTATGCAGCTGGCATAAGATATGATAGGAGTTTGTCTGTCAGAGGCTATATGTCTTCTTGTTGCGAAGGTGTCCTTAATTGAAAGTATGGGTGTGAAAGATGAGTGTCTAGTACCTATTAACCAGATTGCTCTGGACTCATGGGGCTTGTTAGCTGTGGTTGGTAGTCCGCCTAGGAGAAGAGACTCCAATTTCAAACTAAGAACTTCTGGCCTGGACAACCGGTTTGTAAAATTTGTGCCAATCACACATGCTCTTTGGATCTTTGTCTTCGGAGAGTATATCAGTACAATACTAGGGCATCCCCTGGAAGCAACATGTGACCATTCTCCTGAAAGCTGTGGAAAATAGGAAAAGGCTACCACATTCTGGGTGCATGTGGCTAAAGAAGTGAGCCCAGGACCTACGTTTGGCTTTCTTGAATGTGGGAGCAATGACTGGGAAATCAAGAGAAGTAGCCAAAATGCTGAAGAGAAGGGGAATGCACATTATCTGCATACAAGAGTAAAAATGGAAGGGGTTGAAATCCATTGATGATGGTGGTGGGTTACAAGATATTGTATTATGACTCTGTAGCAAGGGGGAATGGAATAGGTATGATTGTAGCAGTAATATTAAAGGATAGGGTAATGGACATCCAAAGTAAGAGTGACTGGGTGATGAAAGAACAGCGCTGAGCAGAGAACAAATATTGAATGTTATATGCAGATATGCACCACAGGTTGGTTGCACGATGGAGGAGGAGGAGTTCCAGATAATGCTGGTCCAAGTGATAAGTGAAGTACCACAAGTTGAGAACACATGAGAGAATGCAGTGAGGGCCACAGTGATTGTCCTGGAGAATGAGACTTTGGAACTAGAAATGAAGCTGGTGAAGATATCTCAGTGTTAGCCAGAGCCCACAGCTGGTTGTTGCCAGTACTTATTTTATAAAGAGGAAACATCACTTAATGACATACAAGTTCTTTGCCGACAGGTCCCAGGTAGATTACTTTGAGAAGAGGAAGAGACTAGAAAGTGATTCCAGGAGAGCAGATTGCAGAGCAACATACATTACATGTAGTGGATTTCTGTGGGGGGAGGCTTGTGGGGGACAAATGTTGAATTACAGAACAAAGGATCAAGTGGTGGAAACTCACAGATAGAGAAGTTAGTCTGAGATTTAAGGATGAGGTTCCATAGAGATTGGACAACAACCAAACCAACACAATGACACCAATGAGGTTTGGGGAGAAAAATATCCAAACATATTACTGAAGGTGCACAAACTGCCTCTGGCCAAATGAAAGGATGGAAATTTTATGGCAAGGAGATGTGGTGATCCAGCTATGTGCCAGAGGTAGTAAAGGAGGAGGAGGACCGATTTAAGCAAAAACAGAAAGTAAGAACTGTGGAAAGTTGAGGAATATAAACTGATGAACTAAATAGTGAAAAGAGTAGTTATGGAAGCTAAGGATCAGTCATTTAAAGCCTTATGAACAGAACTACTAATGAAGGAAAGTAAAAAAGGAATATATAGTTTAGGCAAAGAAGCACAGAGGACTTGGGAGCTGTGAAGTGTGTAAAAGATGGAAGACTGCGAAATCATTAGGAAGTGTCAGCAGTTTTATGAGAAACTGTCCAGTGAAGAGAATGCAAAGAAATCATTGAGCAACAACCTCTTAAGATAACATTAAAGATGATGAAACATGGCTAGGCGGTGGGACCAGACAGTGTAATAATTGAGGCATTTGAAGCATTAGGCCAGGAGGCGGTAGTGATGATGAGAAATTTTTTCAGCTCGTCCATAGTGGGAAAAATGACAAGTGAACTAAGAGTACATTGGTCCCTGTCTTCAAGGGTAAAGGGGTGATGTGCGAGAATGTAGTAAGTAACGACCCATCAAGTTAATGAGTCACACAATTAAATGGCTGGAAAGAATTATTGAGAAAAGTCTTCAAGAGGAGCTGGAGTATCAAGTAAGCAACAGCCAGTGCCAGGAAGGTCAACAATGGATAAAGTGTTTGCAGCCTGAATGTTGCAGAAGATTAGGGAAAAACACCAGGAGTTGCACTTTGTGTTTGTGGATTTGGAGAAGGCTAATGACGAGCTCCTAGAGAATTGATATGGGGGTGACTGTGATCACGCAATCTGCTGGTCTATCATGGACATGTATGAGTATAGCACAACCATAGTGAGAAGCAGCTGCAGTGAGTCATTCACTGTGAAGGGAGGTCTATATCAAGGATCAGCCTTAAGCCCATTTCTATTTGTGACTGTAATGGACACCTTGACGCAGGAGATTGGGCAACAGGGTCCATGGAGCATGCTTTTTGCCAGTGACGTTATGTTGTGCCTGAAGATAAATATGTACTGGAAAGGGACCTAGAACTAATGGAGGGCTGTATTAGAAGAAAATGGCTTACAAGTCAGCCAACAAAAAACAGAATACGTGTGATGCTTTGTCGAGAGGGACAATGAGAAGCCAGTAAAACTAGATGATGTGGTTAGATGTCTGGCTGCGTGTGTGTGTTCTCCCTGTGTGTTGCCCCAGCTCTGTGCAGACAGCCGGCAAAACAGACCTCAAGCGAACTGCCCAATGACCACAAGATCCGTTAAGGTAAGAAGGCGCCAGGCCACGTTTATTGTTGACAAAGCACGGTAATAGTACCTGGCAGACTCTACGAGGATACTAAGATGTGTATACTCATGACAATGAGGATGTAGCTCAGTGAATGGTAGAACTTTCCATTCCCCCCTTGGCTGGACAAAGATACTCCTTCTGAGATACATCTTTATACCCTGATACAAACAAGTTACGTGCAGCCTCTGACATAGTTAGTTACTGCTCCCTGGCGTGTCTAGTTATTTCCCATCACCTTGTACGTGTTGGTTCGATTAAAACATTTCTTTTATGAACTGTCATCCTGACCTTATCTTTTAGGAGGGATCAGCGTGTTCCTGTTATCCTTGGGGAATGTTTTTGTACCATCTTTGATATCAGGGTCTTCTGGTACCACTTGATATTGGGATGTGTTTGCGTGAGTACTCTGTGACTAGCACTTCTTTGAAATGTGTATTTCTGCAATATCAGCCCTGTTCTTGCCAGATTCTGCGAGCAGGTCCTGCCTCATACCAGGCATCTGATACAAGGGCTTATGTTTCAGGCTGTCTTCCTACTACAGATGAGATAGAGTTTAAAGTCTGTGCGGCAATTTAAATATCTCCATTCAGTGTTGAGCATTGATCAGAATGTTTGAAGCTGCATGAAAAGCAGTTGGTGTAAATGGAAGGAAGTAATGGGAATTCTCTGAGATAAGAATATGCCAAAGAAACTAAAAAGCAAAGTGTATAAGCTCATGATTGGGCCAGACATGAGGTATGGCCGGTGAGGAAGAGGGAACTACTACTTCATACTCTTTGAGTGGGTCGCTGTGTAGGATGAGAGCTGACAGGTTATGCAATGAAATGGTATGAGCCATGGTTCAGGTAGTCCCCATCAAAGAAAAGCTGAGAGAGAATTGACTTAGATGGCTGGGTCATGTGAGACAATGAGATATGGGATATGTTGGCCAGAGAGTACAAGAACCGGTAGTCATGGGGCAAAGTACCCAAGAAAGATCTAGAAAAGGGTGGTTCGAAACACTGAAGGAAGACATGAAAAACATTGGTGTCAGCTTGGAAGATGCTTGCCAATAATGCTTGGAGAAGAAGAACAGGAGACACTGGCTCTGCTTGATGGAACAAGGCAAAAGAGAAGAAGAAGAAACAGATTGAGCTCTAAGTCTCTCACTGCAAGGCATTTTCTCCAGCCCTTGAATAATTCTTGTGGCTCTTTTCTGTACCCTCACCAATTTTGCAACATTTTTCAAAATGTGGACCCCAGAATTGGACACTATTGTCTCAATTCAGGGTTAGCTGCACCTCTGACTCCTCCTCCTGTGGTCTCTCTCTGGACTTTATGCCTCGAGTCTTCCACCTCTCTGGGGTGGAATCCTGCGATTCACCCATTCTTAGACCAGGCTACTGCCTGTGTACCATTTGTGATTGCTCAGCAGGCCTGACTGGCTTCAAGCCCTGTGAGTCTTCTCTTCAGAAGCTGTGACCAGTGGGTCAAAACAGCCTTTTCAAAATAAAAGTATTGTGTAATCCAGACAGTAGGAACAAAGCATGACAAACGCAAAGGTGGGTAACACAATAATCTATACGCATAAATGACATTCCTAAAGCCTAGGTAAGCCTACCTTATCCAGACACCCCCAACTTTGGGAGTGAGGGGACAGTGTACATCCCTGGAGTCAGTCTCCTTCTCCTCTGTTCGTCAGAATTTGTCCTTGCATCCACCCCAAAGTTCTTTGTCTTCCCCTGTGCCTTAAATCTGGTTAAATTGGCTTATGTAGCCCACTAGGGGGTCAGGGATAGACTTCAAAGCAGCATTGTCCTTTAATTATCAGCAAATGCGGGGGTGGGGAGGGCATTTGGAAGTGTTTGTCCCCCATCCAGGCTACACGGAGCTTAAGCCATGCCTGACTTCACTCCTTATAATCATATAACAAACAACACAATAAAAGTCAACCAGAAGAACATAAAATATTATGGGCATCTTCCACATTCTTCATAGCACTATTCCAGTATTGGTCTCACCAGTGTCATACACAGTGGTAAAATCATCTCCTTACTCCTACTCACTATGCTCCTGTTTATGTATCCAAGCACCGTATTAGCCCTTTTTGCCACAGCGTTGCATTGAGAGCTCATGTTGAGTTGCTTGTCCACTATGACCCTTTTATGGAACATCCGCATGGATTTTATGTATCTGCTCAACTCTTGTACAAGGAATCAGCTTCTTGGGATGATGAATGTGAGTTTGTAAAACTTGATGGAAGTTTTAATCCTAAAACCTCAAATACTAAATTACATTTAATCCAAAAGTAATCCACTGACTCTTGCCTGAAGAGCAGAACTCGGTTAATGTTATATTTTAAAAAGGAGACATGATAATCACTAAAGCTTTCTGGCACCATTTGTGGAATGGGAAACCTTTTTTTTTAAAAAAAAAATCTACAGCATGTAAATTTGCTTTCAGATAAATTCAGTTCTGCCTTGCGGCTGTCAGGGCCCTGATAGGACTTTTTAGGAAAATTTTTGACAGTAAAGAGTTGTATGTTCTGAGTTTCACCTGTGCTGTTGCAGAAACTACTCTCCACATGACAGAATATTGTAGCCACCCTTTATAATAAAATCCCCTTAAACTCCACATACAGAGCAATGTGTCCTTATGGATGAGGCAAGTATTCTGTGGAAAAATAGTACAGTCTTTAATGACATGAGTCTATATCATAATCCATATGCACATCGGGGCTGAATTAAAGTTGGAGAGACAATCTTATTTCTCTCCTTTCTTAACTTTTGAGTGCTTGATTTTGTAACCTTAACACAGCATGTGGAGGGGTTATGTGTCTTTAAATCCAGAGGTAAGCTTGCAGTTATATTTCTATAAGAAAAAGGAATAGACACATAATATAGACAAGAAGTGGAGAAGGAGGATGAAAGATGGAGAGAGGATTGTATAGTTAAAGCATTGCTAGATTTCTACTACCTCGGTTTTATTGTTCCAGCAGAATAAGCTGCTATGAGACTCGCTCTCCTGCATGTTGATTCTGCATCTGCTGAAGTCACGGGCAAAGCTCCCATTGACTTGAATGCAATGCAAGATTAGGCCTCTGATTAATTGTATATTTATCACACTTATTTGCACTCTGACCACCTTAGATAGATAAATGTCTTGAGTAACTGCAGCTGTTGCATTGCTGTTCTCCAGATTGTGCACTCTTCTATTCTTTTGGGAGATGAACTATTTCTGCCAGTACCTGAAAATCAGAAATGTTCCTCACGAAGGACAATAATATTAAGCCTTCTTTATAGTGCCTGTTATTGAAGTTGTCCAACACATCCCATTTTAAGAAACCCTTTTTTCTGTTGCTTATAGTGTGACCAAACATATTAAGGGTTTGGGTTGAAATTTTCCATGCCAGGTGTCTGCCTCAGGCTAACTTTTCTTTACTAAAAAAACCAACCAACCAACCAAACAAAAAAACACTTCAGCCAGAACAGTTCTGTTGTTTCCAAGAATGAGACTAGGTCACGGAGCTGGGAGGTGAAAGTGGGAGTGGCATGGAGACTAGGGTCAAGGAGCTGGGGTGGGAGGAGATTGGAACTGGACACTGAGCCCGGAGGGGGAGTGTGGGACTAGGCTGAGAAGTCTAAGGAGTGGAGAGTGGGTCTCGGTAGACAATAGGGTGACCAGGTGTCTGGTTTTTTACCTGAAAATCTGGTCGAAAAGGGGACCTGACGGTATCCGGTTGGATCTACTGACCGGACACCCAAAGTCCAGTAACTGTGGATGTGGGAGGCACCGAGCCATTACCTGTGACAGCCACTACTCAGCCAGGGCCCCCTCTTATCTGCATTGGGTGGCTGCAACTCCCAGTGCTGGCTCCGCAGACAAGGCCCTCCCAACCCACGCAGGAGGTGGGGGAGGGAGGGAAGAGGGGAAAAGCAGTGAACAACAAAGAGAGTGGGAAAGAGGAGTGAAGGGGGTGGGGCCTTAGGAAGAGGTGGGGGAGGGGAGGTTCCAGCACTCCAGCTGGAGTGTTTGTTTTTTGTTTTTGTTTGTTTAAATATTACAAAGTTTGCAATCCTACAGTAGACAGGGAGAATGGAATTGGGGCAAGTAGCCAAGGGGGGGGGTAGAGGCAGATTGGCACAGGGACAGGCTGGAAATGATGTAATATTTGTGAAGCACTCAGATACTATAGGGAAGAAATTTAATAAATTTGTTTCATAGTTGCCTTTGAACAAGGCCTAGATCTGCAAACTGAACAGTGAGGAGAAAATAAAATATTGAATAGCTTCTCATTAAGTAAGAAGTATCCATCCAGTATGCTGATTGAGGAATGAGATCTGGAAAAAATAGTATGTGATGATGTAATTAAAGACTATCATAATGTATATGCACAGGGGGGCTGAATTGTATCTATGTCACAGAAATACTAACAACTCTTTAGGATATCTGCTCTTCTGAATTATTTTTGTTAATGTCTTGAGTTCCAGAGAACCTCAATTTTTAATGCTCCTAAAAATGATGGATTAATAGAGCACTGCCAGTGTTGATAAGCTATGTGACTTTGAGTGGGATGTACGTGTAGGTCTGTATCGCCTAGCCATGCACCTTGAAATTATTTTTATTCTGTATTTTTTTAAATATAACTTCCCTCTCTTTGTTTTTGCAAAAGGTTTGGCAGAAAGAATATTCTCTTTGCAACCATGGCAGTGCAGACTGGATTCAGTTTTGTGCAGATCTTCTCTACCAGCTGGGAGATGTTCACAGTGCTGTTTTTTATAGTTGGCATGGGACAGATCTCGAACTACGTGGTGGCCTTCATTCTGGGTATGAACATGTCTGTTACATTAAATGCTTGCCGAGTGTGCTAGTGAATGACTTAGATTTTAATTCCAAGCAGATCGTTGAAAAGAGACTGTCACATTCTCCACCATGCATAATCCACTAGGATATTTTCTTAAAAATGTTAAGGAATCTCTGTAAACAAGCATGAACTATATGCTGAATGTACATTTTACTGCCTTAGACAAAAAGAGTAGTTTAGAAGACTTTTAAATAACATTGAAAAAAGTTTCTTTATGCCAAACCGTAAACTACAGTGCTCAGTATGTTTATAAATTGAGGTGGAAAAGAAGGAATTCCCACTTCCCCCTTTTTTTTTCCAAGTACCTGCGTTAGGACCCAATTCAGCAAATCACTTAGATATATGCCTATGTCCCATTGATTTCAGTGAGACTTCAGCATATGCTCAAAGTGAAACGTATGAGTAACTGCTTAGCTAGGTCAGGGACTTAACAAACTTCCATATGTGGAGTGCTACTCAAATGGTGAATTCAGAGAAGTTGCCAATAATTCAAGTGCAATAATGTTCTGCAGATAAAGGAATTTGAAAGTTTATTATAGTTAAGTACCTTTCACTAATTTTGTCAACTTCTCTCGATCTGGCTTGTGTGGAGTGCTGTGAACACAGTAGTTCATGCTTTGCTCATGGAAAAACATACTCTGGCACAGTCAGGTCTGAACCCCTCGCCCTGCATTTTCCTCTCTCTCTAGGGAAAGAAACAGAGCTGTGGAAATAGTTCAAGGCCTGTTATCCAAAGGAACAGCTCTTAGAAAAGCCGCGTCAACTCCCTCCCCACTCCACCCACCCACTTGCAGCAATCTTCTTTACAGCCCGTATTTCAGTCCCATGCCAAAGTTGTACCTGGTGTAAATCCATTGGCTTCAGTGAAATTACACCTTCTTATGCCAGTGCTGGATTCCATTGATCATATTGCTTTAATAACTACAGTCCTGCAAATTAAAATGACCCTTCCATATGGCAAAACAAGGTAAAGGCTGACTAAGTGACCTTTCGCCAAAGGTTAAGCTATTGAAAGGACTGTAGATTTGCATGTATTCTTGACAGTCAAGTCAATGCTGAATTTTCCTAAGTTACATTTATCATGATTGCAGTTCGCCCTAAATTTCATATGTTGGAGGAAACAAATTGCTCTTGGCTGCAACTTTGTGTACAGTGAGCCAAATGAATCCCTAGTGTAAACTTCTCTGATGTCAACAGTGTATGTTACACCCAAGATCAGTTTGATCCAATGTCTCAGCAAATGAGCTTTTTTGTGCACTACAAGGTTTTTGAAGGGGTTTTCTAAAGCCTAAATTTTAAAACCATGTGGGTGCCTAGAAGATATGGATAGAAGGATTTGAGACTCTTCCTGTAGCTGTAATTTAAAAAAATTGGAAAGAAATTAAGATAAACCATCTTGTTTAGGTACATTCTGTGAATGATTTTAATATTACAATCTTGGCTGTTTTTTCCATTTGACTGCTTTATTTTTCAATGAGATCATATTAAATGTGTATAGTTCACTCACTGTGCCACCACAGGTTTTGGTTTTAAGCAGATGTTGATCAGACAGTTAAAACATTTAATAATTTTTCATTTTTAATCTCATTTGGTTTACAAACTTATTTTTCCTAAAACCAGAAGCGTTGTAACCATATTATAGGCATGTTACATGCCGGATTTTTCTTTTTCAATTAAGGATAGTTTACACCCAAGTTGTAATCCCCTGCAAACTGGATGGAAGCTGGAAAGGAAAATGCTGATACAGTATGACCACGAATATTTCAAAAGAATGGACTTTTTTCACATTGCATTTACTACAAAGTATGATTTCCAAATGAGATGATTTTCATAATATTCATTCCAGTGATAGCCAATTAATTTCATCATCCATTTATCATTGTTTTATTTAGTGTTATGGACAACTCATATGCTATTGCATATATAATCAGTGCATGTTAAATAGATTTAAGTGGTAGAATAATAGAAATATAAGATTTAATAAGAGGCCATGCTATAAATAATCCTTAAACGCCCAAGAAAGCATGAATTTTTCTTTCAGCATATAGCTAATATGTCTCTGATAACAGGGTTACATCTGAATAATTACATTAGTTATACTGTGGCTTTAAATACATACCACCTCATAGGAAAATGGCATCTGTAACGGACAGTCCCTCAATAGGATACTATGGTTGGGAGTATCTTGTAAAATGCTGATAACACAGGGAAAATGTACCCATTTCTATTCACTTGAGTCTGCGCTACTAGAACACCTGCCGTCCTTCCAAACGAATCTTAGTGGAGAGATTAAGGGTGGATTTATTTTGTAGAAGTGCTTCCAGATGTGAAGGCTCACATTCAAGGGTTCAATCCACTAGAGAACAGTGTGATAGATACCTTAGACTTACATGGCATCCTCTCTAAGGGCTTGTTCTTCTTCGAGTGATTGCTCACATCCATTCCAGTTAGGTGTGCGCGCCGCGCGTGCACGTTCGTCGGAAACTTTTTACCCTAGCAACTCCAGTGGGCCGGCAGGTCGCCCCCTGGAGTGGCGCCGCCATGGCGCTCAATATATATCCCTGCCGGCCCACCCGCTCCTCAGTTCCTTCTTACCGCCGTGTCGGTCGTTGGAACTGTGGAGCGCGGCATAGCTGTCCTCCACGTCCCTAGCTCTCCTTGTTATCTCTCGTTATCTCTCGTATTGTTATAGTTGTTAGTTAGATTGTTAAGTATAGATAGTAGTAATTAAGTGTAAATAAGTTGTAAATAGTTGTTCGCCGGGGGCTTTAGCCCTTCCCGGCACCCGGCACCGGGCTCATGCCTGGTTCGCCGGGCTTCAAGCAGTGTGCGGCCTGCAAGAAGCCTATGCCTACCAGCGACCCCCACGACGCGTGCCTGAAGTGCCTGGGGGAATCGCACAGATCGGACAAGTGCCGCATCTGCAAGGCTTTTAAGCCAAGGACAAAAAAGGAGAGAGATCAAAGACTCCGGACTCTCCTTATGGAGGCGGCACTTGACCCGGCGGCTTCGCAGGCCGTGATCTCGGCGCCGGCACCGGATCGCACCGGCACCGAAAAGACTCCCCGGCACCGACCTTCTCCGGCACCGGGGGCAGAACCAAGACCGTCGAAGTCTGCTACTCCGGCAAGGCAGACCCGACTGGAGCGCCCGGCCTCAACATCGGCCGCGGCGCCGCCGGCACCGTCGACTCCGGGCCCGGCGGGTCCATCGAGTCCGGTGCCGCCAAGCTCCCCCATGAGATCTGGGGTTGAGATATTGGTCCCATCCACGCTGGAGACCTTCGCCTCGGCACGGGACCTCATTGCCTTGACTGAGCCTACTCAGCTGCCACCCCCGGTACCTCCGGTGCGGGTCGCGTCTAGAGGCAAGCCCATGATGTCGGCACCGTCTCGGGACTCGCGCTCGCGGTCCAGGTCCCGACGTCACGGCAGGTCGAGATCTCATCGCTGCTCGCAGTCCCGGCACCGCTCTCCTCGGCGGTACCGGTCGCACTCGCGGCACTGGTCGACCTCAAGGCGGTCGCGGTCGGACTCCAGCCGCCGATACCGGCACCGTGACTCGAGGAGCCAGTCTCGCCGTCACTCGCCGCACCGGTCGACCTCCCGGCACCGAGCTGGTGGCAGGTCCCGGTCCCGGTCGACCTCCCGGCACCGAGCTGGTGGCAGGTCCCGGTCCCGATCCCGGCACCGAAGCGGCGGCCGGTACCGGTCCAGATCCCGGCACCGAGACAGAACCCGGTCCCGGTCCCGATCCCGGCACCGTTATGACTCCCGGCACCGATCCCCGGCACCGAGAAGATCTTCGGTGCCGACCCGCGCAGACCCTTACCAGCCAGGGTCGGCCCCGCCGTGGCCTTCTAGACAGCCGTCGGTCTCCTCACAAACGGACAGTGGGTATGCGCTGGGCACCGACCGGCAGGCGGCGCTCTTTCACGACCCGCCGCAACACGACCAAGGCCCGCAGCAGTGGGGGTTTTGGACACCCTGGGCATACCATCAAGCCCAGGGGCCCCAACAGCTTCCTGCTAGGCCTGCGACGGCAGAGCACAGGGTGCTGGAAGCCTCGTTGTCTCGCCCCCCTCCCTCCCCGGATGGGGAGGAAGGGTCCAAGCAGCAAGACTCCACTCTGGCTCCTGAGACAGAGGCGAGGGCCGAGGGAGACCCCCCATTAGACACTCTCTTGCCGGGGGTCTCCTCATCCTCCTCCCCTGATGAAGCGGTGGCTGGTACCTCCTCCAGTAGCCCCCCCCCCCCCGCTGGATCTCAGGGCGCACCAAGACCTCCTCAGGCGAGTAGCTCAGAATCTGAGCCTACAAGCCGAGGAGGTCTCGGAAATAGAGGATCCGATTGTTACCATCCTCTCATCGGATGCTCCCACCAGGGTCGCCCTACCCTTCATAAGGACCATCCAGGCCAACGCCAATACCATCTGGCAGTCACCGGCCTCCATCCCCCCTACAGCGAGGGGCTTCGAGAGGAAGTACATGGCCCCCTCTAAAGGCTATGAGTACCTCCATATACACCCGACACCGTGTTCCCTGGTGGTACAATCGGTGAATGACAGAGAGCGTCATGGGCAGGAAGCTCCAGCCCCCAAATCCAGGGAGGGCAGGCGAATGGACCTCCTCGGACGTAAAGTATACTCGGCTGGGGCGCTGCAGCTCAGGGTTTCGAACCAGCAAGCCCTGCTCAGCAGGTACGCTTTCAACTCCTGGGTGGCAGCAGACAAATTTAAAGAGCTGCTGCCGCAAGACGCCCGCCAGGAATTTGCAGCCATCTTAGATGAGGGCAAGAAGGTTGCACGCACATCTTTGCAAGCTTCTTTGGATGCCGCAGACTCGGCTGCCCGCACCCTCGCGTCGGGGGTAACGATGCGCCGCATCTCCTGGCTGCAGGTCTCTGGCCTTCCTCCGGAGCTCCAACATACCATCCAGGACCTCCCATTCGAAGGCCAGGGCCTGTTTTCCGAAAAGACAGACCCCAGACTTAAGAGTCTGAAGGACAATCGGGTCATTATGCGCTCCCTCGGGATGCACACACCGGGAACGCAACGCAGACCCTTCCGGCCACAGCAACAACAGCAGCGCAGGCCATATTCCCAGTTCCGCCAACGGCAGGACCTTAATAGGCGCCGTGGCAGGAATGGAAGGCGCAGGCATTCGGGGAACCAAGGGGGGCAGAACCAAGGCTCCTCTAAGCCCCCGCCTGGACCCAAGCCTTCATTTTGAAGGTGCGCCCGAGGGCGCAGTAACAGTTTCCCCCACGGATCCTTCCCCCCCGTTTTCCAACCGCCTTTCGTTTTTCCTCCCGGCGTGGACCCAAATAACATCGGACCGCTGGGTCTTACGCACGGTGCAGACGGGATACCGCCTGCAGTTTGTATCATTTCCTCCCTCCCGCCCCCCTTCCTCGTCCCTCTTCAGGGACCCCTCTCACGAGCAATTCCTTCGGCAGGAGGTACAGACGCTCCTCAGCAAAGGAGCTATAGAGGCGGTTCCGGAAAACGAGAAAGGCAAGGGGTTTTATTCCCGTTACTTTCTGATCCCCAAGGCCAAGGGAGGCCTCAGGCCTATCCTCGACTTGCGAGAGCTCAACAAGTACCTGGTGAAGTTGAAGTTCCGCATGGTATCCCTGGGGACCATTATCCCATCCCTGGATCCGGGAGACTGGTACGCCGCCCTCAACATGCAGGACGCGTATTTTCACATTGCCATTTGGCCACACCACAGACGTTTCCTTCGTTTCGTGGTGGGCCCCCTTCATTACCAGTTTGCAGTCCTCCCATTTGGCCTTTCTACGGCCCCGAGGGTATTTACGAAATGCATGGCAGTTGTTGTGGCACATCTTCGACGCAGTCGTATCCACGTGTTCCCTTACCTAGACGATTGGTTAATTCGGGGCACGTCGGAACGGCAAGTTTGCAGCCATGTCCGCGTGATCACCGGCCTGTTTGCTACTTTGGGCCTCTTGCTAAACATGGACAAGTCCACCCTGATCCCCACGCAGAGGGTGGAGTTCATCGGGGCCGTCCTGGACGCCACTGTGGCCAGGGCTCTGCTGCCGTTGCAGAGGTTCCAGGCATTGTCGGCGATCGTTCAACGACTGCGGGCAGCCCCCTTGACATCAGTGCGGACATGTCTAGCCCTGTTAGGTCACATGGCGGCTTGCACCTTTGTGACCGGTTATGCTCGGCTCCGCATGAGGCCCCTCCAGTTGTGGCTCATCGATCATTACTGGCCGGCAAGACAGCCGCTAGACATGCTGGTCACGATCCCCCAAGGGGTGTTAGATTCCCTCGACTGGTGGCTAGACCAGTCCGTGCTATGTGCGGGGCTCCCTTTCCACCCACCTCAGCCCTCAGTGTCCCTGACAACGGATGCCTCAGATTTAGGCTGAGGGGCCCACCTGGGAACCCTGAGAACGCAGGGCCTGTGGTCCCCGAAGGAGGTGGGGTTGCACATCAACATGCGGGAGTTGAGAGCGGTCCGCCTTGCTTGTCAAACGTTCTGCCATCAGCTTCAAGGTCGTTGTGTCGCGGTGTTTACCGACAACACGACGACCATGTACTATATCAACAAGCAAGGCGGCACCAGATCCTCTCCCCTGTGTCACGAGGCGATGCGACTCTGGGACTTTTGTGTAGCCCACTCCATTCACCTCACGGCTTCCTTCCTCCCCGGAGTACGGAACACGCTGGCGGATCGCTTGAGCAGATCCTTCCTGTCGCACAAGTGGTCCCTTCGCCCGGACGTCGCCCTCTCCATCTTCCAGAGGTGGGGTTATCCCCGTGTGGACCTCTTCGCGTCCGGGGGGAACAAGAAGTGCCAGGCGTTCTGCTCCTTTCAGGGCAGGGAGCCCGGGTCGATAGCGGATGCCTTCCTTATTCCGTGGTCGACCCACTTGTACTACGCGTTTCCCCCGTTCCCACTGGTCCACAAGGTCCTTCTGAAGGTGCGCAGGGACAGGGCTCGCGTGATCATGGTAGCCCCGGCGTGGCCCAGGCAACATTGGTACCCCATGCTGCTGGACCTGGCCATAGCCGACCCAGTTCCCCTGCCCCTTCACCCGGACCTGATTACCCAGGAGCACGGGACCCTCTGTCACCCGGACCTGCAGTCGCTGCACCTAGTGGCGTGGTTCCTGCGTGGCTGACCGGCTCTGAGCTGCGCTGCTCCACACCGGTGAGGGAGGTACTTTTGGGCAGCAGGAAGCCTTCCACGAGAGCGACATATTCGGCCAAGTGGAAGCGTTTCTCCTGTTGGTGCGTGGAGAGAAATCTCCGCCCTATGGAAGTTTCGGTGGCCAATATCTTAGACTACGTTTGGTCCCTCAAACAACAGGGTCTGGCGATATCATCGCTGCGAGTCCACCTGGCAGCTATCTCCACCTTTCACCCGGGTGCGGATGGTCGCTCTGTTTTTTCTCACCCGACGGTGTCTAGATTCCTTAAGGGACTGGAACGTTTATACCCTAACGTCCGACTCCCTGCTCCAACCTGGGATCTTAACTTGGTGTTGTCTCGGCTCATGGGACCCCCCTTTGAGCCGTTAGCTACTTGCTCCCTGCTTTACCTCTCTTGGAAGACTGCCTTTTTAGTAGCTATCACCTCAGCTAGGCGGGTGTCGGAACTCCGGGCTCTTGTGGTAGACCCCCCGTATACAGTCTTCCACAAAGATAAGGTGCAGCTGAGGCCACACCCTGCCTTTCTCCCCAAGGTAGTCTCGTCCTTCCACATCAGCCAAGAGATATTCCTTCCGGTTTTTTTCCCGAAACCTCACTCCTCAGGCAGGGAGCAGCAGCTCCACTCGCTTGATGTCCGTAGGGCTCTCGCGTTCTACGTGGAGAGGACCAAGCCCTTCCGCAAATCCCCCCAGCTTTTCGTGGCGGTAGCGGACCGCATGAAGGGGCTTCCTATCTCCTCCCAGAGGCTATCCTCTTGGGTAACGTCCTGTATCAGGACCTGCTATGACTTGGCCCACGTCCCTACGGGCCGTGTGACTGCGCATTCTACCAGGACGCAGGCGTCGTCGCTGGCTTTCCTCGCCCGTGTGCCCATCCAGGAAATCTGTCGGGCAGCGACCTGGTCATCGGTCCACACCTTTGCTTCCCACTACGCCCTGGTCCAGCAGTCAAGAGAGGATGCGGCCTTCGGATCTGCAGTGCTCCATGCCGCGACTTCTCACTCCGACCCCACCGCCTAGGTATGGCTTGGGATTCACCTAACTGGAATGGATGTGAGCAATCACTCGAAGAAGAAAAGACGGTTACTCACCTTTGTAACTGTTGTTCTTCGAGATGTGTTGCTCACATCCATTCCACACCCGCCCTCCTTCCCCACTGTCGGAGTAGCCGGCAAGAAGGAACTGAGGAGCGGGTGGGCCGGCAGGGATATATATTGAGCGCCATGGCAGCGCCACTCCAGGGGGCGACCTGCCGGCCCACTGGAGTTGCTAGGGTAAAAAGTTTCCGACGAACGTGCACGCGCGGCGCGCACACCTAACTGGAATGGATGTGAGCAACACATCTCGAAGAACAACAGTTACAAAGGTGAGTAACCGTCTTTTCCATAGCCTACCAAAGTCAGTGGGCCTGAATTTAACTGATTGTGGAAAGTTATCTCCTAGGGACACTTTATTGAATATTCTCAAGCAAGCTCACTTGACTTAACCAAAAACGTAGTTGTTAAGGGACACGTGGAAGTAAAATATCTTGCTACTGTGCTGTCAACATTTTCATTATCAAGAGGGGAGGAGACAAGTGAACTGTGTCCCATAGCAGAGCTTTCCCCTCGCCATTTGGCTAGCTAGCAAGTGGTTTGTTCCAGAGGCCAGTTACTTTTTTTTTTTTATAAAATCTCATTCACTTCTGTCAGGCACTTTCTCTCAACAGCACAGTGTGGCCTTAAACAAAACCTATTTTGTGTCTCAAGTATCCATTTCTAAGGCATCTGTGTAGCACTGCTCATAAAAGACGATCTTAAATTGTGAGATTGGCCTCCTAGTAGAAGTACAAGGTGTGACGCTTCCTGAAGGTACCTGGGATTGTGAGGCAGCTTGCTGCCACTTGCCCTTAGCATGAGGAAGTCTCGTCTGTGCCTACCATGGGTCAGCTCCCCAATTCCAGTGGCCGTGGGCAACACAAGCACTCTCCTCTTGGCCTGGCAGGCCCCATGTTACTCTGCGGGTTAGCAATAGGCCCTCCGAGTATCTCCCTGGCATATCCAGCCCCTGGTCCACTCGGTATTGAGAGATTTGCTGCATCCAAAGAAATAGTGCAACCCAGTTTATCAGTCCCCCCTCAGATCGCTGCTCTTCTTTACACACACCTCTTAGATATGTTTATAGTGAGATTAAGTACAAGTTTGTTTGAGAAACATTAGAGATTCAAAAAGTAGGAAATAGAAGTATTGGAAAGAAATGGTTACATATAAAAGAAAATAGTCACACACTCTAGAGCCTAGACTCAATTAACAAAATACTCTCAAGTCTTGTAGAATATTGCTCACCCAAAATCCTTGCAGTGCTTTACAGCCAGGCTTGGCTGTGACCCTCCTTTCATGAGACAAGTACGCTGTCAGCTTGCCTCCCAGGTGAAGGATTATATATGTTTCTTTGTCCCAAGATATATTTGTCCCATCCTTTTGCCTTTATTTATAAACAGGACACCCACTGCTGTGTGTTTCATCTTATAGAGTTCCTTTCTTGTAGATTTTGCAATCTCTCATTTTACAACTGGTGAAGTATGCTTCATGTTGTACACCTATTTGCATACAATATACCATACTCATATAGTTAAATGGGGAAATAGGTGTCTGTTACCTCCTGCCTGAAAGGAACCTTCCAAGGTATGTCACCTTTTGGTGGCCTGTCTTAAATCAAAGACCTTAAGAACATAATTTTCAATATAGATACATGCCTCCTTAAATACTATCCGTACATATATTTCACAATGATTATGTCAGCTATGGCTCTCTGCAGAGACCATATGTGCCACTCTTCAGTGAACTGTTACGTATATGTCCAACTCCCTATAAAACCCATGCCTGCCCCTTCTGCCCTCTGCCAATTTGCACCAAGAGGTCCCTGGATCGCACAGGGAAAAATAAGTTGTGGGGAAGATCTTATTTCCTCTGCCTCATCTCCCTTCTTGGATCTACCTTCAACTCCTCAGAAGCAGAAGAATTCTTTAGTACTTGCTAATATGTATAGGTGGATTGTCCAGCTTTTCCTGAATCCAATGGCGAAATAATTCAGGTGAAATAGAAAAAAATATACAGGCTCTCATTCTTATAATTTGACTTGAATGGTTTGTTTTTTTGAGAGGAATGCTGTTGAGTGTAGGTTTCTGCCTCTCTCAAGGAAAGTTTGCCTGATGGGAGGCTTGAATGGGTTTTCCATTGTTTGGGAAAGAACAGAGTACAATATCTGAGAAATCCAAACTGAAGCCAAATTTTGGTCCAATTGTTGCTGTTAGCAGAATTTCCATTCTTAAATGAGATCAGGATTTGGTTCTACATGCTTAACTTAGGTTAATGTATTTGATCAAACCTTGTACTAATGATTTGACAAAAGCTTAGCTGAGGTTTTAGTGCTGTGTATTAACAAAGCAAATAGGTCTATCAGATGAGTTATTGTACTTCTAGCAGAGTATCAGGATAAGTTAAGTATTTAGGATGACCGGGCAGTTAAATGATGGATTTTTGAAAGCATTGGGCAGTGTTTTTACCCCACATTGTATTAGGCTACATAGTTATAGCATGTAACTGGCAATCATTTGGATTCCCTCTGCTTTATCACATGTAGGTTAGAGCAATGTGCTGTACTGGCATGTGAGAATGTGCTGTCTCATGAATGATAAGAGAAAGGGAAAATGTAAGGGAAATACTCACCATCTAGAAAGGAGGAAATGTAACAAGCAAGACTCGGCTGTCATATAACTATTCCAGAGCGGCAAGCCATCTAGCAGAAAAATATGGTGGGAAAAACGTTATGAAAGGGTGATCCAACAGTGAAGAGTTCTAGTCATGGCCAGGCAGTTGTAACAGGGGTGCTTTTAGGAACCCTTATTTTGAGGGTTGAAAAACAAACCAGGCCTTCTTGGTCGAAACCTGGTGTTTGAAATAGGGATGTCTTTTAAAAAAAAGTTTCTGTGTTAAACTGAGATGCCATTTTGACACTAACATCATGATAATTTCAGTTAAAGCCACATAATGACAGCTAATCCTATTCTTTTCCACCCCTGTGAAACACTAATGGGGAAACATTCCTTTCAAATGTTCCAAAAACGCAGTGTAAAATCAGCACTATGCAAGAGGGCATGGCAGTGTCTTAGCATGGCTAATGGGTTTCACAACCATCAGCAGCACGGTGCTGATAAGTAGGTCGGGCCATCAGCAGAGATACAGTTTATCCCCATCCAAGCCCTGGTTGTTATCAGTCTTTTTCAGATGAGATTGTTTGAAGTTGGAGGGGCTGTGCCAGGCCTTTGATCTGAGTTTATGGATCATTACTGAGCTGTACAGCACTGACAGGTTTCTGAGCTAGTAAAGCTGCTATTAACAAGATTGTCTTTTGTTCAGTGGACTAAGTCAATGCCATTTGCTGAAACTGAAAATCCTTTTAGAAAAATCTTTTGGGTCTCTTTTTAACCTACAATATTGTGGATTAATTTGGAGACATGGTGATTAACAGGAGCTGTATTTGTTCTCTAGTTATAACTATTCCTACACAAATCCCATCTAATATGCTTTGTGAGTTTAGGTGCTGATTAGGTAACCTTTAATGGTTTTTAACTGTATAAGCTCTCAGCGTGTAAGCTGGGTAATTAGCTTCCAAACTCAGTGTACCTGTTTATGTTCTCCTCAGCATTTCATGAAGGTTAACCAGTACAAGAGAGCAACCCAGTTCTGGGAAGATAATTAGAATGTTAGGTCTTGTTTTACTGTTTAATCCATCCTGTTTCTAAACTCTCTCTCTGTGCATGTGCATTTGTGTTTGAAGTTAGCTGTCTGTTGTTAGGAGACATGGTTGCGTCTCCTAAAATAGTTTTAGATTGATGTTCTTTTAGCTGCACATAGTGTTTTGTACTGCTTAAAAATTATCCATTTTACTGTCTCTACTGAATCCTGGTTGGATTCACTTCCACCGCAACAGATGATGATCAGTGTGTGAGAAGTGATTCAAGTGACTTGGGTGATGAAAGTGCACTAGGTGTCCATGTGAACCATGGGAATGTTGCTACATTTCTTATAGCATGTTGAAGGTTTCTTTTAATACTGTAAAGATGACCTGCCTCTGTTGCAAGGCAGATTCAATAGCTTCAAGAAGCAACTATATTAAATGACTGTGATGTTGAGTTGGAGCCTCATTAAATATTATGCATTTTCCAGCTCCTTAAGAAATCACTAGTTTCTCAAGAAAATCTGTTTATGAAAAATTAATATGGACTTCTCCTATTAAGATTTATTTACAGGCTTACTACCTTTGAAGCTTTCATCCCAGGATGATTGGCGAGGGAGGGGCTGCATCAGATAGGACTATAGAGCAAAAGGTTTCCTATTGTTTTGTGTTCAGCAGAGACCTTGCTATAAGTTGAGCTTCTAGAGAGGAAAGCTTATGCTCAAATAAATTTGTTAGTTTCTGAGCTGCCACAAGTACTCCTGTTCTGTTTTTTAGAGAGGAAGAGTGACCCACGGATGTGTAAGGTAGCCATTTGAAGTTCAAGACCCTACAACCTAGCCACATTGACTAAATAGCATAGGGCCATAGGGCACAGGGCCATAGGCGTGAGCAGAACATTTCATTAGGATGTGCACCCAGGGAATTTTATTTATTTATTTTTTTTAAAGGCCAACATTTATTGAATACTCAATCATAAAGGACATTATTTTTATTCATCAAACAAACTAAAGAAACTAAAACTTAACTAAACTTAATTTTTTTTAAATTAACAACTCAACTTTACTTACATTAAAACGCAAAGCCACTTTTTTTTTTTGAGACATTAAGGTGTGCCTGGGCACATCTGGCACACCCCGTACGCACACCTATGCTAAATAGTCGTATTGTTTTGTAAAGTGTGCCCCTTTCCAAGAATCTCTCCTTTCATTTGCCATTTAAAATCAAATTGTATGACTAGAAATCAACCATTAAATATTAACTTTCCTGCTCATAACTTAGACACTATCAAGGAATAGCTGAAAAAACAGCTGGTTCTTGCATTTCGCAGGACTGCTTTTTGCATTCGTGGGAGTAGTTTCTTTTTGAACCTTTGTTTAATTTCTGAAGAGATGTCTTTCAGCCGTCTCCCTGGAGAGGCTTTTCTACAAGAACTTTTTCTTTCCTTCCTTAGCTTCAGGCATCTAAACCCAGGGTTGTGAGTTCAATCCTTAGGGGGGCCACTTAGGGATCTGGGGCAAAATCAGCACTTGGTCCTGCTGGTGAAGGCAGGGGGCTGGACTCAATGACCTTTCAGGGTCCCTTCCAGTTCTATGAGATAGGTATATCTCCATATATAAAAAAAATTAACTTTCCATGGTTACCAGATTTTTTGTGGTCAAGATATGTGACTAAAAATACACTACATTTGTACAGGTGCTTTGGTAATGTCCTGAAATTGCTCTCCTTTGGCAGGAAAGGAATATAAATGTACCCAAGAGACTTAATCTTATGTTAGATCTTCCTTTTGAATTGTCACAAATCCTAAAGTTCTAGGCATTTTTAACAAAATATTTAAACTCCATATTTCATTGTTTTTTTTAAACACCAAACTTCTCGTAAAGACACAAAACAAACAACAACCAGGGGAGAATATTATAACTTTGCTCTTTTTGAAAAACAAAAACATGAAAGGTGGGGGTGGAGGAGATACTTTTTGAAGTTGCTTAATGGGAAATTATTCATAAGCCGCTTGCTCAGGTTAGTCAGTCTCATAAATAAATGCAGCTCATAAATAGATCTTGTGCATTTCTACCACAGTAGCTTTTAGGCAATATTACAATGCACTTTTATGAACTGTATAACTCATATCTATCCCCCTACACTTCCTTACACCTTTGTATCTGTCTGCTTGATGTCATTAATTGAGTCCACATCATATTCAGTGAGTAAAGGAGTCTAATTCCCCTAATGGATAGGAAATTTCCGTAGTCCGGGAATTGAGGACCATGTGAGAGATGGGGTAGAATTGTTAGGTACAGACTTTCTTAAGAGAAGGCTAGGCATTTTATTGAAAAAAGAACTAGGTAACTGAAGGTTTACACTGTTCCTCTCTCTACAGACTAAGTATCACATTGGCACAACGTGTGTGCTGAATGAGCCAGCTGTCAAAAATTTGCTTTGATTTAGGGATGCATGGTTATTTGAACTGTAACTCTATTACAATATTATCTTATTACTGCAATCCTTCTCTTCCAAAACAAAATTATAGATTGATCCAACCTCAGTACACACTTGCAGTCATTTACCTGGGTGAATCAGTGTCCGTTTGTCCATTTAATTTCAATCCATAGACCTGCTTCTCTTCAGGAGCTTTCAAAACTGGATTATATGATAACTCTTAAATTGGAAGATCATTAAACAGGGAAACAGATTCACTCCTAGTAGGACACTCAGTGAAGGTTCCCGAAAGCTGATGTTTGTTATAAGTGTTCTATGTTAAGCTCCAAAGCAGACACAATCTATCCTAGACAAGGCATTGTGAAAAACAAATAAAAACAATAAAATTCTGCCCATATTCCTGGCTAAATTTAATTTTATTTTTTGCTACTTATTATATTAATTGTATAGGCCCTTAACAGTACTGCTAATCACTGAACTAGTCTGAACTGCGAGGGTATTTCTCCCCTCTTTTCCTTATGCAATATCTCAGTTGTATTTTATCTTGGATAACCACTTCCATCATCTTGTGGAGTGCTTCAAAGTGATGAAGAGTATGACATTCCATCACTGCATCTTCATGACTCACCAGTGTTATTGATGCAATGTGTCAGCACAGTCCTGGTGCAGTGATGGGGTGTTGCAACACATCCCCCTTTCTAACCCCATACAAAATTTGCCTTTGGAGCTGCTGGGGTTTTCTTCTTTTCTGCCATTTCCTTCTTTCCATTACTTTACAAGGACAGAGATAGGTATGCTCTATTTGAGTTTATTTGCACAGTTCTTACTGAGCTGCTGCAGGTGGCCAGATGTAAATGCTTTTACTCTACATTGAAAGTCACTGCTGAAGTTAGAATCATAGAAGATTAAGGTTGGAAGGGACCTCAGAAGGTCATCTAGTCTAACCCCCTGCTCAAAGCAGGACCAATCCCCAGACAGATTTTTACCCCAGTACCCTAAATGGCCCCCTCAAGGATTGAACTCACAACCCTGGGTTTAGCAGATCAATGCTCAAACCACTGAGCTATCCCTCCCCCAAACAGCTTTGTGAGTAGTTTATCACCTGACCAGGGACTTGAACCCTGGCCCCTCAGATTAAGAGTCTGATGCTCTACCAGATGAGCTGGCTAGTTGCTAGAGGGATGTTATGTGATCACAGATTGGCGGGAAAGTGATCTGCATGTTGGCAATAGGAGGTGATGTGTCCACATGACAATCTGTTTATTGAATCATGGACCATGGTATAAGAAAGTTGAGACTCTCCTGTCTTGAGAAAGGATGCAAAGATTATGAATAAGTTGGAAATGATTAATAATAGTGACCCAGGAACTGGAACTAAATCTAGTGTTATATTAATATTATTATGAATATATATATATATATATATAAGAAACAATGTCAGGTTAAAAACTTCCAGGGTATTTTACTAATAGCACATTAGGTATTGAAACTGAAAGTGTTGAAAACATTTTTAATTGTTCATCATTTTATGCTGTCTATACTTTTTGCACATCAGTGGGCCTGGGGGATGAAAACACTAACTAGTTAGTGCATAAGAACCTGAAATTTAAACAAACATAATATTCTTGTCTGGGCTGCAAAAGCAACCAGGGAATATTTAAATCTAAAAAATGCTGTTTTCTGGGTTGCTTGTTTTAATTTAATGGAAATAACTTCTTGCAAGCCATAAATTACCTTAGTCTGGGCCAGTCCAGTGGCTCTGAGGAGGTGGCTTTGCTTAGTGTATCTGGCCCATTGCAGCCTTTAAACTAGTCAAAGTGACTAACTGAGGATTCCCCTATAGAATCCCTGGGTGCCATGTAGCCAGCATAGGGGATGTGCTGGAGTGAGTGTGGCTGAAACGTGCTGTGCTCAGGTGATCCTCCGATGCTACAAATCCTCCTGGGGCTTTTCAGGCTATTGTAATTTAGATCAGTCCTGAGGCTGCTCTGATTTGTGCTGAGGGTGCCCTGGAGATCAGGGAGAGAGAATAAAAGTGGCGTAAAGTCATCTTCATTCCCCTTTTGGGTCCTACGCCAAATGTAACTCGGCCAGACTTGAGAGCTAGGATCTGTGTGTGTCCCCATATAACTGCTTACAGGGGCTGGACAGTGAGGTAACTAAATTTACTAGCATAATATTTAGGTAAGTCAAAATCAGTAAGGATTGTAAGCAACTCCAGAGGATCCAATAATATGTAATAACCAGGCAACACCATGGAAGACTGATTTCAGTGCAAGCAAGGGCAAAGTGTTCAGCCCAGTATGTCGTAACCTAAGCCATATGTACCTGCGCTCAGATTCCAGAGCAGTTATAGCTTCTGTAGGGAACACTGAGACACCCTCAAACTGAACAGGTTAAAGAATCTTTCTCCATCATGATATCAACAAGGCGAATCTACCATTGTGGTGTTTCAGAGAAAATTACTGATACTATGCCATTATGTGTAGGTGGTGTATCCTCCTCAAGAACAGTGCATTCAGTCTAATTCAGGTAATTTTAAGAACCTAGGAAAACTCAGTTTGAGAAGGGTCATGGAAATGATCAGAGACTTATAGGGACTTCCAAACAAGGCAAGACTGAAAGACTAGGAATACTTATTTTGGAGAAGTATGGTAGGAAATATAGGCAAAGACTTTCAGAGATGAGTATCTGAAGTTAGGGTCCCAAGCACTTATTTAGACAGACAAAGAAGTGGCACTCGGCAAATTCCATTGAAGTTAATGTGAACTATTAGGTGTTTGGCATTTTAAAAACCATGCCAGTGAAGGCCTCAAATGTCCCCTTTCCGGGGATACGAGGGCACTCAAAACTGATTGTAATAGAAGACGGCTTTATGCAGTTGGTGAACCTGTGGAACATGCCACTGCAGGGAAGAACTGAAGCAAAGGGTTTAGCAAGATTTTCGAAATCTGTTGTATGTTCCTGTGAATAACATCATCTGCGGTTTTGTGGCTGAAATGTAAATTCTTGGAGTGAGCGAGATATTAACGGCCCTCATCTTCAGGTACTATTGTAGAGGACTAGGGGCAGTGGCTCTGTGCCTTCCTCCGAAGCATCTGCCATTGACCACTGTTGGATACAGGGCACTGGTCATGTGGCCCCATCAGCTAATATGGCAGGTTTTTAATCTTGATCTATTTGGAGTGAGCCATGTTTCAGTATAAACTTCCTTTATGTTCTGTTCCCAAATTACTGAAAAACTGCTGGGAGAGATGAACAAGAAGGATTGATTAAAAGGATCCTGTCAGCTGTTTTTTTCTCTTAACTCCCCAGTCTTTGCAATGGTAGAAACTAAGTCTCCTCCTACTTTTGTTCTGTCCGTTGAGCAAGTATTGATGCTAGCAATGCAGAAATTCAGAGGGTTGGTGAAACAAAGCTCTAAAAAAAGTGGCCTATTTATTTTGTTGTCTTTGCAATATCATAGATGTTATGAGGAATATGTCTAGTGTTGAAAATAGCTGTATATTACTTGAAATCTGCTTTTGCAGAACCAGCAGAGGGCACTGAAAAAGGTGGTTCCCACACAGATGGTGGCTGGCTTTTCAATTACTCATTAATGGCTTGGCAACTTTGAAATCTCTTATACGATTAAAATCTGGAAAACTGTTCCACTAGATTATCTTCCTGTTAACGTTGGTCTTATTTGGGGCCAGAACTCCTTGACAGTGTCCCTTTAAGTGTTACAAGGGAAATGACTCCATTTTAAAGATTGTTTTAGCTGATTTTTGTAAATGCGATAAAATATTTAGACGTGGTTTTTACAAAAAGAGTTAAAATGCTAATCCAAACTCCCTTGTTTTGAACAGGCACAGAAATTCTTGGCAAATCAGTTCGTATTATATTCTGCACATTAGGAGTTTGCACATTTTTTGCAATTGGCTACATGTTGCTGCCACTATTTGCTTACTTCATCAGAGACTGGCGGATGCTGCTACTGGCTCTTACTGTACCTGGGGTGCTCTGCGTTCCACTGTGGTGGTGAGTTTAATTGTATTGCAAGGTGTTCGGCTTCAGAAAGTCCCATCTGTAGCTGGTAACCTCCAGTTTAAATTGTGAAACAACCAGTTGGATTATAATTGCTGTGGATTTTTTTCTCCTCACATTTTGGTATTGTGCATGCCAAGTGAAGGGATTTGCCTTGAAGATGAAACATTTTCAGACAGTTTTAAGATAACTTATCTGTGTGCTGAACCCTGCTGACACTGCTAGAGTCCATCTTATGCTGGCTTTCCAGTGCTGTTTGGAAATTCTTTCCAGACTATCGGACTCTTAACCTCAAACTCTCTTTATAACCTTTTTGTTATCTCCTTTATTATTGCTGGATGTGTTGCACTATACAAACTTTCCCTTCCAACTTTTCTTCCTTCCCTTTTTTAGAAACCTATTTTCTGTGTGGATGCAACTGTTGGAATGCAACAAAAATCTTCCTTATTGCAATGCTACCCAGAAACTGTGTGCTTTGCTACACACAATGTTTGTGTCTGAGAGGGCTGGATAAGGGTAAGAGACTGGAGCAGGGAGGATGTTTAAAACTTGTCCATGACATTGTGACTGTAATGAACATCTCGTACTCCTGCTCGGCCTTCTGGCTCAAATCATATGTCGTTTAGCTTAATGCATCTTCCTTTGCGGGGATTTTATCCTGCCCTTGAAGGAGCAGAAACTCTATGGTCTAATGGATCTCCTTGATCTTTAATTACTCTGATCTTTTTTATAACTCACTTTTAGTCTCGCCACCTCAGGGTACAGTGCTGAGTCATTAAAAACAAAGAAAGTGTGGTGGAGTAGGGAAGCCAGCAACTAACTGTTTGGCCCAGCAGACTTGCTGGAATCCAGGGTTCTAGTTTCACGCCAGATCCTGCAACTTGTACCATATGCCTGGACACTCCCGTCAGTAGGCCTTTGCACAGTGCACCTTTGTTAAGAAGGTTGCAAGATTGGGGCCTAAACACAAGTAATTTACTTTAATATGATCATTTTAGTGAATTATGTCATGTCTTGGGTGCAGTGCCCCTTGTACATCAGATTCCCCACTAGAGGGAGATGCTAGTGGCATATGGGGATGAGTTGAGGAAAGAAAAAGTCTTAGCCCTAACATTTTGGTGCTCCGTTTTCTTCTCTCCTTCCCCCCCTGGGTAAAGTTTGGTCACAGTTTGGGGGGTTTCATGGAGCAAGGTATTTGTTCCTCTAATGTGGCCTTGGAAAAGAAGTCAAAATCCAAAAAATTAATGATGGATTAACCCAATAGACCATAACAGATCCTCTGTCAGCAGTTCTGAAAGCTAATCTTATTTGCTGTCTGGATGGTATCTGCGCCAAATGCCATATAACTCTTCCAAGAGTGGCTGTGTGGATTGATTGGCTGTAACAGTTCACATCTCCTTTGTCATAGTTATGTAAACCTTCAACATGTTACTTTTGGAATGTGAAGTCAGCCATACAACAGGAAACCACTCTGATAAACCAGGCATCTCATGTGTATCTTTGCTAATCCATGCAGTATTAACAAATTCAGAGTAATTCAAGGTTAGTTTATCCTAAAAACAACATATCAGAATCCCTTTATCTGTCTGTGATGCCTTTTCTTTGCAACGATCTATTTCACTACTGAAGTAAAACCATAGCATGCTGCTGTGAGGATGAAATATGGTTTTCTGTATTTTAAAATTATTTGGGGAAACCAGTCCTGTACAGTGAATAACTTTCCAACCATAACTCCCATTAAAAAACAAATTTTACATGCCTAGGTTAAGGGGTGAGGTTGAATTTTAGCCTAAAGGAAATGTAAAATGTGCGGTTATAAAAATGTGTCACTACTGCCTTCTCCTAACCCCCCATGCCAGCTGAGTGAAGGGAGTTCTGACAGGATTACCCAGGTCCTTGCATATGTGGGTCACAGTGTCACAGTCACCAAACCAAAATTCTGTGCCACGATCAGGTGCATGATTATTTAGCATGCGCTGTGGAAGCTGCACTGAAGACAAGAGAGCACACCAAACAACAAAGTGTATACATTAAATGCATTTAGGCAAACGCAGCCCCAGGGACAGCTCGCTGGGTCAGTATTGGTCAGTAGCTTGTCCAGGGAGGGATTTACAGAAGCACCATGACCTCTTGCAGGTTCATTTGGCTGGTTGAGCAGAACTCGATGGCTTCTTTGGCTCCACCTTGTTTTTTTCCTCAGCCAATTGGATGCCTCATCCTGTAAGGGGCTATGCCAGCCTATCTGGCCTTTAGAGACTGGGGATGCTGTCTTGAAGCTGACCTGACTTCCTGGGACTTGGAGATCTATGGCTCTGAGTGCCTTATACCTTTCAAAAATATTTGTACAAATTTAAAGTGGAGGAGAATCTTACAATCCTTTGGAAAAGGTTTCCACTTAGATCAATGGAAACCATCATATGCATTTCTCAGCTGTTGCCACTGTGGGTCCTTCCCTCTTTCCTCCCTACTTTTCTTGTCCCTGCTCCTTTCTCCCTTCTCTTGCTACTAACACCATGCACCAGCCTCTTTCCCATTAATCCCTGGCTGGCTGAGCACACAGCCAAGTTGGAGCTGGCATGTCTCGAAGCTCTGGACCTCCCAGCAAGAGAGTGAGCATCTGTGAAGACCTAAAACAGCCTATGTAGCAGGGCCTGCTTTAAAGGTAAGTTTTCTTGTCTTGGTTGTGGCAGTCAGGTGAGCTGTTTGTCCAGGAATGTGACTGACGGGCTAGGAATCTGACTGGCTTCCCTCACTTCGAATGTGTGGAGCTCTGTATTGAGCAGGGGTGGATGTAGCCTTTCGAGCACTATACTAAACTCTTGTTAGGCTTGGTTTTGGATTGCAGCCAAGGGGTGCACCAACCACCCGCAGCAGCACCCTCTGCCTCAGCACCGCAACCCTAGTCCTCGCATGGCATGGAGGCCACAGGGGTGGAGCTACAGAACAAACCTGCCCTCCTGACCCGCGGGGCTGGGCCCGGCTCCCTGCTCTGGGTGTTGCAACATGGCGCATAGCATCACAGCACCAGTCAGGTTTGGCGCCCTCGGTTTCGTTATATCTGTGGTGCAGTTGTATCCATGGACTCGCGCTAAAGCCTCTCCTGGTATTGGATCACAGAGGGGAGCATCTGGTCCCTATGTGACAGGCAGCTCCATCACAAATACCTTCTTAACAGGGCTTTGATGGAAATGCAGACAAGCCACTAGCTGTCTCTAGGTCTAGCAAGCTTACCCAGACACTTACTTTTTTTACTTTTCCCTGTTTTGCCACTTGGGAGGATGTCAGCAATAGGCTTTGGCAGTGACAGTTTACCAGACATAAAGAGATTCTCCTTGCATCTCGTTTCTCTTTGCATGCAGTTGTCATGCTGGATTTTGAAAACATCACCCTAATGGATTTCACGTGGCTAACCTTAGCCCTGACCATTCCACGCTCCGCTCCTTGGTTTTTTGTTCTGTTTTTTGGTCTCTCCTTTGCACTCATTCTTCCCCCCTCCTCACCCAAATTCCTTTTTAAACTGACACTAATTTAAAGAAACTTTGCCTCTCACCCATGGATGGTTATGCACTTCCAGTGTGAAAAGAAAACCATACAGAGACAAGACAGGAAAGCCTTATGTTTTTGATTGGCCCTGTAGGCAGATTAGAGGAGGGATGCTGTGCTTGCCCTTTCTCTGCATCTGTGGAGTGAGTGCACTCATTTCCTGATAGAGGTGAGAAATGTGAGGTGTCTCCCTCACCCCCCAAAACGTACATGTTCTCTTAAAAAAGTTACATGAAATTGGTCCTTCTTTTCACGCTGGTCTTAACCAGGAAGCTCCTTTCTTGTTCTTCTGAAGCAGCCGCATTTATGATACATTTAGACCTCAAAAAGAACAATGTCTTTATCGCACTGTTAAGTAAAGCAAATAGACTTGTATCCTACACAGTGTGAAATACCATTCAGCTCCATCTTTCTGCTCTTTGAATTTGGCTGAAACCATGAAGTAAAACCCTTTAAAAACGCTTTTCAGTGCCTGCTTGCTATCACCAGACTAGAGAGTTGGTCAGAAATTTGATCCCTCTCCAGAGTGGCATTTTAAATAATGCTTCTATTTAACCTGAAATGCCTTAAAATCCTTGGCTTCAATACGGCGTTTCTTGCTTTTCCTCTGCGACGTGCAGCTTCATTTTGTTAGTGGGAGTAATGGAGGAAAAGTAGGTATTTGAACATAGAAATGCTATTGGAGAAGCTGACTGTCGCTAGAGTATAAATCCTACAAGAGCTATGGTGGCTCACTGAGTTGTTTCACTGGCCTCTTGCTGCTGGAGACGTAGATTCAAAGCCCTGCCTTGGGGTACCAGTGAAGTTGTGCTTGGCGGCTGTTCTTCCTAGTTTTTGTTTGTCTGCATTGCAAAACATCCATATGGATTGGCCTGACTCTCATCCTCCTCTTCAGGGTCTGGGACTGGAGAGGCAAAGAGATGGTAGGTGAGGATTGAGGTGCATTGGCAGAGGTATGTAAGGGAAGCTTGCACAGTGCCTGCCAGTGGCTCTTATGAACCAATGTATTTTCTTAATAGCTTTTATACAGTGAAATAAGAACTATCCTGTCAAAAGCTTAGTAAGATAAATACTCCAAAGGTGTTCTGAGTATCCCTTGCTTCTGCAATCTACATTTGTATTCATTAACTGACCTGTAAAGAAATGCAGTGGGGGAGACAGTAGTAGAAAAATGTTAATCAACCCTTTGAGAAAAGGTCTAGCAGCTGCGTTGCAGGTCATGAGGGTATCTTGGCAATCTCTGACCTATTGTTCCATAGAGAGGGAAAATTACCATTGACTACCGAGAGCAAGACAGGAGCAGTTAGGATTGAAGGATTTAGAGTTTTTAAAACAGTGGGGAAGGAGAGGCATGTCCTTCTAGTTTGTGTTTGTTATTAATAGACATAATCATGTTTGGTTTTTACCTGTTGGACCCAATCATGTCCACAAGGTGGCACTACTACCGTTCTCTTAGCCTGATCAGCTTTGTGCTATGAAGATGACGAAGAAGGTTGTGTGTAATCTCGATGGCAAATAGCCTTTAAATAGATTTGCACTTTCCTTTAAATATCTCCACCACAACTCTACACCGTTTGTGTGCTGTGTACCACTATGATTGCTTTTTATGCTACCTAACTTAATATTGCTATTTACCAAGAAACTTCTGACTCTCTAATAGAATCTAATTATCCCCTTAATGTACATGAATACAATTAATTTCAGAAACAAATTATAGGAAGAGTGCCCTCTCCTGCAAGTATTTGACCATGTGAGTAGTTACCCATGTGCTTGAGCAGTACCACTGAGCTCAGCTGTACAAGAACTCCTCACTTAAAGTCATTGGGGTTAACATTGTTTCGTTGTTACGTTGCTGGTCAATTAGGGAACATGCTTGTTTAAAGTTGTGCAATGCTCCCTTCTAATGTCTTTGGCAGCCGCCTGCTTTGTCTACTGCCTGCAGGAAGAGCAGCCCATTGCAGCTAGCTGGTGGGGGCTTGGAACCAGGGTGGACTGGCAGCCTCTATCAGCTCCCCGCTCCCCTAAGTTGCCTGTGTAGCAGCTGCCTGCAGTTCAGCTGTGTCCCTCCCTCCACTGCCATGTGCTGCTCCTGCCTTCTGCCTTGGAGCTGCTTCCCGAGACTTCGGCTTCCTGTGCGAGGGGAGGGAAGGAAGAGGGGGGCTAATGTCAGGGTGTCCCCCTCCCTCCTGCTCCTGCACCTTGTTTACCCCATCTTCCATAGAGCAGGGCTCAGGATGGAGGGAGCTTGCAACAGCTGCCCTCTCAGCAAGCTGATCTAATTAACAAGGCAGTGCACTTAAGGGAAATGTGCATATCTCCCTCCATTCCTGCTGCCTTGTGTAGAGAGAGAGTTAACCCTTGAGGGCTCAGCCAATTGCTAATTCATCATTTAGCAGTAAGAGAAATATCCCACCTTCTGACTCCTCCACCTCAACCAAGCTTCACAATCATCATCACTGTGTACCAGTGTTAAATTGTTTGTTTAAAACTTATACTGTGTGTGTATATGTGTATATATATAGTCTTTTGTCTGGTGAAAAAAATTTCCCTGGGACCTAACCCCCTCATTTACATTAATTCTTCTGAGGAAATTGGATTCACTTAACATAGTTTCGCTTAAAGTCGCATTTTTCAGTAACATAAACACAACCTTAAGTGAGGAGTTACTGTACTACTCATTATGGGTAAAGTGACCCACATGCTTATCTGTTGGGAGGCTTGGACCCTACTGCAGGAAGTGATCTATTACTGAGATGGCAAAATCCATCCCCAAAGTGTGTTTAATAAAGATAATTAAGTCATAAGATGACCAGATGTCCTGCTTTTATAGGGACAGTCCCGATTTTGGGGTCATTTTCTTATGTAGGCTCCTATTACCCCTCACCCCCCGTCCTGATTTTTCACACTTGCAGTCTGGTCACCCTATTAAGTCAGCAGTTGTGATCATTGTGGAAATGTTGATTCAGTCCTTCTGAAATTTGTTGCAGGGTCATTCCTGAATCTCCCCGGTGGCTGATCTCTCAGGGAAGATTTAAAGAGGCAGAAATCATCATCCGAAAGGCTGCAAAAACAAATGGCATTGTAGCCCCAGCTATGCTGTTTGACTCCACAGAGGTACGTTTTCATATGTCTTGCCTCAACTGGGTGGGATGGGGGGGGGAGGACGGAGGGACTATATGACCTCTTTACGTCTCTTCCAGTTCTCCCTACAGTTCTGGGATTCTAATCTGCTACTTGGCAACCTTTGCTATTTTCCTGTTCAGGCATTTCATGTCCATATTCTGAGGGTATATCTACACTATGGGATTATTCCGATTTTACATAAACCGGTTTTGTAAAACAGATTGTATAAAGTTGAGCGCATGCGGCCACACTAAGCATATTAATTCGGCGGTGTGCATCCATGTACTGAGGCTAGCGTCGATTTCCGGAGCGTTGCGCTGTGGATAGCTGTCCCTTAGCTATCCCATAGTTCCCGCAGTCTCCCCCACCCATTGGATTTCTGGGTTGAGATCCCAATGCAAAAACAGTGTTGCGGGTGATTCTGGGTAAATGTCGTCACTCAGTCCTTCCTCCGTGAAACAACGGCAGGCAATCATTTCGCGCCCTTTTTCCCTGGATTGCCCTGGCAGACGCAATAGCACGGCAACCATGGAGCCCATTTTGCCTTTTGTCACTGTCACCGTATGTGTACTGGATGCTGCTGACAGACGCGGTACTGCAGTGTTACACAGCAGCATTCATTTGCCTTTGCAAGGTAGCAGAGACGGTTGCCATCCCTATTGCACCGTCTGCCATGCCATTGTAAATTGGCGATGAGATGACGGTTATCAGTCGTTCTGTACCATCTGCTGCTGTCATGGGTGCTCCTGGCTGGCCTCGCTGAGGTCGGCCGGGAGCGCATGGACAAAAATGGGAATAACTCCCCAGGTCATTCCTTTCTTTATGTTCTGTCTAAAAATAGAGTCAGTCCTGCCTAGAATATGGGGCAAGTGTACTAGAGAACCAGAGAGCACGGCCGCTCCGTGTCAGAGCCCCAGAGATCCTGCAGAAATGATGGGCTGCATGCCATTTTAGGGGGTGCCCCTGCAACAATCCCACCCATTGCTTCCCTCCTCCCCCAACCCTCCTGGGCTACCGTGGCAGTGTCCTCCCATTTGTGTGATGAAGTAATAAAGAATGCAGGAATAAGAAACACTGACTTTTTAGTGAGATAAAATGACGGGGAGGCAGCCTCCAGCTGCTATGATAGTCCAGGCAGTACAGAATCTTTTCTTTAGACATGAAAGGGAGGGGGGCTGATGGAGCTCAGTCTCCGGTTGCTATGATGAAGATGGTTACCAGCTGTTCTGTACCATCTGCCGGGAATGACCGGGAGTCATTCCCATTTTTACCGAGGCCAGCCAGGAGCACTCATGGGCTGATGATGATGATGGATAGCTGTCATATTGTACCATCTGCCACCGGGAAGAGGATGCTGGTGTTCAGCGCTGCAGCACCCCGTCTACCAGCAGCATGCAGTAGACATAGGGTGACACTGAAAAAAAGCGAGAAAGGTTTTTTTCCCCCTTTTCTTTCGGGGGTGGGGGGGAAGGGTGTAAATTGACGACATATACCCTGAAACACCCGGGAAAATGTTTTTGACCCTTCAGGCACTGGGAGCTCAGCCAAGAATGCAAATGCTTTTCGGAGACTGCGGGGACTGTGGGATAGCTGGTATCCTCAGTACCCCCTCCCTCCCTCCATGAGCGTCCATTTGATTCTTTGGCTTTCCGTTAACATTTGTCACACAACACTGTGGCCTCTGTCTATCATAGCCTGGAGATTTTTTCAAATGCTTTGTCATTTCATCTTCTGTAACGGAGCTCTGATAGAACAGATTTGTCTCCCCATACAGTGAGCAGATCCAGTATCTCCTATATGGTCCATGCTGGAGCTCTTTTTGGATTTGGGACTGCATCGCTACCCATGCTGATCAGAGCTCCACGCTGGGCAAACAGGAAATGAAATTCAAAAGTTTGCGGGGCTTTTCCTGTCTACCTGGCCAGTGCATCCGAGTCAGATTGCTTTCCAGAGCGGTCACAATGGTGCACTGTGGGATACCACCCAGAGGCCAATACCGTGGATTTGCATCCACACTAACCCTAATCCGACATGGCAATACCGATTTCAGCGCTACTCCTCTCATCGGGGAGGAGTACAGAAACCAGTTTAAAAAGCCCTTTATATCGATATAAAGGGCCTCGTAGTGTGGACGGGTGCAGGGTTAAATTGGTTTAACGCTGCTAAATTCAGTTTAAACATGTAGTGTAGACCAGGCCTGAGAAGCCAGAACACCAAACAGTTCAAAGCACAGCTCTGTCATGAGTTGTTTAGTAAATTGTCCAGGTTCAATACTTGCTGTGACATGAGGCAGTTGGTGGTGGCTCATTTGCGTCAGTAAATCAAAAACATTCAGCTGGAGTTGCTGTTTATTTTTGCAGTAAGGTCTCTACTCTTCAGCAATGACGTTCTCTGGCTTTCAGTCAGGACTGGGTTGTTTCACCGGTGTAACGAACTGTCTATCATTAGGTACCACTGCCTCACTCAGAAAAATGAGAAATTAAAATACATTAATCTTCATCGCGGTTGGATGCACTATTGACAGCTGATCATTTAATTTAAACGTAGTTCTTCCAGATGGAAGGATCTGTGTGGAGCAGCTGTTCTGGTACCCAGATTTTATAATGCATATGTGCACTTGCTAGTAGGAGGCGCCAAAGGAGAAGGCAGAGCATCACTGAAGAGCCTGTCAGTCCCAGCACAGCACTGAAGGGCACCCGTAATAAATAAACATGCATAGTGTGTAATCTGTTCCATTGCCCCACAGCTAAGTAGTCCTTTTTCATTGGCTTAGTATACTGTTGGCTCTGTGTGTGTGCATGGGGGGGTTATTATTTGTTTTCTGGCTTTTTAATAATGATCTGGTGGTAAAAGGGCTCCATTTTAATTAAGAACATTTAGTCCTTTCGTAGGAATGATACCTCTTGGCTAATCTTCTTAGTTACAAAGAAAAAAGCCTAGCACAGAAAGCTTATTCACATTTAAGGGTTGACTGCAACACAAATAATACAGTGACTGAGCATTTGTGATCTTGTCTCCCTCTAGCGACTAGCTCCGTGAGCATAATAGCCGGCTAGTTACTCTGCTTAATTAGATGGTAGCGGCTCATACTCTCTGGTGATTATGATCCTCGGTTTCAGTCCCTTCTGTGTTTATTACATGTGCACATCTTTTACATGAGACTTTATGTATTGTCATATAAATAGCCACATTTTAAGCTCCATATAATCCACGGCACAGTACAAAACCACATGTTGTTATGACTTTTCTACAAGAAAAATGTGTTCTTTGATGAACTTGCTGCTTGGCAGCATAAACTACTCAAATATTGTTTAGTTTTTGATTATGCCACTTAAAATCTGTTCTTGACAAGCAAGTGTGTTTTGAGCGTGGGAATTGTATCCTCTGACAGCTGTGAGAAAGAAAAGCACTTCCTTTCTGGCTCAGCCACAGCTCCAGTAGAAAAGTCTGCTTTTCATCACTGCCTCATGCCTTTCAGATTAAGTGACAATACAGCCACTCTTTTCCCCCACACACCAACCATACAAGTCTGATCCTGATGTCAGCCTTTACATTTGCCAGTGGATGATGCCTGCACGATGTATGTTCTGTTAAAATAACCTTAGTCCTTGTGAGCGATGCCAGACGGACGTTCCTAGAAAGTGAAAACTTCTAGCTAGCCAAACAGGAATAGCCAAGGAAGCAGCACTTCAGCTTCCCCCAGGCAGACCAGGAATGTGACACAGCCTTGTCATCTGGGACTGAGAGGTTAGCTCTGTTTCATGCCCATTTTATGCCCAGCTGGGCTGGCCCCGCACCTGAGACTAACTTGGTATCTGTTGGGGCAGTGGCCTTTGTAGTAATGACACCAGCCTACTAAGCCCTGGACCAAGATCACCAGCTCCTTTCTTCATCCTGGGCTACTAAATGGTAATAATGTTTGGCCACTCCTGGCCCAAGGAGGGTGTAATTCTTAGGTGGGAACCCTTCCTCCACACTTTGAATC
Source organism: Gopherus flavomarginatus (assembly GCF_025201925.1). Lineage (NCBI taxonomy): Eukaryota > Metazoa > Chordata > Testudines > Testudinidae > Gopherus > Gopherus flavomarginatus. The sequence continues at coordinate 15,081,625 of NC_066623.1, forward strand.
AGTTGGACCCAGCAAAGAAGACGCTGCACATGCCAGATTGGCTGGAGAGGGTCTGTTTCCACTACCAAATGGTCTGTCAGCCTCCACTAACATGGGAAGCAGTGGTGGCAAATATCATCACAGTAATTGAGGTCAGGACTGAGCTCCAATTTCCCATGTGCTGTTGGAACCAACCACTGCTAAATAGGCAGCAGAGCTTGAGGATTTTTTATTTTACACTGATCTTTGTATTCTAAATAAAGACAGATCTCAATAGGCAGTGAGGCCAGTTCTGGGAGTGCCTTTGTACAGCATGAAGGAGGAGAAGTTAGTGCAAGTTTTTGCTGTTAGATTTTCTAGTCTTTGATGACTTGTTCACTGATTTCTAGATCAAACTGGTGCTGGTGTGTCCGTGCTGCCCTATGTCACAGCAACTTAAAGTTACTTTGGAGTACCACTGGGGTAGAGAATAATCAAGATTCCTATGAAACACCTTTGCTGGTGCAGAATTGCTTGTGTGGCAGTCGATCTTTGTATTTTCTGCCCTTTCACTTTACTTGGAAGGGTTAATGTGGGGCTATCTTTTCATAACCTCCATCCTCCCAAATTTGTGTGTTAAGATTTTTTCTCCACGGATTGGATTGATCTTTTCCTTGGGTATAGGGATATTTTGTGTTTGTTTTCCTTTTCCCCTCAGATGCAGGATATGAAGCTTCAGCAGCAGCAGCAGAAGGCATACATTTTGGACTTGTTCAGAACCCGAAACATTGCAGTTATCACTGTTATGTCATTGTTGCTGTGGTAAGTGGATGTGTGATCCTAAAGGACATGGACAACAAACAATCTGTTTGTGATGCCTGTTGTAGTTTTTTCTAATAACTAGTCTCATAAACTGGGACCTATTTCAATGTGGGAATCTGCATAGGGTGTCTAAATACCTGCATTAAGGTGCTTGCATCCGTGTTGAGCCAAGTAGAGATTTGTGCTCCTAAGCATGGATGTGAGCATGCAAATTTATGATGACTATATTGATGATGAGCATTTATATAGCACATTGTGTACTCAAAATGCTGCTGTAAAAAAACAACAGCCCACAATCTTATCCACACAACATCCGTGTGAAGTACATATTACCGTCTTGGGGGTATAGCAAAAGAGGTCATGTGCCTTGCTCAAGGCTACATAGCAGTTCAGTAGCAGAACAAGTATTAAAACTCAGTACATGACTCTCAATCTGTGATCCAGTCCTTTAGACTCCACTGCCTCCCACCTAGAGGAATGGCTAATTCCTTTCGGATGTCAAATTGAGGTGTCCCAAGATTTGAAATCCAACCTTCCAGCTCTCTTATGCAGAACCATAGCATTCAGAGGCTGTAATGCAGTTTTTTATGAGTACTCCAAGAATTTTAATAGAATTTGCTCTAGGGATTGTAGCTGGCATGCTGTAATGAACTGAAACATTTCAGGACTTCTTACTTCACTATGTTGTTAATGGATTTGTCACAGTGAAACACCATTATGAATAACTTCCAGTGAGCCTTTCATTTACCATATTGTATATGGGAGGGAGCGTTAAGTTAGGGTTCTGCGGAGAGGATTGTGTTCATACATTTTTAGTACAAAAAGAAGCTGCAGGGCGAAAGACTTAGAAACTGCTGTAGCTATTGAAATTCTGAAAACCATCCCATCGCTGCTGATGTTTGGTACAGTGCTGTTTCTGAAACAGAATCTTGGGTAACACTGTAGAGACTTTACTTTTTACTCATCTTTCAGGATGTTAACATCAATTGGTTACTTTGGACTGTCACTCAACACTCCCAACTTGCATGGAAATGCCTACATCAATTGCTTCCTCTCAGCCATTATTGAAGTTCCAGCTTATGTGATTGCCTGGCTGCTCCTCCGAACCTTGCCTCGGCGGTATTCCATATCTGGCACCTTGTTCTTAGGGGGAGGGGTTATTCTCTTCATTCAGCTGGTGCCTACAGGTATGAGCTTCAACTCATGACATAAAAATAAAATATGTCCTACAGTGCCATCTAACTGCTCCAGTAAAGGGTTTGAAACCAGAAAGTTCCTGGGTGAAATTTGCACCAAACCTCAATCATTTGTGGCTTGATTTGATTTGAGTTTGAGGGGTTTTTTTCCGTACATACTACAGCTCTCATTGAGTTTACTGGGCGCTGTGTTGCTCAGCACATCTGAATATCAAACTATTGATCTGCTTATGCTTCAGATGCCAGCTCATAAAATTGGATAAACTACAAAACACAGCTGCATCTGAACTGGAGTCACTGCTTACAGAAATCAGAAGTTCTCCGAATTTCAGCGTAGACTTCAGTAGAACCTAAATGCATTGCTGATCAGATATGAATTTAAGCATGTGCTTATGTGGTTTGCTGAATCAGAGCTGTAATGTATTTCAAGTGCACTTTCAGATTGGGGATGAACCAAAGTCCTGGTAGTACAAAATAAGCTGCCTGCTCAAATTATGAATTGGATAATCTAGGTCTGGGGGGTGGTTATGATAAGAGAAGACTACAATTATAGAGAGGTGAAAAGCTGAAGTCTTTAGGAGGTAAAAGCAATGGCAGTAACAAGCATGGGAACTTGATGCAGCTTTATTGATCCTTATTTAATTTTATTTTTAGACTTACACATCCTGTCTGTCTTCCTGGTGATGCTGGGGAAGTTTGGGATCACATCCGCATTCTCAATGCTTTATGTCTACACTTCTGAGCTCTACCCAACAATAGTAAGAAACATGGCAGTTGGAGCTACTTCCATGTCCTCCAGGGTGGGCAGCATCATCGCTCCTTACTTTGTTTACCTTGGTGAGATGTCTTCTGTCATTTGGCTTGAATTTAAACAGATGAGAGCAAACGGCACAGAAAAGTTATCCCAGAGAATGGGCGCAAGCTAGAAAGCCCTGGTGCTCCTGAGATTTTTAAACCAACTTTTTAGATCTTATAATTTCAGTCACATTTTGGGCCATTTTGTTTTACACCAAAGGAAATAAATGGCGTTACTCCGGTTTTATACAGGTGCAGCAGTGATGTATCGGGCCCTTTTATTCTCTTTGATTGAGGCAGGTGCTTTCCAAACAGAAGAGGCCTGGTCACTCTGCTCACAATCCAGAGACAAAGAGGGAAAGCAAAGGGGTGAAACATACAGGTAGAGTGGCTGAGATGATACTTTGCCTCATCTTGATAGTGCACTCTTGAAAACTAATCTCAGTCACTCCTGAAATTTGCCATTATCAGTCAGCTAATTTCCCAAGGGCATGATGGCCCAAATGGGCCTTTGGGAGAGACTTAAATATAGAAAGCATAGTGGTGGCCTAATTGATTAGCACATGTAGTGCATTCATTGCATAGCGGTCAGCAGGGCCGGCTCTAGGCACCAGCGCTCCAAGCGTGTGCTGGGGCGGCACTTTTTGTTTTGCTTGGGGTGCAAAAAGAACCGCCCCCCCTGCTCACCTCTGCTCCAGTGCCGCCGCTCCACTTCTCCTCCCTCCCTCCCATGCTTGCCACGCAAATCAGCTGTTTTGTGGCAAGCCTGGGAGGGAGAGGGCAGAAGTGGAGCAGCAGCAATGCGCTCAGGGAAGCAGGCGGAGCGGAGGTGAACTGTGGTAGTGGGGAGCGTGGGAAGGGCCACAGGAAGTAACCCTGGGGTGGGGCAGAGGAACTGCTCCCCCCCCGCCCCCAGCTCACCTTCGCCTCCTCCCTCGAGCGTGCTGCCACTCTGCTTCTCCCCCCTCCCTCCCAGGCTTGCCTGGGAGAGAGGGATAGGAGAGGAAATGCGGCACCCCAGGGGGAGGAGGCAGGGCTAGGAATTTGGGGAAGGGGTTAGAATGGGGCAGGGAAGGGGCGGAGTTGGGATGGGGCCGGGGGGGGATGCGGGAACATTTTTTTGCTTGGGGCAGCAAAAAACTTGGAGCTGGCCCTGGCGGTCAGTGTAGAAGAGAGCACAGAGACTTTTCAGATGCTGAAAAACAGGCAGATGAAGGTCAGATAATCTCTTGGCATCTATACTTTACTGAAAATGGTACTTAGAAAATATGCTGTATAATGTGTACACAGTGGTGTGAACATGTAATATATCGAATTACACACAAAACACTATGTTGAAAGAAATGTTAAGGCTGCCAAGTCAAACACTCAAAAGTAAAAGGAAATTCAGCCCTTTTGTGCGTATGCGTTACGGCAGTCTTTAATTAGCTGTTCACACAGCATTTTATAGATGGAGAGCTGAGGCACCTAGAGATTAAAGTCAAAAGTATTCAGTCATTTTGGTTGCTCAATTTGCGATGGGTAGGTCCTGATTTTTTTTTCAGAGTCCTTAACCTATGAAGTGCCACATGATGCTATAAGCAGACCTTTGATTGATTTCTATTGCCGCTGTGAGTGTTCAGCACTCCTATATATCCGACCCCAGGGTCTTAAGTGAAGCAATGAGGGACTACCTCTGAGAAGTTTGGTCTAAGTGATTTAACTAGCCTTACATAGAGAACCTGAGTCACAGGCAAGGATAGAATCCACTTCTTCAGAGCAGCATTCAGTTGCCTTAGATATGAGACAACATGCTGTCTCTTCCTACAATCTATTGCCTCATTCATTACACCACTTCCAAGTTCTGCAGCAAATGAAGCAGGAGTCCTAACAGATAAGTCTCCTTCACTACAGAACCCTGATTCATCTCTAGATCAGGACCATCCTGAATGAGATGGGTCCTGCAGAAAAAATGGTATGTGTTCAAGTAATTAAAGACTGTATCCTAATGCTTAAGTATAAAAGGGTCGAGTTGCACAGACTTAATTCTGGCACTTTTGAGTGCTTGATTTTGCAACCCTGGTGTTTTTAATGTAACTTTCTGTTTGCGACTTCTTTGGTTTCTAAAAAAGCACATTGAAATAATAGAAATTCCATTAAGTGGAATCATATTGACACCCCCAAGTTCATCAGCAGCGTAGGAACTTTTAGATCTAACAGAGTAACTATTAGCTATAGTAGCTTGTGATCCACTATGTGGACCAGCAGTAGCAGGGGATGAGACACACACACACTTTGCCAGTGGACTTCACAGGTAGCAGAGAAATGGTGAGACTCGGGAATCTTGGTTTCCATTCAAGGTTCTGAAAAGGAATGAAATAGATATGGACCCTTGTGCACATTTCCCCACAAGCTTGACCCCTCTCCTGTCCTATCCCTTCCAGCCTGTCCCAGTTGGTCTCTTCACTACTCCTAGCTCTGTATCCCAGTCCCATTCTTTATCCCCACCCAGTCGCTATCCCTGCTCCTCAGGTGTCTCACCCCATCCCAGTTTCCTTGCCCACTCGGTCGTAGTCTCTCCATCCAGGTTCACCGTGTGAGTGCCAGCCTCTCATCCCCGCCCCTCCCAGCCAGTCAGAGTCTCCTTGTTCAGTCAGTCCCAGTTCCCCTGTGAGGCTTCTCGGGGCACGGAGGGCTGTGAGTCACCTTATTGCCAGCTTTCTCCAGTGCCTGTGCCAGTCGGGTGTTAGCTCCCTAACACAATCAACCTGTCAGGCACATGAGCGCTCTCCTCCGGGCTACACCTGGAGATTGACAGTGGATGCACTGCAGCCCTCAAGTTCCTTCAAAGGGTCCACTTGTGGAGTCCAGCCCCTAATCACTGGATATCCACAGAAAGTCCAGTTCATCTGAAACAGTGTGTCCCAGTTTTCACCTAGCCCATAGCTCCTGTATCACACACAGCACTTGTTCAATGGTAGTAAAACAAAAGAGAATTTATTTGAATCTCCATTTTTCTTCTTAAACAGAAACAAGTGGAGTGATGGAAACAAATGGTTACATACGAAACAAAATCATAAAATGTGAAGTAGGGCCTACCCTTATTCATAGTTACCTGTCCTAGCTAATAAAGTAGATTCTCACTCCAAAGTTCAGTCTTTTGCAGTGCTGGCTAGCCCCAAGGAGCTAGGACCCCGTCTTTCACAAAGCACCTCCACTCATCCAGGTACCACCTCAGTGGACGGATGTAGAATGTCTTCCTCCACCCTGTGATGTATTGAATCAGTCTTTATTCACAGACAGGGCACCCCCCTCACTCTTCTGTCCTTCCTTGTCACTTCCAAGTGGTTTTTATGTTTAATTTTTCTGGGTTGGTGCGAAGGTAAACAACTGAGCAAAACATTATGTAATCAGATAGCCAGAGAGAGGTGAGAGTTCCCTCTCCCTTGAATGGGCCAGCATCATTCCCATGGTGACTCACTTTTACTTCAAGACCATAAGGGTATAATTTTAAATATAGTTAAAGAATAATGTTACTATTACCCATATACGCATCGCACAATGATTATGAGTCTTGATAAGTTACAAGCTTTCAGTAGAGACCTCGCATGCTACCCTTTATGGATAACTATCATGAAACCAGTGTGTTAGGTGTAGTGAGTTTGTTAAGTCTGAGACAAGAGTTGCTTGTAAGGAACAGTGAGCCCTTTCCCACTTGGCTGTGTGACATCCCCCTTCCAATCTGTCTCTCCTCTCCCACCCCACTGACTCCCAGTCTCCCTCCCTGGACTCCTCATCCAATCTCTGCCTCCCACCACCTTCCCGGCTCCTTGTTCCAGTCCCACTCTTCCCCCCAGCTCTTCATCCAGTCTGTGTCCTCTTCCCCTGTTTTCCTCACTGGCTCCCAGGTTTCCCCCCTCCTACTCCAAGTTTCCTTGCCCAACCAGTGCCAGTCTCCCTTCCCCAGCTTCCAGTTCCAGTCTCCTTGCCAGACAGACCCAGTCTCAGCAGATGCCTTGTCCACGTCTATTCCTTTCCCTGCTTTTGTCCCCTAAACATTCAGATCAGACAGGTTCCTCCTCCACACTGTCTGAATGCCAGGAGGGGAGTTCTTGAGACAGGCTCCCTGCTCTCAGTTCCAATACCTATCCCCACCCTAACTAGGAGCAGCCATTACAGGACAAATCCTTTTCAGCAACTGTAGCCCTGAGTTGGAAAGTCCTCAGCTGCTCTGTGGGGATGGCCCACATGCACTCTGTCACAGGTGAGGAGCTGAGAGTGACTTGAACATACTCAGGGAGAACAGAAGCCTCAGAGGTTTAGCTGCTTCTAGCAAGACTCCACTGAGCATATGTAACCTGCAGGTGTTTTCCAGAGGCTTGTAACGAGGCCAAATGTGGGTGGTTATTTGCTGGGATGGCGGAAGGCATGTTCTGGACATGAGGATGGCACCCCTCTCTTCCCCTGGAGATGGTAAAGGTTCCCAGCAAAACAATTGCATTAACCTTCTTAACATGGGCAAAACAACTTATGTTTTCCCTAATCTTCTCTGAAATAGCTGAACCATTTTTGCTGAAACTTTAAAATAATAATAATAATAACAATGAATAATTCAGCTTGAGCAGACACCTGGAATGGAAAACTTCAGCCTGAAAGGTTCCCTTTTGGCAAAGCTATAAACAGTGAAAAACAGCATTTTGCAATGAGACTTGTCAGATGACTCAGCTGCTCCTATAATAAATTTCCTGTTACTCTGCATTCTCACATGATTAAATATTTGTATAAACATTATGGGCAAGAACTTTAGCTGCCATTAAGTGAGTATAGCTCCACTGATATTAGTGAAGCTATATGTCCATTATATGCCCAGCTGCTCAGCTCATATATATATAATTTACTAATATATAAGGACTGATTCTCCTCTCCTGTCTCTCAAGTGGCTTTTAAACCAATATAACTCCATTTACATCAAGAGAATTAATCCTGATTTATGGTGACAGAGAAAGTGAGGGGATAATTTTACGTATACTGTCTCACCCAGTTTGAGCATGGCAAAATTTTCAAATCATTTATCACCATGTGAGTCTCTCATCTAATGTTTTAGCAACTATTACAGTCACAAAACTACCAGCTTGTGTCCAGGATTTCTGTTTATTCTTTGTAATAAAAAAAAAATTCCCTCTGTTTCAATCTCTTTGTGTTTGTTCAGCACATAAGGCTGTGCAGCCCTAATCCTGCTTGGGATCCTTGAATGTTAATGCAATGCAAATAATCATTAATAATAATGCAGAGGTTATTCATATAGTAAGGAAAAAATGTGATTTTTCTCGTATTTTGGATTCCTATGTCCCATGGGCCTGCCTTCAGGACGGTGGCGCACTGATGGAGGAAGTCACACATATTTAAAATAGGAAAAGATAAGGTTTAGGAGAAGGCTGTGAGCTGTTGATGTTTGCTTCGGCTAAATTAGGACCATATAGTTTAGCCAGTTATTGAATGAAGATGGAGATCAAAGCGCAAACATTGGCTTCCTCTGATACACCAGAGATCTTTGGTGTTTAATCCTAGCTTTATTCTCTACCTCGTAAAGTCTACAGGTATAACTTCAATCAGAGATAATATCGTCATGTGCAGAGTACATCTATTCGATATAAGATACTCTCTGGTTCCATGGTTTGCACCTTTTCTGAAAGGTCCCTAATGTTCTGTGCTATTGTGGTTTGCAGATTTTGCATCCTGACCATACACTTGTGCACAAACGTAAAGCTTCTGGGGATAGTAGTTACTTTCCAATCCCAAACCTGATTCTGACTAGACCAAGGGCACTGTCTGTCACAGGAGGCCTGATGCTTTCCCCACTTCTAATCAAGTTTTTTTTGAATGTGCTGTTAGTGGAGGAAGCTTAATTTTTGTTTAATGAAGTTTTACCATGAGGCTAAGATTTGAGTCCAAATATAAACAGACTATTGAAGGCTCACTTCCTCCAGCAGTGGTACTAGAACAATTGTGTTTATCTTGCCAAGACATTTGTTATCCTACATTGAAGAAGCAGCATGTGGGAGCTGTTAAATGGTACATAATTAGTGCCAGAGTAGTAACTGGCAACCCAGATGAGATACGGCTGGTGATATGTGATCATCCCATATTGTCGTTTGGCATATTTTTAATTGAAAAACCCTTTGGATAGGATTGGCAGGTACATAAGTAACTCCAGTTTGGGATTAACTTGTGCTGATTTCTAGGTGGAAATATTGGCTAACAAATTATGCAAAGTGAATTATACAATATAGTGATGTCTTGAATATTTATTCTATCTATGAGCTTGTTGTGATGGTTGGTGTATAACTCATGTTGCCATGTCCTGTGTTCTGCCAGGTGCCTATGACAGATTCCTGCCTTACATTCTCATGGGAAGCCTGACTGTGCTGATAGGGATCCTTACCCTGTTTCTCCCAGAAAGTTATGGAAATCCTCTCCCTGAGACCTTTGACCAGATGCTAAGAGTAAAAGGGTAAGTGGATTTCATTCACTCCATAGATCTGAAGCGTACAGCCATAACCAGTTCAATATCATCTCCTCATTACACTAAACAAATGAGTATTTTACAGGTCTGTTCCAATAGACCAGGGGTTCTCAAACTTCATTGCACTACAACCCCCTTTTGACAACAAAACTTACTACATGACCCCAGGAGGGAGGACCGAAGCCCCACTGCCCCAGGCCAGGGGGTGAGGAAGCTGAATCCCAAAGGCTTCAGCCCCGGGGAGGGGGCCTGTAACCTGAGTCCCGCTGCCCAAGGCTGAAGCTCTTAGGATTCAGCTTTGGCCACGGGGCGGTGGGGCTCAGGCTTTGGCCTCAGATCCCAGCAAGTATAAGTCAGCCTTGGCGAACCCATTAAAAAGGGGTGGCGACCCACTTTGGGGTCCCAACCCACAGTTTGAGAACCGCTGCAATAGACCAAACCTTTCAGAAGTGGCCTCTGATTTTTAGTGCCTGGCTTGATATACAGTGGGACTGATCTTTCAGACTTGCTGAGCACCCATGACTCCCAACTGAAGTCCTGTGGGTGCTCAGACTTTTTGGAAACAAGACCAACAGTGCTTTGAGATAAGCACTCAGACGTCAGAGTCCTTTCTTGAAATGTTATCCTGAATGGCTCCAGTACTCATAGTAGAGGTCTTCACTGTTATTAGTGGGCTCAGTAAACAGAGTGTTTAACAGACCAAAATTTCTCTTGTATGTTGGGGGCAGCATGGCCCAGTGGATTGAACTCAAAGCCAGGAATGCCTGAGCTGTGGTGTTAGTATTTATTATAGAAGCACAACCAGAGTGTCAGGCGCTATACAACAGCAGTTCTCAACCAGGGGCCCAGGGCCCACTGGGGGGGATGCAAGCAGGTTTTAGGGGGTCTGCCAAAATAAACCAGAGAGTAGGGCCGGTGTTAGACTTACTGGGGCCGGGGGCTGAAGCTGAAGCTCGAACAACTTAGCTTTGCAGGCCTGCTGTGGCATGGGGGCCCGGGCAGTTGCCCTGCTTGCTACCCCCTAATGCCAGCCTTGGCTTTTAGACTCATAGACTTTAAGGTCAGAAGGGACCATTATGATCATCTAATCTGACCTCCTGCACAATGCAGGCCACAGAATCTCACCCACCCACTCCTGTAACAAACCCCTAACCTATGTCTGAGTTATTGAAGCCCTCAAATCATGATTTAAAGACCTCAAGGTCTTTAATCTTCTGGAAATTCAGAAAGAGGAGTTGTGGAACAGGCGGGCTGTGGAGTTTTTATAGCATGTTCAGGGGGGCCTCCCGGTGTATAAGAGACAGGGGTAAACATGGTCCCGTGCTGGGGTACTTTCATCTTAAATAGATGGACAATCCAGATTGTCCCAGGAGGACGGTTTTGTCTTAGATCATTTTTTTAAGATAGGTGGCTACCAATTTTTTTTTTTTTTAAATTGAAGACATCTGTTTTGAGGCAGGATTTGGAATAAGAGGTTGGGAGCAGGATACACTGGGTCAGGAGGGAGCCTCAGGTGTGTTCCAACTGCTACCACTGAATTGCTTTGCATCATCTAGGGCAAATCACCACACCTCTCTGGGTGCCTTTCCTTCATCTTTAAAATAGGGATAATATTTTCATCCCTCACAAGGATGCTGTATTAATTAGACCATGTGTATGTAAGAGAGAGAAGGTGGGTGAGGTAGCACACAATCATATGTAGAGAACATCGCAAATTTTTTGTATTTTCCCTTCTAGTATATAGAAAGGCTGTTCATTTAATAGGATTGTTCTTGTTTCATTTAAATAACGCTTTGTCCTTTGAATAGAAAGAGATTGGGCTCTACTATGAAAACAGGATTTCAGCATTTATAGTTCTTTTCTTTTGGTAGATAAAGAGCTGCTGGTATAATTTGAGACAGATTACCCGCCACTCCCGCCCCTGACGCTCCTTCCTGTAGCTATAAAGAACATGCAATGTTCTCTTGCTACACTGGATGCTTCTGTTTGGGTCACCCTGTACAAACGTGTCAACTGAAATCTTATGCATGCACACACATGCGTAGAGATGCCATGTGCCAAATCTGCAGTTGGTTCTAACGTTTGTCATAACTGTTTTATGGGGACGGTTTGTGATTAAAATAAGTTAGTTACAGAATGCTCTGCTCTCAGAACTCCTAGCATTCCAATGAGACACCGACACTTAATATAGTGCTCTGCAGCAGGTGCCAGTGGGGATGGGGAGAAGGGGCTGTGTGGTGAGGCAACGTACCTATCCCTGAAAAGAGATGTAGTATTGTACTTTGTGTATTGTGGCTTGTGCTTTAAGTGACTGTACTTGTGCATATTGCAGTTATAACACTGTGAGAGGCAAATCCTGTCTTCCTTCCCCAATGGGTGAAGAGAGGCCTGGATGCATGTAATTCTGCTGTGTGGGGTGAAGGTAGGGGAAAACTGATGAGCCTGGACAGATATAAACCTCTTGTGCTCCACTGAGGGTTTTCCAATATGCTGCAGCTGAGGGGACATCTGAGCTGAGCCCAACTATGCATATATGCTGGCCATTTTCTTTCTACCTTCTTCCAACACCAGGGAAAGAGTGGGCACTTGCCTTTGGGGGCTGTGGTAGCCATAGTGCAACTCCCCTACCACATAGCCAGGTTATTCTGGCTCAGCACTGTGGGCAGATTTGATCTTAAAGAGCAATAAATATTTGGAGAAGGCTGGAACTGCCTATAAAAGGCTATCCATGATGTACATAAGGGTATGTAATTCTCAGGGTAAGAGGCACTCCTGAGGAAATGCCTGCTGCTCCTTGTCACTGTTAGGGGTTTCCTAGGTGTTTGATCTGTGGTTTGTAAGTTCTTAAATTCATAAAACTTTAACTGCAACTACTGGGCACAGCTGAAATTTTGCCACAAGCCTCATGCACACACTTCCTAAACACATGCTCTTTGTGTGGGTGGATGAAACGATCTCCACTGGACCAGCGAGTATTGACACGCAGTCTCGCAAACGTTCATTTTATCATCTCTTCAGTCCAGAAGGGGGTTCCTTCTAAAGCATCACATCCCAATGTAATGGGCTCTTCTGCAGTTTTATATTGGAAGATGTTTTCAGTGATGCAGCTCGGTTAGTTTAGTGGTTTTGCTTGGGAGCGGAATGTCTCATGTCTGGTTCCTATTAAATGTTCTGTAGCCCTCAAATCTTACTCATTTTCAGATTCAGAAACAGACAACGCACCAACCATGTAAGGAGTTCAAAGGAGATTGAAGACTCCAAGACTCAGATAACACCGCTATGATTAGGCTCTGCATCTCCTGATGGGCTGGAAAAAGAACAAGTACTGCTCAATGCATTTCCTACCAGAATAAAACCTGGGGTCAAAACTACTGGTGCCACATAGTTATGAACCTACAATCTCCAGTACTATTGTACTATATATAGTGCTGTGAAGATGCCATTTACTTCCATAGGATTCCCCATAGTTTATCCTCAGTGACCTGATTTTCAGAGGTTTCAGTCAGCTGTCGCTTCTGTTTAAGTAGGAAGCTATGAGTGCTCAGCACCCTCTGAAAATCAGGTTATAAGAGAGCATTAGGAGCAGTCACAGCACTGACTCAATGGAATCTTGCACTCAAAAGCTGCTTAAACGTGAACTGAAATACCAAAGTAAAAAATTAGTTCAAGATTCTAACGCCGGTATTTTCAAATGAGAACTATTTCAAAGTCTTAACGCTTAAATGAACATTACAAAAAAAGTTAGAACAATATTAGATGAAGAGTCAAATGACAGCGCTGCTTGCAGTGCAATACACTTTATACTTATGCTGTTAGTTCATGCACTACAGGCTTTCGAACAAATACTGCGCTAGAAGAAAACAGTGTTATAATGCTTTCTTAGCAAAAAGATATTTTAGTTGCATACGTACTTTCTGGCCAAATGAAATCTGCCTAGCCTGCCGGATTGATGATGGTTAATCATTATTCAGAAGGTGACATTCCCCTACTGCGCACAGGATCAGCAAAAGGAGTATGCACCAGTTAAGCCTCAGTCTGGAAGCTTAAGGGGGATTTGAGTGCTGTTTGTCTTGTGTAGGCCCTTGGCACAGGAGTGAATTTCACCTTAGTAAGTTTAAACAAAGAGAGAAACTTCATAACCTCTCACCTACTTAAACTGTGTAACTGGCATGCACTGCCATCTGGGCTTCCTGAAGCTTTTTTGCTTTCATGTGGAAGCCAGTTGTGGCTGAGACACAAGTGCAACACAGCACATCAGTAATGATAGAGAAACAGTCGTTTATGAAACTGAATCTATCAGGCAAAGGTATTCAAACAGAAATTAAATTGAAGTGCATCAGACTGTGTGTTTCAGGCGTAAAGACTCTGGCTTTGAAAATCAAACCTTTATTTTGCATAAATGGTTTGGCATATTGATAATGTAGCGCAAGGCGGCCATTGTCCTGGGCCAAGGTTCTGTTCAGTTGCTGCTATCTCATCTCTTTTCAGACAGTGTTTTCTTCATAAGGCATTTGCAATATTTAAAGATTTGATATAGCTGATTTTTTTTTAATATAGAGGAAATTCCCTTTGGTATAACATGTAGAATAACTGTTTAGATTACTTCAGTTACCATTTTCATCAAACCCTTGATATTAGCATGGCATAGAGCTGTTTACATGAGATGTGGGGATTGGGCTAGGTATATTGTGGCCATATTTTTATGAAGATACTTTCTATAAAAAAGGTGATACGTATTCTCTTTGATGTGATCAGAGACTTGGATATTTCTGAAACCAGTTGAAATATTTTTATACTCTTGTAACTTCTTAGGGTCACAGAAAACTTAATTTTGCATGTTTTTAATTAAAATAAAAAACAAGTTTGTCTATGTTTTTGACAGCTTGTGTTTATCAGTCCATTTCCCAGCCCTGTAGCACTGATACCTCTCATATAGTTTAAGTATTAGCAGCTTTAATTTTTAATGAGACTGTTTTTGACATTAGAGGACTGTACTCAGAAGATTGTGAAACTGTTATAACAAGGACTTTAAATTGTGTCTAAACCTAGCAAAAAAGGAGTTACTTCACCTGATGGAGCATTTGCAAGGAGGCTTTCTGTCTTCTGATGAATCTCTCCCAGGTTTGAACAGTGATGTCTGAAGAAATCCCTCTATGGAGGGATCAAGAGGGGCAAAAAGTCCAGTTTCTGGCACTATTATTATTTTATTTATTTCTTCTAAAATGGTAAAGCCTCCCTAAGAGAATTGCATAGGCTTAAAATGCTGCTGGACAAGTTTTAACATACACTTGATTTTGCCTAGCACTGCAGTCCTCATGATAAGTTGTCTGCCTCTCAAATACAGCTTTGATTATAAAATTTTTCAGATAAGTTATAAGTTGGGGCTCAATATGGGAGCTGTAAATTTATGAGCAGTCAGGGTACCACTTGTAAAGCAGTGCTTTGGGGTTGGGGAAGGAGAGGACTATTCCCATTGATTTTGCTGGGAGTTGTATTATTCCTCGTGTGCCCTGATAATCACATATGCCCTGCTGTGTCTGTATTATCTATCCTCAGCAAGGTCTGAAGCTGGCTTATTGGAGCTGCTGAAGTATAGACGAAAATGTGGCAGTTGCCATTAGCTTGTTTTTCTTTATTATAATAAAAATGTGCACTGACCTATTATATAACCTATTTTATCTGTGGACTGTAACTGAAAAGAGTGAAGTCTCCTATGTGTTTAAAATTTTGTGAAAGGAAGTCTCTTTCTTTAAGACATTGACTAAATTATGTTTCAGTAACTGGCTATCATAGTTATGAATCTGTTTGAATAGGCTCATAAGGTGTGTGTGTGTGGGGGGGAAATCAGGGCCGGCTCTAGCCATTTTGCCGCCCCAAGCACGGCGGCACGCCGCAGGGGGTGCTCTGCCGCTCGCCTGTCCCGCAGCTCTGGTGGACCTCCCGCAGGCGTCCCTGCGGAAGGTCCGCTGGTCCCGCGGCTCCGGTGGACCTCCCGCAGGCGTCCCTGCGGAAAGTCTGCTGGTCCCGCGGCTCCGGTGGACCTCCTGCAGGCGTGCCTGCGGATGCTCCACCGGAGCCACGGGACCAGCGGACCCTCCGCAGGAACACCTGCAGGAGGTCCACCGGAGCCGCCTGCCGCCCTCCCGGCAACTGGCAGAGCGTCCCCTCGTGGCATGCCGCCCCAAGCACACGCTTGGCGCGCTGGGGCCTGGAGCCGGCCCTGGGGGAAATGCAAGTGAAATCTGATCTGCAAGCGGATGGGAAAAGTTTGCAAAAGCTAGAAGTTCATTTCAAGTTCTTCTTGTACCAGATTGGGCTTGGTGAATGTACTTTAACAATAGAGCCCCAGGAGAGAGCCACTGCTACAGGCAAAGAAGGATTGTTTTGGTCTTAAAAGCCTGTGGTATTTGCAGACTTCTTTAAAAGTTCGCAGAACTCTAGTGACTGATGTCTGAGCCTAGAACTCCTCATTGCAAATTGTTAAATGCTCTCCAAGTCTTAAAAGGATGCTGTCTAGACCAGGGGTTTGCAACCTTTTTCTTTCTGAGGCCTCCCCAACATGCTATAAAAACTCCACAGCCCGCTTGTTCCACAACTCTTCCTGCATTTCCAGTAGATCAAGGGTTCTCAAACTGGGGGTCAGGACCCCTCAGGGGGTCGCGAGGTTATTACATGGGGTGTTGCGAGCTGTCAGCCTCCACCCCAAAACCTATTTGGCCTCCAGCATTTATAATGCTATTAAATATATTTCAAGTGTTTTACTTTATAAGGGGGGTCGCACTCAGAGGGTTCCTATGTGAAAGGGGTCACCAGTACAAAAGTTTGAGAATCACTGCAGTAGATTAAAAGCCAGGGCTAGCATTAGGGGGTATCGAGCACGGCAATTGCCCGGGGCCCCACATCACAGGGGACCTGCAAAGCTAAGTTGTTCGGGCTTCGGCTTCAGCCTCAGGTCCCAGTGAGACTAACATCAGCCCTACTATCTGATTTATTTTGGCAGACCCCCTAAAACCTGCTTGCAGTCCCCCAGTGGGCCTCGGACCCCTGGTTGAGAAGCATTGGTCTAGACAAAGTCCTTTTTGGAAGGGTCACTGGAGAGTGGCTTTACTTTGTCTTATTCTTCAGACTGCAGCGAGGAGCAGCTTCCTTTTTGCTGCTGATGGATTCTTAATCAGAATGTTGTTAGAGTTTGAGCAGATATGTTTAACTCACTTGGGGCCCAACATTTAAACTTCGTAAGACAATTTTGCCAGAAATATCCCCTCCCTGAGACCACTAGATACTGTATGAAAACAGTTTAGTTTTTCAAACATATGCCCTCTGCAGTGTTTGTAACTCAAACATTAAAGCACAGAACCTGAAAATGAAACTGACTGAAGAAAAGTGTTGCGGACTGCACTGATATTCATTATCCAAAGTGAGACGAATGTAGGAAGTAAACAAACAACAGAAATAGCGGAAAGTAATTAGATTTTTTTTAAAAATTGGAAGTTTTTTAAAATCCAGAATGGTAAAATATTAGGAAATATATTTAAAATATAACTTAAGTGGACAGTAACCCTATCTATGTGTGACATTCCTTGGAAATGGGGGGTGTACCCCAGCTTATTATTAGACAGGTCGAGAAGTCATTTAACATTTAGTTAGCATGGAATAAGTGTGTGTGTCGGGGGAGAGAGAATGGGAAGTGGGAGCGCTACAGTAAGCTCTTCCAGAATGGAGAACTATCAAGATAGGGCAGTCTTTTGGCCTATTAACACTGATAGTGTTCTTTTAAGGTTACGGACTCTTAAGGCCCAAATCCTGCAAGCTAATTGGTGTAGGTGCACTCCTGCGCTAACACAGCACCCCTTTGAGGTCAATGGGACTCTGCTTGGGTGAAAAGCCTCTGTCTACATGGATCCATTGTAGGGTCAGGTGCATCCTTCCATGAAATTTTAAAATACACATTCTGAAACACTAAGTTCTCATGTCCATTTAATTTCCTTTGTGGTAATTAAGTGTAAATAGGTGTTCCCCAAGCTGAGAATGTTCTAAAGAGAAAGTTTAATATTCAGTGTAATTGTTTGGTACTGATCGGTTTTCATTTTCTTTTTGGGGACGGGGAAGGAGGGGTCTTCTAATAATTAGTTGCCTATGGTGCTTGATGAGACACACGTAAGTTGTATCTAATGTTTGTGGGACTATAGTTTGTTTATATGTAGCATTTTTTTGGGTCTCCTAATGCTTTGTATCTGTCATAAAGTCTGGAAAATAAAATCTTATTGGCAACAAGCATCAGTGAATGTGGTTTTTACTCCAGATTTTAAAAAAAAACTGAACAAATATTCCAAAGTCATTATTAACGAATCACTGTTGACGTCAAACCTTTTCCAGGTTCTCTGAGCAAAAGGCACTTACTGAAACTGTGAACCTGATTGGGGAATATGGGCAGAAGAGCCAGGGCCCGGGGGCTTCAAAATGAAATGAAATGAAAACAAAAAATGAGACAATAAAGAAAATAGGGGGAGTAGATGGCTCTAGTGTGAAATTCAAATTATTCTGTAGGCTTCGGAATTGTGTCCTCATTCTGAGGGCAGGTTTGTTTTGGGTTTTTTTGCTGGCATACGTGATATATATTCACTTTCCATGAAAACAGACCTTGAGGGAAAGCACCTCCAAAAAGGACTATCAATCTTTATCATTTTCCTGTGCCAACAAGATCTGGTGCCTTCAAGGAGATGCTGACAAATTGCAGATTTAACCCCGTCCAGGCTGTTGAGTTGTTCCCTTATGCATTTCTAAGCTATTTACTATCCCACGTAGATTTTTCTGAGGATAATTCACCCTCTCTGTGCCCAAATTGATTAATCGATACCAGTGCCATGAAGATTAATCCTTCATGGTGTAGAAGAAAAGGGCAGCACAATTCAGATTCCAGAAAGCTCCATCCTCACGCTACTAAAAAGTCCTCACGCCCCAGCTGCTTATGTTTTCATACCTTACTAATCTAACTGCCCTCACTCAAGTGTTAAATTACCCCTCCACCCCCATGGACGTGGAAGCTTGTCACTTGGTACTTGATGGAATATTTAAATCTTGATAGCTAAATTGTCCAGCTGGAAGGCAATTTGTGCTCTGATAGATGAATGATTTTAATAGAAAACAGCCAAAACAAAGTGGTTTACTACACAATATTAATTTTAACAGTATCAAATATAAGCAATTCACTGCTCAATGATTTAACCTAGTGGGGTATTTCCCATTGAAGGAAGCATAGATTAGTGCTTGAAACAAAAGACTGGGAACTAGGCAATTTGATGGTGGTCCTATATGTGACATGGCTTGCTGCGTGACTTTGAGCACATCAGCTAATCTCTGCCTCATTTCCCCATCTCAAGTGTGACTACGTACTTCACTATTGAATAGGCTTTGTGGCTTAATTTATTTTGAATAATGTTTTTAAACTGCATAGATGTCCTAGGATAGAAGTGCAAAGTCTTACTATTATTGCTCCCAGAGAGCAATAATTTTCAATTTTTAGTGGATAAGAGTTTTCTATAGTTAGGTTTTAAAATGGTACTTGACCAAAGTTCAGAACTCTTATCACAACAAGCTTAATCATTGTGACGTAAATACTGTTGTGAAAAAAGTTGCTGTTGCTTTGACTATGCATCAGTGTGGATCCCAGTGTCCTTGCACATATGCCTCATGCACATAACCAGAAATCTTGGAGTAGCAGTGCCCATCAGGACCATGCACACACTCTGGCCTTCCTGGGCTTCTGTACAAGGGCATAAAGGGCGGAGTGGCTGCAACCCTCCCTCAGTTCCCTTAACTGCCCGTGGCAGTGAGATGGAACCTGGTGAGTGTCCGGCCATCGGCTCTTAGCTTCAGCTAAATCTTACCACAAACCTTCTGAATTCTTCAGAACTCCTTGGCTACCTTTATCTTTGACCACTATACTGGGGGATGGGGGGCGGGATGGTCTAGCCATCTTGACCAAATGAGGATGGCTAGACCCCACCTCTTCTCTCCCCTACACATCCTGCAAAGACCTCTTGTACAGGGCTCCTTAGCATGGTAAGCTCAACTTGCAGGCTTCAAGCCCTGCCCATCCTGTGATTGACTAATACTCCTATAAGAGAGACACAGAAGATGCCTTTCTACCTAGGGGAATTGCACATACCTAGCAGATGCTCAGTGTATCTGTCAATTTCTGGGATATGTAAGTCACAAAACACAAGGCTCAAATGCCACTTTTTGGCACAATCTATGAATGTCTCATCAGACCCTAAGGAGACGAGCTCTCAAATCCCGCTAGTGGACAAGCCAGTGTTATCCAGAAGACAGACTACACTCAAGACCGGTTCAGAAACGATGGTGCCAAGAAAGGAACTAGTACTGGTATCAACGCCAGCATTGCGCCTAACACCTACATCATCGGAGGTCATAAGTGTGTGCTTTAACACGCAGTCTGGCATCAACAGCGCAGAGGCTCCAGGCAGAGCTCAGTGTCTTCTCATGAACAGACAACACAAAGCCTCTGGAGATAACTCCACCAGTTAAGTCACACTTGATCTTCTCACATCTCACAATACTGAAAGTCTTTAAAAGACTTCTTCATACTTACCTTCTGTTTGGAGACCCAGCTCTCCTTTGAGAACTAACTGTCATTCACCTGAAGCTCATGTAGCCTCCCTCAGAATCACTGCCCGAATGTTTGATGCACCACCTTACCATGAAAATGGTCCTTCTGGAGGTCACCACTTCAGCTCGGAGAGTCAGTCAACTCCAGGTTCTCATGGCTGAAGCACCTTATAGAATCTTTCATAGAAACAGGTGGTGCTCAGACCAGTCCCCAAGTTCACCCTTAAGGTGGTCTCAGACTTTCACCTAAATCAATTGACTTTAAAAGTAATCTTCTCAAAGCTGCTCTCTGAGAAGAAACTGCACACCCTGGATGAATCCAGAGTGTTACCGCATTACCTTACTGGGCCCAAGTCCTTCTGGCTTTCTACCTGCCTCTTTGTGTCTGTATCTGACCCATTCAAACACCATGCCATCTTACCACAGAGAATTTCCAGATGGATCACACACTGCATTTGTACTTGCCATCAGCTGCCAGGTGAGCCTTTCTCTTTGAACATCAAGGCACACTCCATCAGAGCACAGGCTGCATCTATCGCCTGCTTCAGTAATGCTCCAGTCTTGGACATCTGCAATGAGGAGTAACCCAGTGATTTTCCTGAAACATTATGCACATTATGCACTTGACGTGGGTGCCAAGTTTGGGACAGCAGTACTCCAATCACTATTTGATACAAATAGAACCCCTCACTCCCACCATCTGGGGAGGTTACTGCTCGCCTGTCACCAACAGCGGGATCCACACTGAAACATACTCGAAGAAAGAGCAGTTACTTACTGTGGAATAACTGTGGTTCTTCACAGTGTACTTTGACATGGCTCCCACAACCTACTTTCCATTCCTGCTTTTCAGCTACCTGAGTCCTCAGCTATGACAGGGTTTGAACTGCAAGGGAACTGGATCAGGGTCGCAGCTGCTGTGCCTTTTATACCCTCGCATATGAGGTGGCACATGCGGGGCCCCAACAGATGCTGCCACTCAAAAATGTCCCATCACACAGGCACGAGGCATTTGCACTCTAACATTGGGATCCAGACTGACTATAATATGTCAAAGAACCACTGTTACTGTGGAGTAAGTAACTGTTCTGGTCTGGACCTTTTAGTCTAGAATTTTAAAAAATGTAGTTCAGTTTAGTAGTAGAACGCCATACCCATAATTATACATTATGAATGTCTGGCATTCTGTCCCAGAAAGCAGTATGAGAATCAGACCTCAATCCTACAGAAGCAAAAATAAAACTCTAATTGAATAGACTTTTAAACTAAGACCACTAAGAGTTAAGCAAATTTGCAGCATCCACCTGACATTAAAGTCCAGACCAGAACCCAATATACCAGGGAAGCCATGGCAGACTTGCTTTTTGATGCTATTTGCAATGGGAGTATGAAACTGAACATCTTCATGAATGTCAAACTGTGGAGTAGGGCTTATAGCACTAAAAATGAGTATTTCCTGTTTAAAAGCATAATGAAATTGTCTGCTGTTGGCAGGAAATGGGTTGAGGAGCAGAGGGGCAACTCGAGCAACTTTTTAAACAACTTCCTTGCATGATGTGAGCCTTAAACTATTTCTTCAAAAGTCTGTGAAGCTGATTTATTTGAGTTCCTGGAACTAACTGCTTCATGTTCTAAAATTTGCAGTCTATAAGGCTCTTTTAAAAACAGAAAAGGGCTGTTTATTTTTAAGGTAACCTGCACAATGAGAGATGCACAGTAACATTTGAGTTACATGCTGGATGTCATCAAACAGGTGAAGTCATTTCACATCTTCACTCATTTTAAAATGTTGTCTTCCATTCCAAGTCCTCAATGTGCAGTTTTTGTGTGATTGCTGTTTGGTGTAATACACTTATATGGACTCTACCAGGGCCCAATTTCCCAAGCCTTTACATGTAAGTGTTTGCAGGATCAGGCACCTGGTGATGTCCTCTTACCCTTGGAGATCACTGGAACATATAGGCTGCCTGTGAATGATTTAGGTACATTCATATGTTCTCCACACTTTGAGTTTTCTATGACTATTCCACAGACTTTACAAATGAGAAAACTGAAGCACAGTACATTGGGAAAATGTATGCAAAGTTACCTGAAAATTTCATTTGTGTGATAAGATCTGCTGCAATAGGTGATTTCAGCCTGCTTGCATCTTGGGGGAAGAACAAGGCCTGTCAGTTACGGGCAGCAGGGAAATGCGCCACCCCTAAAGTTCCCTTCAGAAGAGATTACTGTCACAGCTGGGCTAGTTCTATGTGGCTTTCCTAAATGAGACTCGATTTGTTTTTCTGCAAGTATAGTTAACACATTTCTCCAACAGTGTGAGCACGGGTGCAGTTTACCCTAAACACATAAACCTGAAGCTTTGGATGTTAAATTTCATCACTGTCCTGACTTGGAATGATTCCTCCATTTTTAAGGTAAGCCAGATTTATGGAATGTACCACTTAGTCGTTTTTCAGGTAAAGTCTCATAAATTTTCCAGTCTTCATTGTGCTAAGGCTTACAGATCAATTACAATGTGATTTTTACAGCTACCTGTCTAAAGTGTGGGAAGCAAGATCATCTTTTTAAATATGAACAGATGTATTACAATGAGATGCGGGCAGAGGAGGGGGGAAATAACTGGATAAGTTTCATATGAACTTTGGTCTACTCAGTGCCTCAGTTTCCCCATCTGTAAAACTGGGATAATGATAATGACCTTCTTTATAAAATGCTTTGTGATCTAGATGCTATTATAAATTTTTTAAGTACATCATTGCATGAGACAAGTGTTTCCAAAAGGCTCCAATACAGATTGGATTTTTGTTTCTGTAACTGCACTTGTTTTCCTTTACGGCTGTTTTCATCTTTTGTTAGCATTCCTCTGAGATGGGATCTTCTGCCTGATACTCTGTGACTGACTTCCCTGGCACAACATGTCTATTCATTGTGTCTACTGTAGAACCAAGATAATCCAGAAGCTGTGTCATTTTGTTTCTACTTTCTCTTTGTACAGAACTTCCCAGGAAGAGATGAAAAGGAATTTCCTTCTTCCTTACAGCTAATAATAATATTCCTATGATCCTAGAAGCATTTGCCTGATAAAATAATAATGAGTAAAGTTGAGAAAATGGAAAAGTAAAGATAAGCCTCCTTTAAGACCTTTCTCAGGTGTTTCAGACAGAGCTATATTCTGTTTTATCCCTGATTCTCTCAGATTAAGAATAGAGGAGGGTACGGCCCTTTATGGGGAACGGATTGTTTCCCTGCTATCTGAAGTAGATGGCTGGTTTCCTCTATATATCAACATTTCTGTGGGTTGATGAGTACTGGGAATGGGACAAAACAGTGCCTGTGATTCTTGCACAGCTCCATTAAATACATCCTGGGAATAATGTCCAGTAAATTCATTTTGATCCCAGCTGTGGGTAATTGTTTGGTCTCAGAATGAAAGAGTCTGGCACCAGTCTGGGGGTCCAATCCCATACAGGGCTGAGTGACAGTCCTGCAAAAAGCTGCAAGGCTGCTGAGGGCAGCTCCGGACCTTGCCTCAGCACCAGCTAGCACATGCAAAGTGATATTCTCTCCTGTTCTACTTCAGGGACTGCTTCAACTTGCCATCTGATGGTATTCCCTTCTGTGGAGTCAGGCAGGGGCCAGGCAGGGTTAAATCTCTACTTCTCTGATTAGCCTCTACTTTCTGAAATGTTCCCCACTGGAGTACTAAGAGCCAGGAACTGAGTTGCCTGAGCACCTGTTCTCAGGGACCACAACTCCATCTACTTGCATGAAACAGATTTGTGTACCACTATCTTTTTCAGAGAGAGAAGCCCTTTAAACAGTGGGATTTTTAAGTTGAGAGGGACCATGCCTGCAAAATCATCCACTCATGAAAGCACTGCTTATGCAAAGTCTACAAGGGCCTTTAAGGTCTCAGACAACATCTCTTTCCTTGTTGTGATAAGGTCCACAACTCCACTAAAACGAGTACTTCAGCCTGGGGAAATTCCAATCTTTTATTCCAAATGTCAGACTAAAATTCAGCTCAGTGATTTATCTAATTCCCAGCCATGTCCTGGGGCTGCACTTGTCTTTTGAGGAGATTCTCCCCTCAGCTCCAGTTCCTGCTCTGAGCCACTTGCAGCGGATGCTGCAGGCTTCAGGGAGAGAGCCAGACTGAGAGAGCCAAAGACAAAAGGAAAGGCCTGTTCTCCTGCTTTCCACCCCCCTCTCCCTTGTTGAATAATGTCTCACTGGGGACCTGGGGGCAGAATGGATTTTACCCATCAGAGGGCAAAACTGCAGGAAAAGAGCCTGGCAGGAGTGGAAAGATTTAGCTCCAGGAGCAAGGTTCAGATACTATCTCAGAAACCTATTGTGGGTGGGAGTGCCCTTCCCTCCGAAAGAAAAGGGGGCAGGCAGGATTGGAAAAGCTGACACAAGGAATTAAAAGGCCCAGGCCTGCTTCAAACCTTGCAGATTCCAAAAGCAGTGCTGCCATGCTTCCCCCTGTAGAACCTTTCCTCTCCCCTTGCCACCCCAGATCTGGGTTTGGATGAACCAACAGAACCAGCAGAGAAGCTTAGCAAAACTAAGAAAGATTGTGCCTAGATCCTGTGCTGGGTGTGCACCTCAGCCACCTCCTCCATCTCCACCCCCTTTTCAGGTTGCAGTTGGAGGGTTTTGGAGAGTGTGCTACAGGGCTGCTGGACTCAGCCTCCTGCTTCCACCTCAGTAAGGGCTCACAGAGATTCACTACTGATCTCCTAGGCTGGACCTTCCAGGGGAAATGCAAACCTATTTTGGTCATAGAGGCCTATGCAGTAGAGATGACAAGTTTTGTCCTCTTTTTCTGACAGCAGGGAGAGTTCTCATCCTCTGCAATATTTTTGGTGCAATCCTTAAGCAGGGGGAGAGGGATAGCTCAGTGGTCTGAGGGTTGGCCTGCTAAACCCAGGGTTGTGAGTCAAAATCAGTACTTGGTCCTGCTAGTGAAGGAAGGGGGCTGGATTCAATGACTTTTCAACATCCCTTCCAGTTCTAGGAGTTTGGTATATCTCCCTTTATTACCTTAAATTTCACTCCTCCTCTTAAAGCAGAATCATAGGGATAAGTTCCCAAATGGGAAATAAAATTAAAAATAAGCAAATAAAATCTGCATCTGGAACAGGTGCTCACCTTCACAGAGAGCAGCATCATAGATAAAGTCAGGAAAGACCAAGCCACAGACATGTGCTGGTTTTTTTTTTTTTTTTTGAGCCCTGAATAGAACAGAATCCCTGTGCTTGAAACCACAGGTGGTGTTTTCTTCCATATTTTAAGTAATTATTTTAAAAGATTTACAGGCACCTTTTTCTAAATACAGTACTACCATAAAAAGGTCATGCCCAGGGTCTGATTTATACTCATAAGCATAACAACTCAGCTACGAGTATGAGCCTAGTCATAGCCCACTCTGTTGAGCATTACATATTGTATGAGATTTAGAATGCTGAGGCCAAATTCTGCCCTAGCCAACAAAGTGGGGGACAAGCAGATCTAATAAGGGTAGATTCCACAAGGAAAGCCGAGGCTACCACATGGTGCAGTATGCTTTGTCACTCCTTTTAAAAAAGTAGGAAAGTCCTGCAACTTGGGCTGTTTAGTGCTACTGAACGCAGCCAGCAGTGGGGCGATGGCTGTACAAACTGCTGGCTGGAAAAACCGCATCCTATGGGGCCAATGTGTTTGGGGAAGTTCAGCAGTCTGTCTCCTTTCTTAGCATTTTCTGGAGCCCTAGGGAGAAATTCTGACTCTCTTGGTGCTTTTGGGGGACAGTGGCTGAATGAAAAATACCCTGTTTTATCTTTTAACACACCAGCAGAGCAGAGGGGCAGGGATAGGCCATTCATTTCAGGGGAGGGCAGATGCACTAAATCACTGATATGGCACCCACAATATTGCTCCTGCATCTATCTCCCACCTCATCTGCCCCTGGAGCCCTGGGGGCTGCACCCTTCCCCACTCACTCTTCCTACCCCAGGCTACTGATCCATTGAGTCCTATGCCCTGATCTTGTCTGACCCTGGGGTTCTACCACCCCATCTCATAGGCCCCCTTCTAGCATCCTGCCCCAGCCCCCACTCCATCTGCCTTGTGGTTTGCTTCTTGCCCCATATTCCTAGCCTCCTCACCCATCTGTCCCTAGTCCCCCCACCCCATTTGTCCCCCACTGTGTCCTGAACCCCACCCCATCTTTCCCATGTCCTCATCTCCCTCTGGGTCCTGGCCTGCACTCCATCTGTGTCCAGGTTTCAGTCCCCCGCCTGTTATCTTGCCATGTTCCACCCATGTATTACATTCCCCCCTCTCCCTTCAGCCTCATATCAGGGACCCCTTTTCTGGCCTGGTGCTGCTCCCCCTGTATCCTAGGTGCCCTTCAGAGTGACACCCAGAGGGGTTCGCTCGGAGGGGAGGGCAGATGGAGTCTCCTTTCAGAGAGGACTAGGTTAGCGTGGTGCACGTAGACAGTATATGGCAGGCTGGAACGTGGTACATGTATGGTGCATGTTGTAGGCGTGTTATGGCAAATTCATCTCCTGTTAAAGCTATGTCTATGGCACTGGGGGGGGGGCGCAGCACATGCCTTGGGCTGTCTCTTCTCTCCATCTTTCCTCCATTATTCTCCCACGTGTTACACTACACGAGACTGTAAACACTTCAGGGGAGAAGTGGCCCTAGACTGGCTGAACCTGCACAGTGGACCTGGACTGGGCCCTGTCTTTGCAGGGGGGCAAATGGCCACACAAGGAGGAAGGAGACTCAGGCCCAGCTGGGAGCAGGTAGGGGAAAGAGGACGGGTCCTTTACACACCAGGGGCTGTAGCTTGTCTCCTAGCCAGGGCCAAGCTCTGCTCCCCTTCAGCACTGCGAAGACGGGCAGTGTCACCGCCCCCGGCTGTGCCCGCAGCCCCCGCCTGGCTCCCACCTGCTTTCGCGCCCATTTGCTGAGCCGGGGCTCTGGCAGCCGGACGCCTCCACAGCGCGGCGGGCTCGGGGCTGGGCTGGGCTCAGCAGCGCCCCCAGCATGGGCAGCGCCAGGGCTCGGAGGCTTTCGAGGACGCGACGCCCTCAGCCAGCGCCTGCCTTGCCCAGGGCGGGGGCTGCGCCACCTGTCCCGTGTGGGCAAGCCCCACCCCCTTCCCCCGCCGGGCCCGGCCCCCCGGCCGGCCCTGGGAGCGCTGCGGCGGCCGCGCCCTCTCCGCACCAGAAGGGGCCGCGTGTAGCCGCCGCCGCCGCTCCTCAGCGCCGGGCCCAAGCGCTGCGCTGCGCCCCGCCATGCAGGACTACGAGGGGGTCACCGCCTTCCTGGGCGAGTGGGGCCCCTTCCAGCGCCTCATCTTCTTCCTGCTCAGCGCCAGCATCGTGCCCAATGGCTTCACCGGGCTCTCCATCGTCTTCCTGGCCGGCGCCCCCGAGCACCGCTGCCGGCTGCCCCCCAGCGCCAACCTGAGCCGCGAGTGGCTCAACGCCAGCATCCCCCGCGAGGTGCAGGGCGGCCGGGAGGGGCCCAGCAGGTGCCGCCGCTACCGCCTGGAGTCGCTGGCCAATTTCTCCGCGCTGGGGCTGCAGCCCGGCAGGGACGTGGACCTGAGTCAGCTGGAGCAGGAGACGTGCCTGGACGGCTGGGAGTACAGCCGGGAGCTCTACCTCTCCACCATCGTCACCGAGGTGCGCCCGGGCGGGGGCCGCCGCCGTGGGGGGAGCCCCGGGGGGCAGGGGCTAGAGGAGTGGGGAGAGAAGGGTCTTGGGGTGATGGAGAAGGATGGGAGTGGGGCCAAGAGTGGCAAGCGGCTGGGAGGGGTCTTAGGGGGCATAGGGAGTGGGGTGCTCAGGGTGAGAGGGGCTGGGAAGGGGAGTGCTAACATTGTGGACACAGTGTGAGAGTTTAGGGGGCTGGAGTAAAGGGGTCTGAGTGTATCTGTAACCCCTGGAGGCACAGGGAACTAGCCTGTCATGTCCCAGGGGTACAGACGTAATTGTTGATGATTTGCTGATTTGGTGCATAAATTATCAATAATACAAGGAGAGACTCTGCTTTACTTCCCAGTCCCTGACACAAGGCATGGGACAGAATTCTACACATCAGTACCTCTGTCACAGGATGTGGGAGCTAGTGTTTACTGACTCGAGTGGCTACTGTTTCAGTTGAGATGTGCTGTGGATAGGAGCCCTGAAGCTTGGTGGAAGGAGAAAAGTGGGCCCATAGTTACCTAGTGTGTAACAATAAGTATCCTTGCAGGGCCATGAATACACCTGTCCTCTGTGTTGAAGCCCGCTACCTTCACACTTTGGGGACTGCATATCCAATACTGGACACATTACTCTAGGGACCTGTTCATCTTGAGTTGCTTACTGTAGCTACATCAACCCTGCACTTTCCCCTCTTGACATGAAACAGACGTTTCTCTGCCTGTTCAGGTCACTGACTGTATTGCCTCTTTCTTTTGAAAGTTTTAACAGGTTAACTAATCATTGCTATGTAAGTATCAGAGGCAAAACTAAAATCATTACATCAGTGAGCTTCTGTTTAGAGAAACATTATCCGTAATATAGGCATCAGGTCTCTCTCTAACAGCGTGCTATCAAATTACAGAGACTGTTTACAAAACCCAGTTCATCTTGTTTTGGTGATCTTATTAAATTAAATGAAATTTCTGATTACACATTTGTTGATTCAGACATGTCTATCAAATGTTAATATTAAAAAAAAAATTGGACATTCCCTAGTGAAGCAAACCACTTTGCACAGAGAGGTTTGTGCTGGGCTTTGCTGATGTGTCTTTCTTAATTGTAGATCTAGGTGTTTGTTTGCAAAGGAACCTATACTTGGTCCTTGCAGCCTGCCTGTCTTTATATTGTGTCATAAATGTACATGCTGTTTTTAAAATCATTTGGAATGCCAAAGTGTGTGTGTTGGAGGGCATACAGTTTAATTTAGATTATTAAACTATACAAGACGAGTTCAGATGCATGAAGAAGAGAAGAATTAGCTAGACAGGAGATTAGTGTGGGAAGTTATTGCTGAAGGAGAGACATGGGGGGAAAAAATGTTATGTCATCGCTATTTAAGCTGCTGGAAATGTGTCTATGAGGCAGAAACAGTGATAACATGAAAGTTTCTGTCTTCTTTCCGACACATCATATGCTTGTCTGTCAAGCTCTTGTGATTTTTTCCCCAGCTGCAAGCTTCTACAAGAAACGGAAAGAGATCTTTTAAAAATAAATAGCAGGAATAACATGCACCATTGTGCTTCTCTGCAGCAGGGCCTAGGAGATTGCTGTAACAAAGAAAGTGTGAGCCTCTTTTGATGTAATCTGCATTCTTCTGTGTACTAAATTTGGCACATCAGATTTTTTTTTTTAAATGGAAGGCCCTTAATAATTTTTCACACCACTGTACCAGTCAGTGTGCACCGGGCAAAACTTTAATTTGACAACTGTTATTGAGCTTAGGTAGTGACTGAGGCTTGAACGATTTTCACTGCTGACTTTAGTGAAGTTTTGCCATCTCCACACCAACTTTCACCTTTCAGGACTGATGCATCACGTAAATTGCTTTTTAAGATCGGCTTTAGACACTTACATTTCTCTTGAAAGAAGTTCAGAACAGTTATTTGGACATCACCAAAAAGCACTATTGCAAAGGCCTAAACTATTATTACAGAGAACATTAAAAATGAAGCTTTTAAAAAATTATTCCAGTTCACATGACATTGTGTTGTTTTTGTTCTGAATGCTTCAAAGCTCAATGGCTGGGTGGTTTAGACATGGTTTCATCCTATAATTTGTCTCCTCCCTGACAAAACTGTGTACTGAGTTTAAGCTCAATACAAATTAAACTGGCTGAATTTTAAACTTCAGAAAAATGGAGAGTCTGGTAACAAACTAAGAATAGAGGAAGCTGATACAGTGTGTGACATTGGCTGATATTTTGTTTGAAACCATTTTTTGTTTGCCTGATGCCTGTGCTTGCAGGAGTTAGCTGTACTTGGCAGTCCCAGACTTCATGCATCATTACTTCTTTTACCAATGTTTACGCTTCTGGGTCAGTTTTGCAAGAGCTATGGCCTTTCACCTACTTAGAGGTTTTCAATGTTAAACTTGTTTAACGCTGATCTGTTGACTTATTCCTGCCCTTTTATGATTCATTAATCTCATGTTTAGCTGCATATCTCTCTAACTTGTCAAGGTGGCCATGAGGACCTTTGTCCCAGATCTGGCTTTAACTGAAATCTAGGGGGAAAAAAAGAAATGTTGCCCGAAGCATCTTCTGTCTCATGGCCACAGTAAAGGCCCTCACTTATGTGACAGTCTTTAAGGAGCAGAAGCAGCTTAAAATGCCTTTTCTTCTTCTTATCTAAAAGCAAACCCCTCTTTCTCATGTCAATCTTCCCAGTGTACATTTAACAACAGAAGGTATATGTCATCATTTTATACATACCGTAACTGCTTTTTGTATTTGTGACTCACTCAGTTTCAAACACTGTAAGTGGAGGGGTGAATAAAACTTCATGCCCTCAAGAAAACCACCATTTATGTAATTCCTATTTCTTTTCTATGTAAGTCAGTGGCAGAATGAAATGGTAATAAAAAGTGATATATGGCACTTAAAACACTTAGAGGTTTGATAATTAAATGGAGGGCTAAATTCCTCTTCCAGTTATATCTGTTTAAACCCTGCTATCTTCAGTGGCATTGAGCAGGTATAACTGGGAGCAGAATTTGACACTGAAATTATTGAGTTTAATAGAATGAGACAAAGGGACTGTAGAGGAGGAACAAAGAGGAAGTAGCCTTCTCTTGGATAACGGAATGGTCTTACATATTTTGACCAATTCTAAATATGCTCAACTTCTAGTCTGCCATTCTGAAAACTTCTGTTCAGCCACTTTCTAAGTGTTATGATGGCAGGAGTAATTGCCGCATGCCAGGTGGTATAAATATGATATAAATTATACTTGTATGTTCATCCTTAAATTTTGCAATATTTTTTTTTTTTTAGAATATCTCGTTACAGAATTTATACTAGTGGGAATTTGAAATCAAGTGGTTAAGGGCAAGTTTATACATTTTTGTTTGTTCGTTTGACAAAATGCAAGCATTATTTGACTTTAAAAAAAGAAACTTAATTGTAAGCCTACCTCTCTCTTATCTTCTTCTTCTTGTTATTGGAATTACAGTAGTGCCTCAAGGCCTTACTCAGTACTGGTACCCTATTTTGCTGGGCACTGTACAAACCTGTAGTAAGAGACAGTCCCTCCCTCCAGAATTCACAATGTAGGGCTCTGATCATATAATTAGCTCTATGCAGGCAGACCCCTGCACCTTTGTAGAGCTCCTATGAAGCAAATTGACAGAGGAGGTATGGGAAAGTGGAGACAATGGTACCAACAGTTGGAATTGCCCTCAGAAGCATAGACCAGCAATAGGCATAATTTCTAAGTATTCGTGTTTACTTTTTTTAAAGAGTAAACAGGAGAGATTAATGAAACTGCATGGGTCTTGTTTATATAACAATGGAACCAGTGGCTGAAGTTCAAATCAAAGCTTTCTCTACCAAGTTAAACATTTACTGATCTCTTCATGCATATTCTAGTGGTGGCTTAGCATAGCAAAAGTCATGTCAGGATTCTCATTAGATTTCCTCCTCTTCACATATTACCAGATTTCTTAATACATCGGCTGTCTGTGTGTAATTAAGCTAAACAGAATTAAGGGTAGAATGAGGGTGTCCACATGGGTTTAATGCCATTTAACTAATCCACCTTTCGTTAATTTGGGTTAACTTTCTTCAGTGTTCCTATGTAGACAAGACTTTAGCTAAACTTTATTTCATAGTTAGGCTATTTCTGCAGGGCAATCAGAATGAAAAGCAATCCGCACTTATTTCAGAATGGGTGAATAGGATACTGACTATACACAGAGAGCAGATGTATTGATTGAGAAAGCTACTAACATATGAAGATGAAGAAGTCTAATGAAAGTCCTGATTTCAGAATCTTTTGTTACTGGTCACGTCAGAGCAAGAAAAACATTTATCTTGGCTTTCAAATTACAGGCTGAATATGCCCACAATTTGAAAAGACATCCTGTTTACTTATATACACTACTACCTCGATATAATGCCACCCGATATAACACGAATTTGGATATAACACGGTAAAGCAGTGCTCCGGGGGTTTGGGCTGCGCACTCTGGTGGATCAAAGCAAGTTCAGTATAACACAGTTTCACCTATAACGCGATAAGATTTTTGGCTCCCAAAGACAATGTTATATCGAGGTAGAGGTGCACTAGAAACTGATTTGATCTTAAAGTCCTTAAGAGACCCACAGTATCATGGGTGAATAAGCACGTTTTAAAAAAAGAATTGCACTTGAAGGAGTGCTACAATATCAGATCATAAAAATGTAGGGCTAGAAGGGATCACAAGAGGTCATCCAACCCAGCTTCCTGCCCTGAGGCAGGACCAAGTAAACTTCTACCATCCGTGCCAGGTGTTTGTCCAACCTGTTTGTTGTTTTAAGAACAGATTAGACTTCCAGTGATGGGGATTCCACAGCCTCCCTTGGAAGCCTATTCCAGTGCTTAACCGTCCTTATAATTAGGAAGATCTCTGAATATCTAACCTAAATCTCCCTTGCTGGTCTTGCTCTACATTTAGTGAACATGATGAATGCATGATCATTGTCTTCTTTATAACAGCCCTTAACATATCTGAAAGTTTATCAGTTCGCCCATCAGTCTTTTTTTCTCAAGACTAAACATGCCCAGTTTTTTTTAACCGTTCCTCATAGGTCAGGTTTTCTAAAGCTTATCATTTTTGTTGCTATCCTCTGGACTGTCTCCAGTTTGTCCACATTTTTCTTAAGTGCGGCATCCAGAACTGGTTCCAGTTCTCCAGCTGAGGCCTCCCCAGTGCCAATTAGAGCAGGATAGTTGCTTCCTTTGTTTTACATATGACACTTCTGTTAATTCACCCCAGAATATTAGCCTTTTTCACAACTTTATCACATTGTTGACTCATTCAATTTGTATCCATTCTAATCTCCAGATCCTTTTCAGCAGTATTACTGCCTAGCCAGTTATTCCCCATTTTTGTTGTGTTCATTTAATTTTTTCCTTCCTAAATGAAGTTCTTTGCGCTTGTTTTTATTGCATTTCGTCTTGTTGATTTCATACCAGTTCTCCAATTTGTCAATATTATTTTCAATACTAATGCTGGCCTCCAAAGTGCAACTTTGTGTTATCTGCCATTTTTATAAGCATAATTTCCACTCCATTATCCAAGTCATTAATGAAAAGATTGAATAGTACTGAAACCAGGGCTGACCCTCTGTGGGATCTCACTAGATGCATCTGCTCATTTTGACAGCCAGCCATTGATAACTACTCTTTGAATATGGTCTTTCAACCCCTTATGCATCCAATTTGTAGCAATTTAATTTATACTTAATTTCCCTAGTTTGCTTATGAGGAGTCATGCGGGATTGCGTCAAAAACCTTACTAAAAATTAAGATATGTCACATCTATTGCTTCTCCCCTATCTGCTAGGCCAGTAACCCTGTCAAAGAAGGAAATTAGGTGGGTTTGTTCTTGACAAATACATGCTGGCTATTCTTTATAATCCTATTGTCCTCTAGATGCTTACAAATTGAATGTTTAATAATTTGTTCTGGTATTTTTCCAGGTATTGAAGTTAGGCTGACTAGTATATAATTATCTGGATCCTTTTCATTCCCCTTTTTAAAGATAAATACTATGCTTGCCCTTCTCCAGTCCTCTGGCACCTTACCTGTTCTCCATGATTTCTCAAAGATAGTTACTAATGGTTCCAAGATTGCTTTAGCTAGTTCTTTAAGTAACCTAGGATGAATTTCATTAGGCTCTGCTGACTTGACTGCATCTAATTTTAGATAAATATTCTTTAACCTCTTCTTTCTCTATTCTGGCTTGTGTTCCCACCCCCTTATTGTTAATATTAATTGTGTTAAGTATCTGGTTAGAATTTACCCTCTAAGTGAAGATTGAAGCCAAACAGACATTAAACACCACAGCCTTCTTGATGTCATCTGTTCTTAGCTCTCCTTCCCAGCTAAGTAGTGGACCTACAGTTTCCTTCATCTTTCTCTTGCTCCACATGTATTTATAAAACCCCCTAGTACCTTTTATGCCCCTTGCTAGATGTAACTCATTTTATGCTTTAGCCTTTCTGTTTTTGTTTCTACATGCGTGTGCTATTCTTTTGTACTCCATCCATAGCAATTCATTCATGTTTTTGCTTTTTCTAGGATTGATTTCTGATTTTCAGGTCATTAAAGAGCTCCTGATGGAGCCTTTTACAATTTTTCTTATCTTTCCTTTGCATCAGCATAATTTGCTGTTGTACTTTTAATATTGTCTCTTTGAGAAACTGCCAGCTCTCTTGGCAAATTCCCAGCACAGAAAAATGCTCCTTTTTTGCCTCTCAAAGTTGATCAATAGTAGTAAGATGGAAGTGCCCCAGGGATACTTATCTGAAGTAGCCCATATTTGTTTGCACAGTAGGCTAGCATTTCAGTGTTAGTGCAGTGAAAATTAAGACACCGCCACCTTAGACATAACACAGGCAATGTATTTATAGAGCTAATGTTTCCATGACTCTTTAAAACTAATTTTAACATTTAAAAAAAAAGTTGCTGCTAGTTCACTGTTATATCCTGGTCCATGTGCCTTTCTCCACCACTTCTCCCAAATTCACCACCAGCAGCGTTGTTTTGGGTTTATTTTATTTTATTGTATTGATTTAGAAAGTAATGAAAAAGCTTGAAATTTCTCCTAACTTTCTGTACAGGTGAGACTCTTGCAAAGGCTTAACACAACTTCAGGAGAAGGAATTCAAGATATACACTGTATCCTTTTGTAGATGTGGATCTGGTTTGCATTTTTGGATAGTTTATATAATGAAATAGCGCACCTTGGGCGTTGGGCACTTGATAAATGTAAATAAATAACACAGAAACTTATGTGATAATTCTTCACTTATGCCTATGTTACCCCATTAAGTGTAGTGGTTTGCATGGGTATAGCTAAGGGCAGAATTTGGTTCAAAGTTCATAAGTAGTGAATGGTGAGAATGACAGATCACTTGAAGGTCCTGCCTTCATTTACAGGGTAGCAGATGGGAGGGAAGAGCAGGATCGACCAAAACAAAACCGTTACCGTTACAGTTTTTAAAAGGAGATTTTAGCATGTAGAATACCTCCAATTTCTTGTTGTTTTTTATCTTTTATGTTTGCCCATGCTGGGATCAGAAAACAATAAACAGCATAGACTGAAACTGCAGGTTTCAGAAAAGTCTTTCTTATATAACAGGGGTTAAATTGAGCAAGCCTCTAGAGGAAATATTTGATATTTGTAATGGTCTATCTATGATTGGTGCCTGTAGTAACACTCTTAAGGAAATGAAACCTTCATTAATATTTAGAGTAGTGCTTCTGTAGTGGAACAGTTCTTTGTAACCTCATAGACATTAAAGCCAGAAGAGACCATTGTGATCATCTAGTCTGACCTCCTGGACATTGCAGGCCACAGAACCTCACCCACCCTTTCCTGTAATAGGCCATAATCTCTGGCTGAGTTACTGAAGTTCTTAAATCATGATTTAAAGACAACAGAGAATTCACCATTTACACTGTAAACGTGCAAGTGACTCGTGCTGCAGAAGAAGGCAAAAAACTCCCAAGGGTCTCTGCCAGTCTTACCTGGGAGGGAAATTACTTCCTGGCCCCAAATATGGTAATCAGTTAAACCCTGAGCATGTTGGCAAGACCCAGCAACCAGACACCTGAGAGAGAATTCTCTGTAGTAACTCGGAGCCCTCCCCATCTGGTGTCCTATCACAGGCCATTGGAAATATTTTCTGCTAGCAGTTGCAGATCAGTTACATGCCATTGTAGGCAGTTCCATCATACCATCCCTTCCATAAACTTATCAAACTCAGTCTTGAAGCCAGTTAGGTTTTTTGCCCCTACCACTCCCCTTAGAAGGCTGTTCCAGATTAATCTGAGAAACATGCTTACCTTGTGGGGAGTAATAAATTACAAACCACTGGCTTGGCAGTTACTTCTGTAGCTTTCCAGGCATATACAATAATGCTGAAGCTTACTTTATGCATTATGGTACTATATAGTAAGATGTTCTCAGGAGCGGCGCCAGGGTTTTTGGCGCCCTAGGCACGGGGCCGGCTCTAGCCATTTCGCCGCCCCAAGCACGGCGGCACGCCGCGGGGGGCACTCCGCCTCTCGCTGGTCCCGGGGCTCCGGTGGACCTCCCGCAGGCGTTCCTGCGGAGGGTTCGCTGGTGTCACGGCTCCGGTGGACCTGCCACAGGCTTGCCTGCGGATACTCCACCGGAGCCGCAGGACTAGCGGACCTTCCGCAGGCATGCCTATGGGAGGTCCACCGGAGCAGCCTGCCACCCTTCCAAATCCTGGTGCCCTAGGCGACCGCCTAGGTCGCCTAAATGGAAGCGCCGGCCCTGGGTGTTCTCAACCTCCATAGAAAAACTCCCCTATAATAGAATAGCAATTTACTTGAATGCATGAAAATTTTGTAGTGAAATCAGATTGGAAGTTTGTTATAAGAAGGTTCTATCACTGTGGGTTGATTGATTGATTTGATTTTTTTTTTCATGGGATGCGGTCATATTATCTTGTGAGGTATGGAACGGCTGCCGTATGAGGAGAGCTGGGACTTTTCAGCTTGGAAAAGAGATGACTAAGGGGAAATATGATTGAGGTCTATAAAATCATGACTGGTGTGGAGAAAGTAAATAAGGAAGTGTTATTTACTCCTCATAACACAAGAACTAGGGGTCAGCAAATGAAATTAATAGGCAGCAGGTTTAAAACAAACAAAAGGAAGTATTTCTTGACACAATGCACAGTCAACCTGTGGAACTCTTTGCCAGAGGATGTTGTGAAGACCAAAGGTTCAAAAAAGAATTAGACAAATTAATGGAGGATAGGTCCATCAATGGCTGTTAGCCAGGATGGGCAGGGATGGTGTCCCTAGCTTCTGTTTGCCAGAAGCTGGGAATGAGTGACAGGGAATGGATCACTTGATGATTCCCTGTTCTGTTCATTCCCCCTGGGGCACCTGGCATTGGCCACTGTCAGAAGACAGGATACTGAGCTAGATGAACCTTTGTTCTGACTCAGAATGGCCGTTCTTATGTTTGTATGTTATGGTCTTATGAGGTCTGACAGAATCACAGCACAAGCCGAGCAGGGTCAAGCCAGGTCACTCTCTGGTTGGGAGTCTTAAGGTTTGTCTACTGGTGCATACTAAAAGTTTCCTAGTGCACACTAATGAAGTCCTGTTTTGTGACTACATTAACAGTATAATTTACGTCCCACAGTGCAGACTAAGGCACCATGTAGACAAGCTCTTAGACACTGCAGGATTTGGTCGTGTTAATTTACAGAGAGCCATTCTTCCATCTGAGTTAGGTAGGACTTTACGGGTGTAGTGAATGCATCTAAAATGTGCTTTTGATCAGTTGAGGCTACTGAAGCTCTCACAGCACTTTTCTAAAGTTATTGTGTTAATCTCAGTGTCCTGGCCAGATTTTCAGTTAAGGTAATTATAGTACATTCTGTCTATATAAACTCCCTCTGCATTTCTGATTTGGTATGATAGTCGTCTTCACTTCTTGTCTTGAATGTTATTGTATAGCTCGGCTGTGCTTGTTTAAATAATTGTAGTGTTAAATTAGAGACTAGTTTTCATTCCATTTGAAAACATTTGACAAACAAAGAGTTTTCAAAGTTCATTCCTTTTAAATAAAAGGTATTATGTAAATTTTCAGATCATTGTTTGATTACAGTGCATATGCTGAAAGAGTAAAGGAAATGCCAGTTTAACCGGTTGAATTCCCTTAATACCGCTATGACTGTAATCCTATATAAGTGTAAAATTCAATTTTTTAAATACTTTCCACTATTGAATTAAAGGGGTGGAAATTCATAATGACTAAATTAGTTAAAAATGCTTCAAGTTTTGGAACTGAGTTCCCTATAATACTAGGAATTTTGGAGTTTACTTTGGTTCCAAATACCCAATTTTAAACAAAACAGGTTGTACAGAGTTTTGGAAATATTCTCCAGAGAAAAGCATTAATTACTACTACAAACAAGTTAGGGCTTTGTACAGAGGACAAATCAAACATCTGATAGTGTGAGGAATATTAAGATCTTCCCACACCTATTTTATTATCTGGCATATAAACATCAACGGTGGGTTCTGGACTAACAAATGAAGAGACTGGGAGTCAAATTACGTGGAGTCTGATTCACAGCTGTCCCACAGATTTCTGTGACCTTTGTCAAGTCACATAACCTGCTTGTGCCTCTTCACCTATCATTAATAGAGTTTGACATTCACTTGCCAAGTGTGTTTTGAAACAGATCAAATGTGTAAATTACTATTGTTTCACCTACTCTTTTGTTGTGACCTTTGGTTTCCCAATATATTCTGTATTACCCATCTGACTGATATCTTGAAGCTGTTTCTGACTCTGCAGTCAATAGGGCTGACAATCAACTTGAAATAATGCAGTGTTAAGAGTGTCTGGGAGCTGAAGTCTTGTAAAATGGCAAGATTTAAACCTTACCATATGAAATGTGTTCTCCAACAGCTTTAAAACACGATATAGCAAGAGTACTCTGTGCCAGTGGTTTTGAATGGTAGGATTCATGATGTTCCTAAATGTTGGTATCTAACATGTTAGAAAGCAGCATTTCTAGCACTTCATAGAATATCAGGGTTGGAAGGAACCTCAGGAGATCATCTAGACCAACCCCCTGCTCAAAGCAGAACCAATCCCCAACTATTTTTTTTTTTTTTTGCCCCAGATCCCTAAATGGCCCCCTCAAGGATTGAACTCTGGTTTTAGCAGGCCAATGCTCCAATCACTAAGGTATCTCTCACTTGTTTCACTCACTTCAGCCTCTTAAAATTCTCAGGGGATTTGATTACTCTGTTGCTAGCATTTGCATGGAAACAAAGACCAGGCAGCTTTAAAGAGTTATGCAAGGGGGGGAGGAGAGAGGGAGGAAGGGGAGTCTTTTTTTTTTTTTTTTTTTTTTAATGACCTTGTTTTGCTTTTGATGTAACTGGGCCCATTCTCCTCTGCTACATGGAGTGGCTCTGAGCTGAGAAAAAAAAATAGGCAGCTGCTGCACAAAATATGCTTGAAACCGTTGAGAAGGCCTTTTGGGAACCTGGAATGACTCTGTCGTCCCAAACTGTCATGTAGAACCTCTAAAAGAGATTTTTGAATGTTATGGGGACAGAGGAACTGAACAGAAAGAGAAGATGGGAACCTGGAAATAAGAATGCCTGTCCCTTTTCACTCCAGTTCTGACATACTTGCTACACCTGATACATCATTGTTGGCAAATTCCATGAACTCTAGTAACCTCATTGAGAGGATATTGAGGAATGAAAATTACTCCTTTCTCTGGTCTCAGATAGTCTATATTCAGTCCTGGACCAGTGCCAAACAGCACTTCTAGTGGAAAGTGACAACCCAATTGACCTTCAAGTATAGTGGTGCAGGCCTTGAGTGAGTTACACCTCAGAGCTTTAGTCCCTGCAAGATTTCTGGACTGGCTACACCCAGCAGGAAATATGACTCCTAAAAACTGGCACTACTTCATTATTGTGACAGCGGTGGCTTTGTAGACCACAGTTTATGAACCATTTCCATATGTCATTAAAAAACTGAAGACTCCAGCATTCATTTATTGTGCTAATTCGTGACCAAACAAGTCATGAGATATTGGACATTAAGATTTCAACATTCTGATTGCTATCTGGCCCACGCTTTCATTGTCCTACTTAAAATAACTTTGTTTTAAACGACTGATATTCCACAAATTGAGAGCCTTGGAAAGCTTCTAGCAATTCTCAGCTTTATAGCTCTTAAACCGCTTTATTGGAGTGGAAGAAAAGCCAAGATGGTAACTGGAGTGGCATTTTAAGATTGGATATCTCTCTGTCTGCTAGTATAAGTAACCAGTTGGCAGAGCAGTATGAAAACTTTCAGAACCCATGAACGTTTCCAAGCAGTGGCCCTGGGCCTGTGACCAGAAGAAAATTTTAGTCCCTAGATACACACACTGTGATTGAACAGCATGTTGTGTACACAATGGAAGATCCATAAAAGCAGGTAGCTAAACATTACTTCATATAGCTAATTCACAAATACAATATGACAAGTTGAGAATAATCACTGGACTGCTTTTGCCAGTTACTCTATAAATGGCACGGCACAATCTTTGGCCAATTGGATCTTTGCCCCATGGTAGAAGTAATGTATTTAAATAGATGCCCATTTCCATTGGCTGCTGTAGGGGGTGGGATGGGTGAAGAAGGGAGGGTCTTTACTAATCGAGGATTCAGTATTAGCATTTACCATGCAGTGAGTGTTGCTTTATTGGTATATTTAGTAATAGTCCAATT
The DNA here is from genome assembly GCF_025201925.1 of Gopherus flavomarginatus. Classification (NCBI taxonomy): domain Eukaryota; kingdom Metazoa; phylum Chordata; order Testudines; family Testudinidae; genus Gopherus; species Gopherus flavomarginatus. The sequence goes on from NC_066623.1 coordinate 15,122,057, forward strand.
ACTACTGGTGATTTGATGGATTCAGTTTGTTTGACAATAGCCACTTGCATATTTTCAAGGTGTTAAATGTGCTTTGCTAAGATTTCCTAGTCAGTTTAGGCCCTCTAGTTTTGTTCAGTGACAGGAACATAATAATTTTTTTTATTTTATTGTTTGCAGTGTATGTGTGATAGACTCTGAAATAAGAGAGAATTCAGAGATTAGCAGTGTGCTGTTTTCTTGGCAAGACAGAATGGCCATATTTTTTCCTGTGACTTCTGCATTATATTATGTAGGAGACATCTCATGTTAGAACATGCAGTGAAGCCACTCAGTGAATTCTGGATGAGAGAGAACTTTAAAAAGAACAATCTGTGTTGCAAACTCCAGTTTGTATAAACAGGCCTGTTTCAGGCAAGATTGGTGAAATTTACAGTTGCATTGGGTGTGAAAATAGTTTAATTCACTGTTTAGTTCAAAACGCAGAATTATTAAAGGGAGTCTCATCAGCCTGTTCAGGAAAAGGTTTCAGGTCTCATATTAATAATGGTAAGTGTCCAGTTTTTAATCCGGTATTCCACTGAACATCTTTTTTGCATTTGAGATATTTTTGAAGGACTTACCAAGGTTAAAGAGCGAGTTTTTTCCAGCATCCACTGTAACACTTAATCGCTATTATTGCATACAAACCATTACTTTAACAGTGCAAAAAAGCAATAAATATTCCTGTTCTATATCTGGAAAGTACCTGGGCAGTACGTTCATATCTTTCTATTGCTACAGTAACTAGAGTGGACATTTAACTTTAGTAGATGCAGTTTGAAATTTTAAAATCTGCAGGACCAGATAACTTGCACTTAAGAGTTTCAAAAAATTGCCTGAGAAAATATGAGGTATTGATGTTGATTTTTTTAAACAAATCTTGGAATACTGGGGAAGTTCCAGAGGACATAAAAAAAACTAATGCCATGCCAGTATTTAAAAAGGGTAAACAGAATAAACCAGTTAGTCTAACATTAATCCAAGGCATAATCATGGGTTATCTGATATGGGAGGCAAACAGAAAAGAATTGAAGGATAGTTGCAGAATTGGATAAGTTCAGCAAAAAGCTGCAAGAACAATCCATGGTCTGGTAACTTGCCATATGGTAAGAGACAAGCTGAATCTATGTAGCTTATCAAAAGGAATGGTAAGTGGTGACTTGATCACACTCTGTGGGTATGTCCACACAGGGATAAAAAATCTGCAGCTGGTCCAGGTCAGCTGACTCGGGCTTGCAGGGCTCGGATTCTGGGCTGAAAAATTGCTATGTAGATGTTTGGGCTTAAGTGGGAACCAGAGCTCTGGGATCCTATGTGGGTGTAGGGTCCCAGAGCTCAAGTGCCAGCCCAAGCCTGAATGTCTACACAGCAGTTTTTAGCCCCACAAACCAGAGTAGGCTGGTCTGGGCCAACCTGGCCATGGCGCAGGTCTTTTACCTCTGTGTAGACATACCCTGTAGGTACCTACGTAGGGAGAGGATTTCTTTTACTGAAGGGGGACACACCCCAGAAATAATTTCATTTATGGTCTGAGCCTTTTTCCCTTTCCCCTCTTTGCCTTTAGACTATTTATCTATCAGGAGGCAGCGCCTCGTCGGCCCTTAAGAATTTCCCTTAATAGCAGGTGCAGATAGATTGGGGCTGGGTTTTCCCCAGGGCTTCTGGACCCAATGGCAATGCAGTGCTGTGAAGGAGGGAAGCTATCTCTATTTTGAGCTAGGACTCTAAAGTGGAGGAAATGCTGAGGCCCTAAATTCCTACTGTTCCCTGGTTCCTGCTAACCATCCCTATTCCCTGCAAGGAGCCAGTAGTGGGAGAGTAGGCTGCACAGAGAGTAGAGGCAGGGATGAGCTAGCATGAAGCTCATAGCAGCGCTGTGCAGGAGTATGGGACCAACATATGAAAAGAGTTGGTCAGGCAGTGTAAGGCTGTTGGCTGGATGGGTGTTGGGTGAGATTCTGCTGATCTACACTGAGGACAATTCTTACTTCTTTCTGGAAAGGGTGTGGGGAGGAAGGAGGGCTTGTGTGGGATGAGAGGCGGTTATGGAGACTGAGGCACTGAAGAAGACAGTATTCTCAGTACCTTAGTACAGAGCAATGAAGAACAACTGCTGTTCTCTAAAGGCCTGGATGCTGTCAGCTGGTTTCCTCGAGGAGGAACCTTAGGCCTCCCCCTCTCTGACTTGAGGCTGGTACTCTGCTCTGGGCCCTGGTTTTCTCCCTTCTGTTGTGCAGGCCTGCTAGTCTTTTAAGAACTTAGGACTCTGCAAAGGACAGCTGGCAGCTCAGGAGACTGCTTCCCTCTCTGCGATGCAAAGCTCTCCCTTGGATTGCTTTGTTCTCTGACTTTCCTTGTTGGGCAGCAGGGTCAGGATCCACTCTTTAAACAATCCATAGCATTTGAATCAGTGGAACTCTATGGATGTGTGAGACAAGCAGGATTTGGCCCTGCCACATAGGCAGAGCTAGAATTAGAACTCCTGAGTTTCTGGCTTCCAATCATATGCTCAGCCTACTGTTAGGTGCACTGCTCCTGCTTCTCTTCCCCAGAGTTCATTGGTCCTCTGTTAAATCCCTTTAACAAGCAAACCTCAGCAGGGGCTGAAAGACACAACTAATCCTGTGGCAGTGATATAACAGTGAGCTATGGTGACTTGGCTTCCTTGCTGACTTTGTTTGGTTTGGCTCGAGTAAACAAATTTTTTAAAATAATTCCAGATAATATGAAGAAAATTAAGCCTCCTTCATTACTTACTGTTAATATATCACCATAAGATTTAAAGTGCTTTATGAAGGCTTTATTATTTTAGTAACATCTGTTCGGTCTCCCCTGAGCTGTGTGAACAGTTGTGAACTGTTGAATGCCTTTGTTGATTGGATATCCCCCCCCCTTTTCTTCTCCCCACAATATTTGTCAGTAATGAGACTCAAAACACTTGACCTTCTTACTACATGCTTGTGTTTGCATTTCTTGGAAGGGAAGTTTGACCAAACCATTCCCAAGCAGAATTCCTAGAGCCTTGCATTTTATGCCCTCCCCCCACCCCCGCATATATCCTTTAAGTCTAGCTGGGGGGTTTACAGTAAGAACAGTATCTGAAAATTCTGCTTTTGAATAACTGCATAATCTGTACTCTTGGGTTGCATAGTGGAGCAAAACCATAGCGTAGGAGCTTGTCACAAACCCAGCTTGCATAACTAGGCACAATGGACAGCTTGTTCTCTGCTCAGTGGAGGCCTGTCTCTACTTTATATTGTTTTGAGGAAGACAGTGTTAAGGTAAGAGAAGTTTCCGTTGCAGTTCCCTGCATTTTTCCCAAGACAGAAATCTAAAGATCTAATGGAAAACTTTTTAAATTATTCTTTTCTTTTCTTTTCTTTACTTTTAATATGATGTTTCCATTGTCTTTAGCAGGACTTAGATAAGGCCTGTAAAAAATCAACTAGCGTGACAGTGTTTCATCTTTGTTTCAAAGAAGAAAAATCCCTTGCATCCCTTTGAGGGTGGGAGAACTACACATGACGCAAATAATGTATGTTACTGAGGCCCCAAGTTTTCAAAGATGACAAGGAATTCACCCCTGCTGCAGAATTAGGCTCTGGATTCCAATTCTGCCATTTAAATGATCTTTCATGAAGTTATATTTTGGGGCCTAAACAGGTTGACAGGGTTTTTTTGTTTGTGTGGTGGGTTTTTTGTTTTTTTTTTCCTTTCAGAGTGTACGTTTGAATCATTTACCATCAAGGTACTTGGATTAACCTTGGTTAATTTAGAAGAAAAATCAAAGTGTTATTGATAAACTTGTAATGTTAAGGCTCGCTTTTTTTTCTCTTGCAGTGGAATCTGGTATGTGATGATGACTGGAAAGCACCTTTAACTGCCTCCTTGTTTTTTGTGGGTGTACTGGTTGGATCCTTTATATCAGGACAGCTCTCAGACAAGTAAAGTATATACACCAAAACTTCTAGCTCTCTATCTAATTTTCTAAAAGCACACTTAAAAAATGAAATGAGCCAGTGGTGCATGCCTGACCTGTTCAAACTGTAGCAAAGTTGATATACCCTTGGGTTGGGCCTATACTGATGAGAAATGATCACCAAAAACACTATGATTGTAGCACTGATACTAACAACAAGGAGAGCACTAATGTGTATTGACTGCTGGCATTTTTACCACAATCTATTCTCATTGTAGACAGAGTCTTAGCCTGGCATAAAGTCAGCTACCCTAATCAAAACAAAATACTATTCTGAGGCTTATTTTTTTCTGTATTTCAAGTCTATCTTTTTGCAGCCACAAATGAAAACAGGCAGAAACAATTGTTGGGTAGGTTACATAGCACTCAGACCTCTCACTGCCTGATATGTTGTGGGAAAATTACAAGCAGCTACTGAAAAAAAATCGGGCTCATGTTGTACCATTTGATTTAATGTGGACTATCTCTTGTTATGGGTACTTAGGAAAACATGTTTGTAGTTTTTCTAGCTCAGTTCAATAACTCCCTTTGTACAAGCTTTCATAGATTCTGTTGTACCCTATATGATCAAATTCAAGGTCTAAGCCCAGTGGTTTGTGTTTGTGGAAGGTAGAAAATACGAATACTGTTCAACAGTCTCTAACTAAGTGGCTTATTGACCCAGCTGCTAGAACCATGGGCTGTCTTGTTGATCAGCACCAGGGTGAAAACAAAATGGAAGCATTCTTATATTTCAATATTCTGGGTTTTTCAGTCTCTTTCATTTCAAACTATCTGAGGTCTAATGTGCAATACATTACGTGGCCTCTACCTGGTTTCTAGTGAAATCGCATGACACCCTTCTTCTTTTCTGAAGTAATAGTAGTACTCATACATGTTTAACATCTGGCTTTTTGGGGCCAGATCCTGAAGTTCTTCCTCAGATAAAGCACCTGCAAAGATTTAATAGTTTACCTGAGTAAGGTATTTAGAATCCATTCCTCTCTTCTTACAACAGAGAGGGACTTCTGTTGCAGGGCTGTTTAGGAATGTTCCATCATGCACTATTAGGATATGTATATGCTACGATAAAACCCCGCTGCACCAAGTCTCAGAGCCTGGGTCAGCTGATGTGGGCTCATGGGGATTGGGTGCGGGGTTAAAAATAGCAGTGTAGGCCTTTGAACTTGGGCTGGAGTCCAGGCTCTGAGACCCTCCCTCCTTGCGGTGTCTTAGGGTATGCCTACACTGCAGTTAGAAACCCATGGTTGGCCCGGACCACCTGATTCAGGTTAAGGGGTTGTTTAACTGCAGTGTAGATGTTCTGGCTTGGGCTGGAGACCAGGCTCTGGAACCTTCCCACATCGCAGGGTCCGAGAGCCTAGGCTCCAGCCTGGGCCACAACATCTACAGCACAGTTAAACAGCCCTTTATCCCGAGTCCCCTGAGCCTTAGCTGGCATGGACCAGACATGTGTTTTTAACTGCAGCGTAGACATGCCCTCAGAGTCCAGGGTCCAGTGCAAGCCTGAACATCTACAGTACACTACAATTTTATAGCCCTGCAGCTTGAGTCCTGTAAGCCTGACTCAGCTGATCTGGGCCATCCACAGACCTGCTGTGTTCTCTTCTACTGAAGTGTAGACATGCTTTTAGGTTATGACAATCCTGAAGCTTGACTGATGTGTCTTGCTACCTTAATGATTCCCGAGGAAACATTGCTAAGGAGTCCAGAAACATAACCACTGGGATAGGTACAGAGTGTCTCTTCCAAATGCTAATGTGATCATTGTACTGAAGCAGGCATGATAGACAGCCACACGCTGTCCCAGGAGAGACTGGTTTGGCATAGTTTTGCTCCCAGGGGATTTTTCCTTTATGATATGTTTTACACTCTAGTGCCATCCAGCAGTGTGCCTCAGAAACAGTATTGCAGACATGTTGGAATCTGCCTTCCTCCTACAGAGCAGGCAGGCAGTAATCTGAGAAGCAAGAGTAAATGGTGAAATAGCAGTTCAGAATGGATTGGTGAGGAAAGGCTTTTTTCTGGTTCATCTGTGCATCCTTATCCCTCCAATCTATCGAAGTCTTATACTGCACTTACACTGTGGTATCTGGGCACCATTGTTGTCACACTCTCGATCAAGTTTAATTTTGAAGGAGGGTTACATGAAATCTGTGTGAAGCAGGGAAGCCTGCATCAAAGTGGGAAGCTAAGGCAACTGCTGATATTTAGATAACTAGGCCAGAATGTGCATGTTGTTAAGGTCAAAGTTTGCCAAGAGGCTGGGGCTAAAACTCCCATTCCTGTAGTAAATACCAAAGGGCATTTAGTGCTGGATTCTGACACCATTACATTGGCTGGTACTCTGCTCCATGAATAGTCCCATTGGAAATCAATTAGGTTACTGTAGCAGCACCATGACTCATCCCTGCTGCGCCTCCTGCTGGTCATCCAGGAATTAGCTCTTTCCAGCACAGAGCACCCTCTGCCGGCCAGTATCTTGCTGTCCACTGGCCTCATGTCCTTCCTGGATCCCGGTGCCCTTTTATCTGGGGTGCTGTCCACTGGCAATACCCCCACACTCTGCCTCTGGGTCTCTCCTCTCTGGGGAACCCCCAACCCTCTAATCCCCACCTTTCCTCAATCTGAGCTACTGCCAGTCATCATAAAGCCCCCACTCCCTAGGGTGGACTGCAGTGTAAAAGCCACTCATCATGGGCACGGGAGGTTTGGACCTGCTGCCTTCCACTATCACCCAGTACCTCTATGGGCCTAGGACCAGTCCCTGCAGTCTGAGGAGTTGCCAGCCTGGAGCTCCTCTTCTCCTCCAGCCTTTCCCAAGCCCTGCTTCACTCCCAGTACCCTTTCTGCAGACAGCCAGGCCCTGCTCCCTCCAAGACTGGAGAGAGCCTTTCTGAGCTTCTGGCACCTAGCCTTTTTATACGGGCCAGCTGTGGCCTGATTGGGGCGTGGCCACAGCTGTGTCTGTTTCCCCAATCAGCCGAGGCTTGCTGCTTTCCTAGCAGCAGCCCTCTCCCAGCGCTGATTTCAAGGCCATCAGGGCAGGTGCGGATGACCACTCCACTACAGTTACTCACAGAGCAAGGTCCTGCTCAGTGTAACTGAGTATAGTTTGCAGAATTGGGGCCCTTAATGACTATAGATTGGCACGGGGTCAGAGTTTTTCTCCTCAAAAGACTCCACTTCTCTCCCTTATGTTTACTGTCCAATTCTGAGGCATGGAAGAAAGCACTCCTTTTGAGTCACTGACACCTCGTCTTTTGCATTCTAGCGATAATTCACTTTCTAGGTGTTTGCACTTGTCCACACCCATTCCATCATCCCTGAAGAGAGAACCTCCCACCACATCCGCAGAGAAATCTCTTAAGGCACGTGTACACCACAGCTGGTAGCACGCTTCCCTATGTGGAAAGACAGACACATGTTAGATCTGCTCAAGCTAGCATGCTATAAATGGCAATGTGGCCATGACAGCACAGGCAGCAGCTTGGGCTAGTGGCCTGAGTACAATCGCATCTGTTGCCGAGGTACTCACCCAAGACGATGCAACCACGCTGTTATTTTTAGCAGTGAGCAGAGCTAGCATGTGCCTATCTGCCCATTCTGAGAAGCATGCTCCTAGTTGCAGTATAGACATATCCCAATTGCAGCACTTAAGATATTCTTCCACTTTTGGAATGAAATTTTTAGCTTGTCTGAAATACTTGTTTACATGTCCCACTTTCTGAGACATTTCTCTTCATTATAGAAACCCCCTATGTGCAAGACAAGTTCACTGATCTTGCTGATATTTTCATGACTGTTTCTTCTGTAACCCTCTCGTTTTTGTCTTTGTCCACCAAAGGTTTGGCAGGAAGAAAGTTTTGTTTGCGACCTTGGGGGTGCAAACCGGCTTCAGCTTCCTGCAGGTCTTCTCTACCAGCTGGGAGATGTTTTCAGTGCTCTTTGTCATCGTGGGCATGGGACAGATCTCTAACTATGTGGCAGCCTTTGTACTTGGTATGGGAGTTTGTTAATGCATAGCACATTTTCAGTGTCATTGTTCCCCCTGCTCTCCTCATTTACTAATGGCTTGTTTTTTATTTTTTTCCCAAGCAGCACTGTCAATAAGAATAAAAACTTACCAAGCATGGCTAACTCCTAATCCATTTGAAAATTTTCCTTTTAGTAAAATAGTAACACATTAAAATAAAATGCTTTGTTTACCAAATACTTAAATGAGCAAAGGGAGTAAATCGGAACAAGTCTTTATCTGAAGCAAGAGCTCACCAGTGAGAGGATGCAGTTAGACGCACACTCATAGTCATATGTAGGTAGATGTGTAGAATGAGTTGTGCCCAGTTGCTCTGGTGAACTGCAGTTTGCATCCAAACACATGCAAATTGTACATATGATACTGTAATTTGTAATTGTGATCAAACATGTAAGTGCAATTTAAGACTTCTGAAAACAATCTGAGATGAAAGTCAAGCTGTCACATGGATTCTGTCATTGCATCCATTCTATGATCTCTAAGCAAAGTGTCTGATTGGAGGACAAGTAAGACTACCTATGAATCTGTTTGAGAGATCTCTGAATGCTTTTGTTTTAAAAAGTGACTTCATTGTCTAGCGCACTGAATTCTTTGTGGCCATAACAAAGCCCAGAGTAGCTCTGAAAACAGTGTTTAGCTAACTGCTGCAGCAGGCAAAAAACATGGTTTGTTGGTGTAGGTTTTACCAGACTAGTGCCTTTTTTGTTGTGAGTTTTTTGGAATCCAGAAGGCTTTTACTCACTGAGTTAGAACAATTTTAGAGTCTAATCATACAGTTTTTATCCATAAAAGTACTCCCTTTTGGTGCAGAATCAGGCCCTAAGATAGATGTGGCAGCATCTTTTTAAAACAGGAAAAACCGCAACTAATATAGAGCTAACAATTGTAACACGTGTGGAACAATTTTGCTAAAAGTAGCGTCAGTTCTTTTATAGTGGTAAAATATTTGGCTGCTATTATTTCTAATAAGTTAAAATGCTAATCCACACTCTCTTGTTTTGAACAGGCACAGAAATTCTTGGCAAAACAGTTCGTATTATATTCTGCACATTAGGCGTTTGCATATTTTATGCAGTTGGCTACATGTTGCTGCCACTGTTTGCTTACTTCATCAGAGACTGGCGGATGCTGCTTCTGGCTCTTACTTTACCTGGGCTGCTTTGCATTCCACTGTGGTGGTGAGTGTAGCTACATTAGAAGATGTTTGGCTTCAGAAAGTCTCACCTACAGCTGATAGGGTTCTGACTTGAGGTTAACATAACAGAAATGTGGAATCTGATGCAATATTGGCCTTTAGCAAGAGGTTATGACTGACACAGTATGAGTGTATCTGGTGTCTCCTTTGAGGGTGTTTAATAGAATCACAGGTAGAAATCTTTCAGTTTCATTTCTTCTGCCAGATTTTGCCATTGTAGTACAGAATCTTAAATTTAAAAAAAAAAAAAAAACTTTAAAAAATTTATTAAACTACTTTTAAATTTAGGGCTGTCTGGCTGTGAAATTAAGGTCAGATTCTTGTCTCAATAGCTCTGGATTTATACTGCTGTAACTATGCTGGCTTCATACCAATAGCTGAAATTAGAATCTGGTCTATAAGTGTTATAGAAACACCCAAGTCCTACATACGCTTCAAGCTTCCTCTAGTAGCACTGCATCAGTGGAGAATTACTGCTCTGAAGCTGGTTAACATGGTCCTGTGGTTTTCAGCTTGTGGTCCCTGGATCTCTGGTGGTCTACAGACTATGTCTAAGGGTACGTTTATACTACCCGCCGGATCGGCAGGTAGTGTTCAATGTATCGGGGATCGATTTATCGCGTCTCGTCTGGACGTGATAAATCGATCCACTAATCGACTCCCGTACTCCACCTCGGTAGGAGGAGTAAGCGAAGTCGACGGGGACGCCGCAGCAGTTGACTCGCCGCCGTGAGGATGGCCAGGTAAGTCAAACTAAGATACTTCAACTTCAGCTACCCAAATAGCGTAGCTAAAGTTGCGTACCTTAGTTCGAACCCCCCCCCGCTAGTGTAGCCCAGGCCTAAGGGATCCGTGAAAGGTGACTATGAAAATGAAGTTTCAGGCCCTCAAAAATGATATTTTGTTTTTTTTATTAGTCAAAAGTATGTGAATACCCCCACCTACAGGTCAAAACCCAGAAATGTTGTCATTACCATAGAAAACCACAGTATAGTGCCCTTTCTCACTTTGTGTCAAATGCCGTGCCAAGCAGGTGCAACATCCATAGTTGAATTCCATTCAGTCAGTTTTCAGTCTAAGACTTCTAAGATAGAAGTCCGCGGACCACAAGTTGAATGTCCAAAGGAGGCCGCTCCTCCATTTGAAATTTTTTAGGGGTCTGCAAATGAAAAAAGATTGAAAATAACTGACATAGAGCTTTAGATGTAGGTCCTGTCTATCAGTAAAGAATTAACCTTTGTGCCAAAACCTCTAACCTATTACAAAAGCCTTCCTTAAGAACTTTCCATAATATTAATTAATGAAGGATGGCTTAGTTGTTGGCATTATCATTAAGCTAGAGGAAATTTGTTGCACTTTTATTTTCTCCCAGATAAATTTTTGTTCTCTTTGCACTTGCCTAGTTCTGTATTTATCTAAACTTTTTCTATAGTATCCATCACTATATATTCTGATGCCTTCTGGTGCATTCTGATGCCTTCTCCTACATATGGTCTTATCTAGTGGTGCCCAGGGCTTTTCTGCTACATCTTTTTCAGTTAGCTCATCTAAATATCTAAGAGGTTATGTGCCCAAAAATAACTGCTGGCACATTTTATAGAATTTGGCTATCTTCCGCACCCACAAATCAGGCGGTTAAATGCAAAAGAGGTAGAAAATGTGCCTGCAGGTACAAGGTATATAGATGCAAAATCCAAGGCCAAAATGAGGCTGTTTTACAAAAAAGCCTTCATGTGTATATTGAATCTCAGGGCCTTTGCCCACATATTTGGAGAAAGTTCTAAGCTGGTTTCTAATACTGTTTGGAATTGCTTTCAGGATTCTGACACTTACCTTCTTGTCTGTATGGGTTGGTGTGTGCTTTTCCCCTTATGACTCCGGGTTTAACTTGTTTGTCTTTGCATTTTGTTGTTTGGGATATTTTACAGATACTTTGTTTATGTTTATTCATGAATGGAGTAAACTAAAGTAAATATCTGCTTATCAGCTTTAAATCTCTGTATGGTATGATCAGTCAGACAGTTATGGAAAAGGACATATAGTCTAGACATAATTTTTGTGTGGCCAAGACAAAAAAAAATGGCTATCTGTGTGCCGTCTGTGCAGCTGCAGTTTACTGGACACTGTCGGATCAAATTTTACCCAACATCTATGTTTTATTTTAAAAAAAAATTACTAGAAGTGCTTCCATCAAATCGAACAAACGGTTCAATACAAATAAGCTTTACAGAATAAATTGTCATTTTCTGCAGCCTTTGCAACCTGAACAATGTAGCGCTGTGCTAGTTTGTGAGAACCAAATATCAAAGTTGACCATGCTCTGTGAAATGCCTTTTGTTGCAGGAACAAAATTAGAACTTTAACATGTTCACTTTTAATAAACGTAGTTAATTTGTACCATAGGAAGGGAAATATTTTTCTCAGGATTGTTCTGTCATCACTGCTGCTGTCAGGCAAACAAGGAATAAACAATAAGCCGTGTTAGTTTAAGGTCCATTAGAAACAATCAGTCAGATGCTGGCCCCTGGCTTCATCCCCTTTGCACTACGTGGGGCTGATCGGGGAGAAGAGTAGAAAGGTGGCGTAGAGCTGCTTCCTACTCAAAACCTGCTCCAGGGTCCTGTGGCTTCCTTTTTGGGAGGCAGGCTCTCGCCTAGTATTTTGGACAGAAGGGAATGATTTGCTCCTATTCCCATTGAAGTCCATTGACTTCACTGAAAGTAGGATTAGGCTGAGAAAGGCAGAATTAAGAGACCACTGGTAGCTGGCAGATGATTTGGGATTGAGGGCTGTGGAACTTTATTCAGAAAAAGCAGCATTTGGGCATCTCTATGATTTCAGAATTTTCCTCCACTGAATGCTGTTTTTATGGAACACGATAAGCCTAAATAGTCCACAAAGTGGAGCTCCTTCTCTTCCTAGATTAGAGGTGGGCAAACTATGGCCTGCGGGCCACATCCAGCCCGCGGGACTGTCCTGCCCAGCCCTTGAGCTCCCAGCCAGGGAGGCTAGCCCTGACCCCTCCCCCGCAGCCACGCTGCCGCACGGGCTGCGCTCTGGGTGGCAGGGTTGCGTGCCCCTGCCAAGCAGAGCTGCAGCATGTCTGGCTTTGGCCGAGCAGAGCAGCTGCCAGACATGCTGTTCTGAGTGGCATGGTAAGAAGATTGGGGCTAGGGGGTTGGATAAGGGGCAGGAGGTCCTGGGGGGCAGTCAGGGGACAGAGAGCAGGGGGCATTTGGATGAGGCGGAGGTTCTGGGAGGCGGTCAGGGGACGGGGGTTGGATAAGTGTGAGAGTCCCGGAGGGGCCCGTCAAGGGGCGGTGGATAGGGGTCAGGGCAGTCAGGGGACAGGGAGCGGGGGGGTTGGATAGGGGGTGGGGTCCTAGGCTTGGTTAGGGGCAGAGGTCCCAGGAGGGGGCAGTTAGGGGACAAGGAGTGTGGGGGGTTGGATGGATCAGGGATTCTGAGGGGGGCCAGTCAGGGGGCGGGAAGTGGGAGGGGTCAGATAGGGGTCATGGGCCTGGCTGTTTGGGGAGACACAGCCTTCCCTACCCGGCCCTCCCGATGTGGCCCTTGGGCCAAAAAGCTTGTCCACTCCTGTCCTAGATTGTAGGAAAGACAATATATAATTGAGTCCACTTTCTCTTGTGAAGGTAGCTTGTATATAAGTGTCTCATCTCACAGTGATATCTACAATTATTAACTTATATGGATCACTATCCAAATGTTACCCATCTACAGCACAGCGTTGTGCATACAGTTTCACAGTGCCTTAGTTTCTTTTGATAAAACATTTTCCTCCTGTACTTTTCAAGTTTGATTTGTAGCTTAACTTTTTCGTCCCTTTTAAGTCCATGAATAAATTTCAATCTCTGTATATGCTAATCTGATTTGCATAAATTTGTGTTTTGTTTTTATTTTTAATCACTGCAAGATACAGTACATTTTGAACTATTTATACCTGTGGCGATGTGTATGTGTGTTTTTGCAGCAGTGGTCAGTGTGGAAATGCAGATGATGATATTCTGAAACTTGTTGCAGGGTTGTTCCAGAATCTCCCCGGTGGCTGATCTCTCAGGGAAGAGTACAAGAGGCAGAAATCATCATCCGAAAGGCTGCAAACACAAATGGTATTACAGCCCCAGATGTAATATTTGACCCTATGGAGGTAAACTTTCATGTATATTAAAACTGTCTGCCTGATCCTCTGGTTACTATTCAAGAAAATCGATTTCCAGATTTGTTGTTTGGATTAAGGTAGTTCCTGTAACGTCCTAGGCACTTTCCAAACAGATAACAGGTGTTCACCCCATATCCTTCCTCTTTGTAAATCTTCTGAACCTCCATGACTTCCATTCCATGAGCACTCCAGCCAGGAAAAAAAACACATATCGGTGTTCTGCATTGTACCCGTTTGTGCCTTTTTCATTGTAGTCTCTTTAGGGCAGGCACTTTAATTTGTTTCATAGTTTACTTGTTGCTCTGTGGCTTGTACATACTCTGCATTAAGTAAACTATCTGAAATGCTGTCTTATCCCCTGTAATGCAGTAAATCTTCTCCGCCTGTTAAGAATGGACTCTGCTTCTTTATATGAGACAGCTGACACATGCCCGTGAATTCTCACTTCTCAGGGTACTGGAGCGTGGCCACATGGTGAGGAGATTTCAACATATCATACAAGATGGACTGCACTTTCAGATTTCCCCCAGCCATTGATTTTTAGATATAAAGATCATTGTCCCAGACAGAGATGTAAAGGCCCTCGATGGTGAAACAATAAGAGAGCACATAGCAAAACAGGCAAAAACCTGGCCTTAAACTAAAGGGATGAATGAAAACCCATGGACCCCCACTTGATATTTAGGACTGTTCCTGGAGAAGGAGAGCCCTACTCACATGATTTGAGGATTTCCCCATAAAACTAGAGTCTAGCTACTTGTTTTACTGTTCTCTAATATAGTAGAGCCCTGACCACATAAGAGCTGTATCTTCCCTGAATAGGACCAAACCCAATAAGGTTACAGAACTGTGCTACCTTATTGGAGCCTTAAATCTCATGAGATTTCCAGCGCTCTCTGCCTTTGGGTAGGGAAGAGAGAGAGTGGGAACAGTCTTCTTCTGAGTCTTCAAATCCCATCTCTGACACCAAAGAGCCTCTGAAACATTCTGTTAACTTAAACCAACACAAAAGAAAAAATTCACAATCCTCTCTGGCTTAACCTTTGTTACTGCAGCACAAATGTAGCCTGGCAAAAAGTCTGCCAATGTCATATGGGGCTGGTATTGAATGTTACAGGGAGAGACTGTAACTCCTCAGATTGTAAGCAGGGATTCATTGCAGGGATTGGGTCTACTTCTGTGGTGGATAGTGTCAACACGGTCCTGATCCTGGTCAGGACCTCTGGGTACTACTGTAATATAAATATATCGAAGCTCAGCATTTCTCTCAAAACCCTTTAGGGTGGAGTCATTATTATGCACCATTTTCCTCTTTCTTCTTCCCTCAGCCCCACCAACATTTCCCCCCCTCCTGCAAGTTTTCTTTCTGTCTGAGCTGGGCTGAAACAATGTAGGATTTGAGGTGGGAAAAGTGTGTTAATATCCAAACTTGTCTCATTTTTGGAGGTCACGCTGACACCATTTGGGTCCCCCCGGTGATCCTGGAAGATGAGGGACTCCTGGACTTTGTTCATTTAAGAAGCAGTGGGGTTTCAGATTATAGAGTTACATTAAAAGCATCATTTCTGTCTTATGCCAAATGATCGGCTCTCTCAGCCACCCCCATACCTTCCTTCTGGGACCTGCCCTGTCGAGGATTTCATTGTCTGTGTATCCAGCTATTGAGCAGAGCCTCTTCTCACGGATATCAACTGTTAGAACTTACACTACGTTCCTCTTTTTTAGTTTCCTGTTTGTTGATTTCTTGGCAGCTAATGGTAACACAACTGTATAGTTCTTAATAAAGATCATATGATTTATGAGAAAGGGTGGAGAGTTGCACTGCTGCAAGCAGTTGATGTGACATATTTGTCTTTAGGGGAAAGCTTGTTTTCAGGAAAACAAAACTCTGGCTCTTAATGCTACTAAAAATGTCAGGCTTTTTAATGGACGATGTATAAAAACAACAAAAGGACCCTGCGAGGTGCTGAGGCTCCAGAGCTTGGGCTGCAGCCTGAGCCCGAATGTCTACACCACAATTAAACACCCCCTTAGCCTGAGCCCCATGAGCCCGAGTCAGCTGTGACAGGCCAGCTGTAAGTGTCTGATTGCTGTGTTCCCTCAGAAATAGTTTACATTCACCCAAATAGACTCATAGACTTTAAGGTCAGAAAGGACCATTATGATGGTCTAATCTGACCTCCTGTACAACGCAGGCCACAGAATCTCACCCACCCTGTAACAAACCCCTAACCTATGTCTGAGTTACTGAAGTCCTCAAATTGTAGTTTGAAGACCTCAATCTGCAGAGAATCCTCCAGCAAGTGACCCATGCCCCATGCTGCAGAGGAAGGTGAAAAACCTCCAGGGCCTCTGCCAATCTACCCTGGAGGAAAATTCCTTCTTGACCCTGAGCATGTGGGCAAGACTTACTAGCCAGCACCCAGGAAAGAATTATCTGTAGTAACTCAGATCCCACCCCATCTAACATCCTATCACAGACCACTGGGCATACTTACCTGCTGTAGCTATATCAGTCTTATTGAAAAGCTACACTCACATTAGCTCAGATGCAATTTACAGTACATTGGTGAGGGTCTTTTGGTGTTGAGGAGTGAAGTTTAGGGCTGTTATTCTCATTAGTAATTCTTATTCGTGCAGGTAGTTCCATTGATTTCAGTGGGACACATTGTGTGTATAAGGTTTCCTCACACTGAAGGCAGTTCTCCCACCATTTTTCATGTAGAAAGTATTCCCATTGAAGTCAATGGAACTTCTTTCATAGTAAGGTAATATTCTGTGAGTAAGGGAGGCAGATTCAGGCCCAGTAAGATTGCAGGATTAGGCATTATGTAACTTTTGACAGTTTATTAGGATCAGAATCTCCAATGCAGTTGGTTTATAGGGACTTGATTTGTTATAAACTATTTTATATATTCTTACATCGAGAACTAGGGAATGCTGTGTTTGTAGCTACTGTTACAACAGCCTCAAAGATAACACATTCCTTCCATTCTCTGCATGTGCAAACCTCACGTTTATTTACATGCATCTCTCTATGCTTTGGCTGCAATTTAATCTCAGATTGACCTAGCTGAAAAGGATGTGGACAAACCAGAGATTTCCTCAGTCTCCAGGAACCAGCTTGTTGTAAAACAAGAAATGTAGAACTGAGGCTGATCAGGAATTTGGGGTGGTGTATCATAATATAGGGTTGGTCAGATGATAAAACCAGCGGTTGGATTGTCCAGCATACTTCTTAGTTGTTGATTTGTATGGATTAAAGTAGTGAACCTTGTACCCCTAAAGTAACCTAATGCTCTAGGAGAAAATGCTTCTAAACAAAAACTTCTGAAACTTACAGTATCAGAGTGTACTGTAACATCATCTGCCTAGTGCCTATTGAAGTGCCAGATATTGTATAGTATTATTACTAACATGGTTAGGGAGTTCAAAGAGCCAGCATAAATCCTGTCTTTAGAATTTGCTGTTCTCAGCCATTTTGAATTTAACTTGAGAGGAGAAAGGAACCTCCCGCACAATTGTTTTTGATTGCCTTCACTCAGTGTTAATCTCCACATATAGCAGTATATGGAGTGACGCTAATGTGCAAAAAGCTCTTCTTATTGCAGCTGTAGAAATGGAAGCTTTCACCTAAACATAAATTGCCAAGGCTGGATAAAAATCATGATTAAAAATTAAATCAAATTATTGTTTCCGTGTTGATAGTTCTTTACTTCTCATTTTATAGTCTTGAATCGCTAAAGTGGATGCTTGTACTTATTTCCTTAATTGGTTTCCTAAAAAAAAAAAGATAAGTCCAGCATCATTGTTACTGTGAGAACCACACAAACTCAGAATGAAATTGTTAAGTAAATACTTTTGTGCTATATTTCCAACCAACACCATCTTCTGATATATCAAATGTCCGCGAGTCAAGGATGCTGAAATGCTTTAACCAGGCTATTAAGGGTTTGCAGTTTGAAGTTAGTGGGACTTATGCTCCTAAGTCACTCACACGCTTTGGAAAATCCCTCCCTAAGATACTTACATATAGGTTTAGGAGTCTTAAATTAGTCAGAAAAAATTAATTCACAAATAACTTTTCATCGTTAACACTGAAGCAATTTTGTTTTGAAGTGACAAAATTTGTATGCCAATAAAAGAAGTTTTGAGTGAAAATAGAATTTTACTCTCTGATACGGCAAGTACTTATGCAGATGCTTAACCATAGTCACACGAGATGTTCCACTGAAATCAAGCGACCATTCATGTAACTAAAGTTACATACCTGCTGAAGCGTTTGCAGGATCAGAGCCTTAACTTTCAATATTTTGTCTCTCGCTGATAACAGTTTTGTTAAGAGACCCTACCAGTAATGACATTTTAAGAAATCATTTTATAAATTAATTATAAATTTTAATTTAAAGTTGTAATAGCACAAATTTTCAAATTAGTCTTACAAAGCCTGAACCAGATTTAAATCAGTGATTTAAAAAAAAATCCTGTGATTTAAATCAAGGGATTTAAATAATGTAAAAGACTACCACTTCTCTTGGTAGTTTGTTCCAACGGTTAATTATCCTCACTGTTAAAATTTTGTGCCTTATTTATAATCACCCTGATTTAAATTTCTCTCTCCGTGAGGTGTCCGAAAGTCTATCAAGATGTTTACTGCAGTCCATATTGCTCATTCAGAATAAACATTTTGCAATACAGAATTGGCTCTAATGACAATGTGTCCATGTATTTTTTTCCCTAGCTGCAGGAAATGACTTCCCAGAAGCAGGAGACGCACAACATTTTGGACCTAGTGAGGACAAAAAATATTCGATTTGTCACTATTATGTCAGTGATTATTTGGTAAGCAATAGTATACTCCTAGAACGCACGAGTACAAAGGCCGCTGAATGATAAGTACCTGCTGTTAGGTTTTCTCTTTTTTACAGCAGTTTCTAAGGAAAAAGGAGGCACAGACAAAGTTATCAGCATAAAGCTCAAAGGCCAGTAAACTTCTGGCTAGTGTTACAAGATTCAGATTGAACAGGTTGGTTTTTCATTTAAGGATTGCAATAAGTGACTTTTTTCAGTAACTGTTTAAAAAAAAAAAGACTTGTGAGAAGAGTGAATATTGACCAATGTTGAATATTCTCTCTGCTCTCGAACTTCTTGCAGGGATGTCTGCTGCTATTGTAAAAAGTGCACGGCCCACTCTGCCCTCCAACGTCACTTCCAGCAGCCACCATAGAGTATCTCTTAATGTGTTGGAAAAGCTGGCTGGCATCTCCTGCCCTACAAATAGTGTGCTCTGTATGTTTGAGGTATTAGTACTGGGAGTAGTATAGTATAGGGTGGCTGCAAATAAAGGGGTGCATAACCCGTCACACATCTCAAACTATATGAGATGACTCTATTTCCTCTGAACAAGTGAGAGCCTCCTAATCAAATCCCTTTGCCAGGCTCTAGTAGGTGGGGCGGAAGTCTGAGGCCTGATCATCACATAGTGTGTAAATCCCCTACAAGAATGTTCTTTGAGAATCCATATCTGAGTATCAAGCTTTTCCAACATGACAGCCTAATGTAAACTGCATTAGCAGGGGGTGGTAGGTCTAGATTTGATGATGCTTTGAGCTCAGTAATACTTTTTGTAAGCACGGATTTGAATATATGGCAGAACAGCTGGGAATTCAATCACAGTGCTCAAAGGGATAATTTGTGATAAGAACCATTCTTCTATCTCATTAAATTCTGTCAAATAATTATTGTTTATAAATTATAGCTTAGGTTGCCAGATCACACGAGGAAATCTGCAAGGCTGTAGTGCAGGGTTTCTCAAATGGAGGTCGCCGCTCGTGTAAGGAAAGCCACTGGTGGGCCGGGGCCAGAGTGTTTACCTGCCCCGCCACGGTTCGCTGCTCCTGGCCAATGGGAGCTGCTGGAAGCGGCAGCCAGTACATCCCCCTGTGCACAGACCCGGCAAGAAACTAATTGTCTTTTGGATTGCAAGCTCTTCGGTTATTTGTTACGTGTGCAGATAGCATTATAGGTCTTGACCTCCTTGAGGCTCTAGGCCAGGGATTGGCAACCTTTGGCCCGTCGCCCATCAGGGAAATCCGCTGGTGGGCTGGGATAGTTTGTTTACCTCCAGCATACGCAGGTTCAGCTGGTCGCAGCTCCCACTGGCTGCAGTTCGCCGTTGCAGGCCAGTGGGGTCCGTGGGAAGTGATGTGGGCTGAGGGATGTGCTGGCCACTGCTTCCTTCAACTCCCATTATCCTGGAACAGCAAACCACGGCCAATGGGAGCTGTTATCGGATGAACCTGCGGATGCTGCAGGTAAACAAACCATCCCGGCCTGCCAGCGGATTTCCCTGATGTGCCGTGTGCCAAAGATTGCCGATCCTTGCTCTAGTCCTTGATAAATAATAATGATAAAGGTGAGAGCTCTGTTCCTACTTGATTCATTCAGAGATTTCCCAGTACAATGGCTGTGACCTCCTCATTTCTTTAATGGTTGTCTCTTGTTGGTGAAATGTAACCTTCCCTGCTCAGTGTCTCTCAAGATATCCTAGTTCTCTAGTTTATTACAGGCTCTCTTGTTGCTGAGCTACAGTGAAGTCCCAGTTTTGTTTTTCTGAGTACATTCCTCTCAGCACAGAGCTCCCTCTCCCCTTCCTTGTCTCTAGCTAATAATATCTAATGTAGGCCTCATTTTAATTTTGGAAACAGATTGAGTTTGCTGGTCAAGATTCCTAACTTTCATGCTCAGACTACAAGTATTTATTAGTAGTAGTATGATTATTGTAATCGCTCTAATATGGGTGTACCACTGCCCTTTACTTGGTGCCTTCAGAAATCTTCAGCTGTATGTTAGAAACCCACTATGCCAGCAACAATCAGAAGTTCTTCAGACAGTGTAGCAGGGACCCAGTCTAAAAGTGACAAATGCATGAATCGTTTTTGCTAGGTCTATATTGGAGAGAAATTGACATGGGCATCTAGTCAATCAAAGGTAGTGGAAGCTGTGTGTGACCACTGTTGTTACAGGAGCTATAGTGAGGATCCAGTAGATTGTGCTTACATGGACTCATGCATCAGCAGGGCTAACAAATGTCTCTGGAATCATCCAGTCGAATTGGATTCCTTTTTAAACTCTACAGGAATTTTTTTTAAAAAGTTGGTTTAAATTCAGGGGGAAAATGGACAGATAGATTCAGTCTCTAGAAGACCTTGTCTAAGTCTGTAACACCACTGCATACAGCAATAAATCTACCTGAAAATTGCTTCAAAGCTGAGAGAGTCTGGTAAGCACTGACATTCCTTACATAGGCAAATCAGTGTTAATATTTTGCACAGTAATTATGTGAGAGGCACTTGGCAGTCTGTGGCCGTAGGAGGCTGAGGGAGAGCAGGAACAAGTCTGTCTGATTCTTTCCTATTTTCTGTGTCTTTCAGGATGATAATCTCTGTAGGCTATTTTGGCCTCTCACTTGACACTCCTAACTTGCATGGTGATGCCTACATAAACTGCTTCCTCTCAGCGGTTATCGAAGTTCCAGCTTATATTATAGCCTGGGTGCTTCTCCGAAATCTCCCCCGACGATATTCGATGGCTGCTGCATTATTCTTGGGAGGCTGCATCCTTCTCTTCATTCAGCTGGTCCCTCCACGTATGAACTTTTTAGCTGATATCAATCAGATTTTTTTAATGGGTAAATTCCAGAGCCTAGCACTGGGCAACCATGTGAGGTACTATGGAGGAGAAGAATCTTTCTCCAAAGCTATAGACCAAATGCAGATTCTCCTTACCCATCCTTGCCCTTTCCCTCCACATCTGCTTGCTGCTGCAGAGGGAGCTCATGTGACACAGGGGGTATGTCTCCTCTAGATCTGCAGGTGTAATTTCCAGCTCAGGTAGACTTACCTGTGCTAGCTCTGATCGAGCTGGCGTGCTAAAAATAGACGTGCAGCTGTGGTAGCACAAGCATTGGGGCAGGCTAGTGGGATGGTATGATCATGTCTGAAACCCTAGGTACATGCTCAGTGTAACTAAACCCTCTTCCCACCTGTGCTACCATGGTTGCATTTCTATTTTTAGTACGGTAGCTCAGTCAGACCTAGCACAAGTATGTCTTCCTGGAGTGGAAATTACACCTCCAGCTCTAATGTAGACATACCCAGTGTCAGATACATTTCTAAGCCTTTTCTTTCTCTAAAGTAAAGATAGTTTGTTCTCTTTATGATCTGTTAAGATTCAGACTCTAGTCTGGTTTTGCCCTAATTTACACCCTGGAGTCCCATTAAATTCATGGTGTGGGACAAGGTTTAGATCAAACGGAGTAGTCAATTGGGTGGCACCATAAACTGGCATAATCCTGCAGAACTTGTCTCCAGAAGAACCAATTGTCAATGTTTTTCCAACTTCAGTCTCATTAAGAACTTGAATTTCAGGAGAGCTATTAGGTAACCTTTGTGATAAATAACAATACTAAAAGTAAACAAGTGTCAATACTTTTTTAAAAAAATGAATGTTTGACAATTAAAACATATTTGAAGAAAGGTATCTCATACTTAGAACCCCCCTATTAAGTAGCTGCCTGCTAGGTACACTAGAGATTGTTACCATACTGATCTGTTGATGGCTTTGACCATGTATTTAGTGCTTGGTGTATAAACATGTTATTGCAAATCAAAGAATAAATAAATGAAAAGGAGAACTGTCTTGCTTATTCTCCAAGAGTGACAGGTGGGTTATATTATTTGCTACTCCTAGTCTTTAAATCACCTGTACATTGATATGTGTGTTATTACAAAGCTCATCCCACTAACTAGGGTTGAACCAGGATCTTAGAAATACATTGCCAATATGTTTCTCCTTAAGCTGTCTCTCTGTTCTCAAACTTTCTAGGTGGCAGGACTGGATGACCTTAGGAGAAAGATGTTTTTATTTTATTAAGAGTCTTTATGTTAAAATGAATCAACCAAGAAACCCCAACACTGAAATTAAGTAGACGAGAAGCAAAAAATAAAAATGGGGTTAATAGATGCAGTGGCTTGTTACAGTTTGACTGATGATCTGATTGGCTCTCCCTTTCAGACCTTCACATCTTGTCCATTATCTTGGTGATGCTGGGTAAATTTGGGATCACGTCTTCCTTTTCAATGGTTTACGTTTATACTGCTGAGCTGTACCCAACAGTCGTGAGGAATATGGGAGTTGGAGCCAGTTCCATGGCCTCCAGATTGGGCAGCATCCTCTCACCTTATTTTGTTTACCTTGGTAAGATACCAGCTATTGTATCTCCTGCCAAAGTGGCTAGTACTGAAAACAAAATCGAACAGCTGCAAGGCTAGGCTGATTTCTGTAACAGTGAATCAGTGCTTCAGTTAAACCGCAGTATGTCTTTATAGTCATGCTCTCATCTTGCTGTGTAAAGTCCAGGGTATTTCCCTATATTTGTTTCAGATTAGTCAACAAATATGCTGTAACAGAATCTCAGCTGTTTCTGCTCTTCTCAGTGAGTAACCTCAGCTCACATTTAGAAATTCTAACATTGCTCAATACTTTGTGATTTGGAAACACAGAACTTGAAGAAATTTATGCCCCTATAATAGGATCTGTATTTGGCCATTAGTTTCCTAAATAACGTTTGGCCTCAAAAAATCACTGAACAATGATATCTGCATATTGGAGTATCTCTTCATTAGGCTTCTGAGGCGACATCCTATCAGGATGAATGGGGCAGTTCACTCTTCTCTCTCAGCTTTTTTTTTTTTTTTTTCCAGGCTGTCTGGAGACTCAGGGAAATGCCACTATGAACATATCTTTACCATGTGAAAGTTATCTTTGCAACCATGTGGACTGTAGACTCAACTTTTTTTTAACATGTTTATATCTTGCAGCACTATGGTACTGCAATTTAGACAGCTGTATGTTTGCATTATACACAGGACCCAAATATTAACCACTGGTTCATCATTGTGGTGATGTAAACCTGAGGTCACCATGTCCTATGTTCTTTTAGGTGTCTATGACAGATTCCTGCCTTACATCCTCATGGGAAGCCTGACTGTGCTGACGGGAATCCTTACTCTGTTTCTGCCAGAAAGTTATGGTACGCCACTCCCAGACACCATAGAGCAGATGCTGCGAGTTAAAGGGTAAGTGTTACCTTCTAGTCTTCTCTCTCAAGAAAATTCTACCATCTCTGAAAAGAATGTCCACATAAAATACAGTTCCCTCTTAGCTGTTTGATTCCTGGTTGTCTTTTGGGGATGGTAAACTAAAAACAAAATTTAAGATCTCAAATCAGCAATAGAATTGGCCAAATGAAACTCCCCTGAGTTACAGCAGAGATGACTATCAGCAACATGCTGTGCATACCATACATGGTGCTGCTGAAACTTGTTCACAAATTGGAGGGAGCTCTTAGAAGAGGAACAAAACAGTTTAAGGAGTTGTAAGGATTAAAGTATGAGAAACAACTGAACAAGCAAATTAAATGGAGCGTGGGTAGGCATGCGTAGCTTGTCTCTGATGGGTTTACGCAGGTTTCATTAAAGGAAGAATTTAGCCCTACTAACGGAATTTAATTGTGATTCTGTTGACGATTCATGAGCCTGAATAGAATCCAAGTCATTCTTTCAGAGTTGGGTGGCTCTGTGTACATGAGTTCACAGTGCCCACAGGAAATAAACATGAAAAATGAGCTATTTTATGTAGTCTTTTTAAGAGTATAACCACATTTAAGATATTTAACATAAACATCCTTGACAGGTAGCAAACATGGTAAAAATGTTGAAATGTTGTTTCATAATATGAAAGTTCATCATCCAAATAATTTCTCCTGATACGAGTATAGGTAAAAAGTCCCCTGGGTATCAACCGGAAGTGTTCAGCACTTTCAAATCCCGTGGAATCACAAGGTCATGGAGAGTTTTCAGCACTTCATTTTCTGATTTAGGAAGATGTTTAAGCATGAGAGTCATCCCACTGAAGTCAGTGGGATTTTAAAGTAAGGCACATACTTAGGTACTTTGCTGAATCAGGGCCCATATGGACAAACTTGCATTTAGGATTTTGGAGGGTACTGTTTTAATTAGAAATTGCACTATTTGTTTTACAGACTTAAGGACAGACAAACATCTAATAGCACAAGGATTTCAAAGGATGAAGAAGAAAGCCCAGTGATTCTTAAAAGCACTGCTTTTTGATGACACTACACTGTATACTTCATGATGGACTGAAAAGTAAATTGACTTTTCTTTTAATTTTCCTTCCAGAAAGAGCTAGTAGCAACACTTTGTGTCCTGTAATTATAAACTTATTTATTAAATGAAACACTGTTTTCAGTACATTCTTTTTATATGAATGTAGATACTGTATTATCCCTTTGTGAGATCTCCATCCACAGTTGTTTAATGTGTCATAAACACAGAACTATGTTGGATAAACCCAGTTTATAATTTTAAGAATGGCTATGACATTGTTGCTGTAGACCTCAATATCTAAAAGGTGCTTGTCACTGAGTGCTGATGGAGTGACTTCCGTCCTTAGTGAGCTTAAGATAACTCATGTTAACAAGAATTAAAAATTGCCAGCTCTTTCCAAATTGTAAGAAAAGGCTGCCAGTGACACTGGATTTCTCGACATGCACAAACATACACATCTGCCCCTGGGCAGGGAGCTTGTTATAAAGTAACAAAGGTGGTGAAAATAGCTGGCTTGGCAATTTTACATCAGAACATAAATCATACACAGGTGGCTTTGTACATGATTAATTCCTGAACAAGTTCAGGGATGAAAAAAGAAAAACTATGAGAAATGAATTTGAAAACTTGAGTTTATTTTAGCTGGAAATGGATTGAGAAGATTTTCTTGGACAAATCATTTGCAATATTTGAGTTTTGCTAGCAAAGTAGTTCTGATTGTTTCAAATATCTTTTTATATAACCACAGGGTGAAGTTGTTTACATCTGGTATTGGGGTGTGTCCTATTCCAGGTGCTTATTTATTTTTAAAACTATAAATAGGTTTCATCTGTATTTCTTTTATCCTTTTAGGATACAGTATGTAAGCTAATCCTTCTAAGTTTCTGTACAGTTTGATTCGGGGCATTATGTCTATTTTCAAAACTTTCTGTTTTGTTCTTTTTTGTCAGTTTCCTCAACATGGAGGGCTAAATTCCACTCTCAGGTGTACACTGTGCACCCACATAGAATTGAATATGAGGGAGTTACATGGGTATAATTAAGATCAATGTTTAGCCTTAAGTACTGGCCATAAGCTCAACTAAGAGCCAAGAATGTCATTTCACATGTTCTGTTTTCTCACAAATATCATGAAATCAATGAAAAAAAATGTAAAGAGCAAAACCAAGAAATCGTGTTGAAAATCTGCCAAGAGCCAATTCCTTTGATTGCAGAAGCTGCCTTGATAGCATTTGTGTTTCAGGAAAACTTCTGTTTCTCTCTCATTTGGACAATGCTGAACGCATATTTCTTCACAGTGGGACAGGTCTAAGAAATGAATTTCATGAAGCATTCTGTGGTACTTCAACTTTTTTGGAACGGTTTAATGAATAGAGTCTTACCTTTCAGTAATCAAAGTTGTTAGAGGCTTTTCTTTCTGGAAAAGCAGCTATTTACAAACGTTAAACATTTTACTACTGTGTTAAATTTAGCAGCAGCTAATTATCCTGATAGCCAGGGTGCCTTATTCTCTCCCTGAAGACCATGCTGTAGCAACACATTTGGTACAGTGCCTCCTGCCTTATAGAAGTATGTTGTAAACCCTTCCTCTCTTTCTTGTCCTTACTGTGTGCATGCACATTGCATGTGCTGTATGTGTGTGAGTTGAACATGATCTGATTCTGCCTGCCCACAGCTGAAGTTGTGAGATTTTATGTACCTTAGCCCTCTCTATTAAATCTCTATCAGATGTGCCATTGGTATGTCTTTCATCATCTGATGGATGTAACTGGAAGTTGTGTTTTGGGGTATAGAACTGGCAAATTACCCTATGTAAAAGGGAGCTGCAAGTAACATGCAAAGCCCCTATTAACTTTTAAAGGGAGATTCGTTGTTTCTTGCTCTGCCCTTCTACATTTCCTTCTCCTCTTAGGGCCGTTATGAGATCTTGAATGAGATTTGCAAAATTGACACAGGTCAATACCATAATGTACACTGGTCTCAAATCATCCACACTGCCTTATAAAATCCACTTGGCAAGGACTTGTCACTCTCTGTCAAGACAAGAGCATCTCCTTTGAGTCTGCTTTGGGTAACTCTGGTTACAGTGTTTTGGCTGTATTGGCATTTTCCCCTCCTAAGAATTGCACTTTGCAACATTCCTACCAGAAGGGCACAAACAGCCTCTTAGACCATATGTCTACACTTTGCACTGGGGGTGTAATGCTCAACTCTAGGAGACACGCCTGCGTTAGCTGGCAGTGGGCTAGCCTGCTAAAAACAAAATGTAGCTGCAGCAGTACGTGTGGCAGGAGGGGCTAATAGCACCAAATACGTGGAATTACACCTCGAGGTCAAAGTGCAGACATACTGACTTTCTGTGTCCTATGCATGAGATCATTGGAATCTGTTCTAAAATATAACGTGAAGTCTTACAGCATGTGGGCTTTTAACTGATGCCTAATCTAAAACTGGAATTAACTCCTAGCCAAGGTCTGAAATGCCCTTAACACCTCATTTAGCTGTTACTTTCCTCCACTGATTTATTCCATTATGTCACTGGACAATGAGATTTTCTTTTTTAAATGTTCCAATGTTTACTGAGCAATCTTGAGGACAATGGTTAAGCCAGCTGAACGGGGAATTTCTCAGTTGTGATGCAAGGCAGATATACCATGGCAATAATTAACAATTCTGATATCACAGCATGTATTTTAATGCACATTAGTCTTCTAAATATGGAAAATATAACACAAAATATCCTCCATGCTTCTGCAGAATGTGTGGATATTTATGCCGTATATACTCATTCATAAGCCAAATATTTTTGATAAAAAAGTGATGCATCAAAGAGCAGGGGTTGGCTTATAAACAGGTCTACACCAAAATTTGATGATTTTAAACTCTATGGAATCATTGGATTAAATATCTAATACATTGTCATTTTGTTTACCTGGAGTGTCTGCAGGCATGGAGCCCCTCAGCTCCCTGTGGCCGCGGTTCGCCGTTCCCAGCCAATAGAAGCTATGGGAAGTGATGCATGACTTCCCGCAACTCCCATTGGCTGGGAATGGCGAACCGTGGCCACAGGGAGCTGAGGGGCTCCATGCCTGCAGATGCTCCAGGTAAACAAAACTTCCCGACCCACCAGCGGCTTACCCTGATGGGCCAGGAGCCAACGTTTGCCAACCCCTGAAATATAGGGTCAGCTTATGAATGGGTCATACAGTTTTTGCTATTTTTACATAACCATCTTGGAGAGGGTCGGCTTATAAACGAACGGGCTAATGAATGAGTATATACGGATTAATCTGATTCCCATTTGACAGTTTACCCAATGCTCTGTTTTCAGAACTGGTTATGTTAATGGGTGGCACTACCCACCTGGGTTATTTTTCTGTATGACTCAGTGGATAGTGAAAAGAATGCACTAATTTTAGTAAAATAAAAACCAGCTCAGAATCTAACAGAAATATTCCTCCTATTTTCTTTTGGAGGTATATGTTAATAAGATCAATGTGCAGGTAAAGAGAGTCACAGATAAATAAAATCTAGACTAGAGGAACACTTAAAGTGATTACCTGAACCAACAGTGACATCAGTAATGGCAATAGAAAGTAAGGTCTGGAGGGGCTTACCACAATTGTAGATACTTGTAGAACATTTTGGTGGCACCATATTCTATCTAAACTTTGGCAGACTCATTTTGAGTGCTACATGTTCAGACCTTTGTAGCTTCAAGACATCTTATCAGTAATGGTCTTTAAAGATTCTGTTGGCCTGTCACTTGTTTTTAGTGTTTTGTAGGTTGGGGTTTCATTGGGGCCTTCTGAACTGCTCTGATCTGAACATAACATTTTTACAAACTGAGATTTTTGGAAATGCTCCATTCTTTCTAAAAAAGCCAACATGTAAATTTAATAGAAGCCTTCCTCCTTCCATGAATCACTTTCTAAACCAGAAAGACCCCTGTCAAAGTAACATTAGAACAGGGTCCTTTAGTACTAGGTAGAGTTCCAAGGTGTGATCATCAAGGTGCACTGTGTAATTCCATCTGCTATTATGTAAAGGCTTTTAAAATTGTACCATTTTTCATTTTTACAAGTACGTTAGTTAACAGCAGATATACTATACAGAAAATAAATATGTGGCTATAAAGAAGACTTTAACTGTGCTTCAGTTAATAACTCAGGGCCCTGTTCTGTCATCATTACCTTAGCCTGTGGGTAGTCCTATTGCTTTCCAAGGATTAAAGTACTGCATTGGAAGGGTGGCAGAATCTACTCCTGAATGAGAGGTTGTGCTAAGATGGTAAATTCACTGTAATATTTACACCAGGGTAGTATGCAAAATGGATTCAGGCTGTCTTAAATCTACAAAAGCTGTAAAATTCAGAATGGCTCATGCATTCTTTTCCTCATCTGCTAGGAATCGCTCCCTGTATGGTACATAAGATTCCTTGCTGATAGACAGCCTCCATCATCGCTATGAGAGACATGGAATAGTGGTCATGAGCATAGGGCTAGGATCCAGGAACACCCAAATTTTAATCCTGGCTCTGAGATTGACTCCCTTTATCATTTTGGACAAGTCACTTTGGCTTTGGTACCTCAGTTTCCCAGTATCTCCAGTAAAATAGAGATAATACCACCTCTCAAGGGTGTTTGGAATTAATGAATGTTTGTGAAGAGATATGTAAATGCTCAGGATGATTATCTGCCATTTCTGAGCACTAGTTAGGATTTTTAGCTTTACTTCTGAATCTAGCTATGAATTTAACATTATAATATAGTGTTAATTTTAATTGGTTATTGTTTTGTACCACCTGCTGTCAGCTGATCTCGGAGCACTTGTGATGTTAGCTTCACTAGTGCTGGTACGCCACCCCCTTTTGTTCTCCTAAATTACAGATTGGGAAAGAGAAGGCACAAAGAGGAGGTGACCAGGGCCCTATAGAAAGTCTGTTATAGAGCCAGGTGTAGAACCTGGGTTTTCTCGTCCCCAATCCTGTACTTTCACTTGCAAACTCCTTCCCCGGTGCTATGTAAAACCGCACTTTTGAGAGTGCTTCCTTTTGAATGTAGGGCACATTTAAAATTTACATTATTCTCCCAAGTGTATGGTGAGACTATCTTCTTTCGATAGCTTTTCATTTGTTCAGAGGATCCATAATAATACCACTGCCATGGTGTAGATGTCTTGGAAACTGCTTGCCATTGGTGCGGTAGATGCCTGGCTTGACAACACAGCTGTGCCCTTTATGTCCTGGCTCCAAGTGGCTCAGCCATTATTATAAATTGCTCTCTAAGGCCCTAAGCCTGCAAGCACTTAAGTAGCTTCACTCACTGGACTAGTCCTATTGCACTCGGTGAGACTCCTCCTGTAAATAAAGTTGTCTGTGTTACTATTGGTAGGATTGGGGCCTTAAACTTGGACAGCTGGAAATTATTTGATCACAACATGAAATCAGCTTAGATAGCGTAGTGCCTTGCTTGCAAATGCATCTTGGGGCACTTTATGATACCACTTATGCCCAGAGCCTTGTATATAGAAAGCCAAATATTTTCAAAATCAAAGTGGTTTCTTCTGTGAATGTAAATACTCTCTAAGTATAACAAGGTTGATTTAAAATAGTTGATTCTTAAAGCATTTTCCTGTAAAAATTGTGATATGACTATTTGTAATATTCTGAATAAAATCATTCTGAAGAGAACTCCAAATATGAAGTGTTGTCCTGATGTTTTTTATGCCTTCATGGTTTTTTTCTTTATTCATTAGCCAGATGAAATATGGACTGTCCTGTGCCTTTTTGACTACCCCTACTCCCTTTTTCAAATCTTCCAGGCCTTGTCATGCTTCATCTCACATGGCACAATGCTATTTCTCATGGATTTCAAGTCAAGTTTGCTCTAAGCAAATGTCACACTTAGATCTTCACCAAGGGGAGCATTGTCAGTTTCCACAGCCAAATGAGTGCTGGCTGCAGGCTTGCAAAGAGGTGACTGGGATGCAAAGGAATTATGTAACCCATGCCTGCTTGGTGTGGTCCTTTGTCCCCATCCAGAGATTGAGTAGCCTGCTACAGCCTTGACTAAGAGCCATGTGGTTTTTAGCTCATGGAATAGAGGCTCATACACTAAGCTTCAGTGGTCCCAAGTTTGATCCCACCCACCTGCCAATAACCGGGTTCTGTCAGCGTTACAATAGCAAGAAACTGAACTATACCAGGTATATTCCGTACCAGCCCTTCCTCCACAGATGTTAGTTAATCAAGGGTATGTCAACGCTTCAAGCCTGGGATGTAATTCCCAAGTCAAGGAGCCCTACCCATGCTAGCTGTGATGGCATTAGTATGCTCAAAATAGAGTAGTCGGGGTGGTGCGAGAAGTGGGAGAGGCTTGTCACTCCAAGTACATGCCTTGTGTCTCAGAAAGGTATGTCCTCTGGGCAGCTAGCCCCTTGTGCCACCGGGGCTGCACTCTGTTTAATCTGCTCATGCTGCAAATTATACCCTGAGCTTAAAATGCAGACAAACCCTAAAAGAGAGAGGAAGTTTCTTGCTAGAGCATCCAGTCAGGTATGTATATTGTCCACCAACAGATGGCAGCATTCACTCAGCTCACTGTGTCTGTAACAGCAGTTGCTGATGTCTAACTCATCCATTCAGACATTCTACATATAGCACCCAATAAATGATTAAGAATTTTACTCAAGATTCACATATGCCAGTGTACATGAGCCCATCTGTTGGCCTCATTTCTAGAGGTTCTGAGCAGCCTGAAATCCCATTTAAGTCAATGAGAGGGGCAAGTGCTCAGCACTTTTTGAGAATCAGACCATGTAACTCTATAGTAGGACATAAATGACTCTTTAGAATTGATAAATCTGTATCTCGCATCACCTGACTCTCTTGCTTTTTGTCTCCTGCACATACTCTTCCCAATGCCCCTTATTACCCATTCCCACTGCTAGGTTCCTGAACAGATGCTTCCCTGTTAGGCCCTTGCTATTGCCATTTGCAGCAAGAGCATCAGTAATTCTAATTTGCTTACAAACACCACAGATCTCCTGGGAATCTTGCTCTGAGATGCATTATACAAAGTCTTTCTGAACTGCTACTGCCATAGCCTATGGCAGGAGTTCTCAATCAGGAGCATGCAGGAGTCTTCCAGGGGGTAGGTCAACTCATCTAAATATTTGTCTAGTTTTACAGCAGGCTACATAAAAAGCACAAGCAAAGTCAGTACAACCTAAAATTTCATACTGATAATGACTTGTTTATACTATACGCTGAAATGTAAGTACAATATTTATATTTCAATTGATTTATTTTATAATGATATGGTAAAAATGAGAAAGTAAGCAATTTTTCAGTATAGTGTGCCGTGACAGTTTTGTATTTCTAGGTCTGATTTTGTAAGCAAGTAGTTTTTAAGTGAGGTGAAACTTGGGGGTACCCAAGACAAATCAGACTCCTGAAAGGGGTACAGTAGTCTGGAAAGGCTGAGAGCTACTGGCATACAGGTCAAAACTAGATGGGTTGTTTCTTGCACAGCCTGAAATAGATGAGTCATGCAAGTTGTTCCACTGAATGGCCAAGATCCCCATCATTTGTCTTTCTGACTCATGCTGTATTATATTGTACCATTCTTGAAAAGCAGAAATAACTACCAGAAGCAAAGTTAGCTTTTGTTATTGTCTTTCATATAGTAGAGGAGACTAGGAGAGGCCAGGAAACTGGGTGCACGTCCAGACTAACCCGCGGCATCGGCGGGTTAAAATCGATTGCTCGGGGATCGATATATCGCGTCTAGTCTGGACGCGATGTATCGATCCCCGAGCACGCTTACATCGATTCCGGAACTCCATCAACCCGAACGGAGTTCCGGAATCGACACGGAGAGCCGCGGACATCGATGCCGCGCCGTCCAGACGGGTGAGTACCTCGATTTTAGAAATTCGACTTCAGCTACGTTATTCCCGTAGCTGAAGTTGCGTATCTAAAATCGATTTTAATTCCTAGTCTGGACGTGGCCTGGGAATAGCATCATAGGTGCTGCCACATTCCAGGGTTTGAAGTGGTTTCCATCATACACAGGGTTTACAGTTTGGTTTCGGTGCTCTCAGCACCCCCACTACACAAATTGTTCCAGCACCACTAAATAACATACACTTTCACCTATATCATCACTTCCCATTTGGCCCAGCTTGGTATATGACCGGAAGTTGCAATCTGATGGCTGTTAGGGGGCTGCTACCTGGAAAAGGTATCCGAGCAGTTCCTAATAGATAAATGGTGTCTTCACCATTGAGGGAAAGAAAACCACTATTACAATTGACATCTCTATTGTTAATCTAGTAGAGAGGCCAAAAACTGAAGATACGTAGAAACTGAGCAAACTTTTTCCAGAGAGGAAAAAGACATCAAAATACTAGATTTATTCACCATTAGATTCAATGTTTTAAAGAGATGTCAGATTTGGGTCCTATAATATTTAAACTAGGATTGGCTAGCAGGTGTGTGCTTAGATGTTGTATGTTTAAACTAATCTGAATGAGTTTGGATGAAACAGTTATTCATTATTTTGCCCCATAGAGTGTGGTGGTTAATGGATTTATCTTTTTGTTTTCTTTAAATCCCAAAGTCTGAATTCTTGGTCTGTTGCTAGAAACCAAGTGGATCATACTTTTTCTCTTCTTCTGGTTTACCACTGTTTGTGTCTCTGGACCCTACTTTTTTGATCCTACTACAGTCACACCACACTTAAGTTTTCTTCTCTCCAAAGTATTAAATCAGCAGATAATTTTTAAACACAGTTACCATATTTGCCTAAGCAATTTATTGGTGATAGTTAAGTTTGGTAAACTCCTGTTTAGGTTTGAAGTATCATTATTACTTGTGTTACCATCAGTGGCTAGAAGCCCTAGTCATGGGCCAGGATCCTAGTGAACTAGAGCCAGAATCTCCAGTGGTTTGTATCCAAATTAAATTCTGGTTAGAGTTCAGTCTGAGGCCAAATCAAGGCCCGTCGTGTGTTATTGTGAGATTTCTGTTATCTTTTAGCAAAATCTCTCAAGAATTTAGTTCATGCAAGCAACTCAGACTATGAGAGGCAGCAAAGAGTCCTGTGGCACCTTTATAGACTAACAGACGTATTGGAGCATGAGCTTTCCTGGGTGAATACCCACTTTGTCGGATGCATGCACGAAAGCTCATGCTCCAGTACATCTGTTAGTCTATAAGGTGCCACAGTTCTCTTTGCTGCTTTTACAGAACCAGACTAACACGGCTGCCCCTCTGATACTCAAACTATGAGATCTTTCTTCTGAAAAAGTAGGCCTTGTTCCATTTTTGAAAGTGTCTTAGACTTTTGGAGCCTCACAGAAGTTTCACTGAGATTTTCAGAAGTCTCATTGAGACTTAGGTGCCTAGGATCTGTGTCGTTTTTGAAAATTGGCCTTAGGCTCCTAAGTCATGTAAGTGCTATTGAAAATATTATCCCTTGTCTACTACCTTAACCAAAGAGCATCTCCCCCCCCTTTCTTAGCCTGCTAATGATTTACAGTCTTTAAATAGCTTTTTGGATTTATTTTTTAAAACATTTTTCCTCTTGGATTTTATTCTGTGGTTTCAGTGTTTATATCCTGACCCTGCTCTGCTCTCTGTATTTGTACTGGATACATCTGTTGGTTGGGAAACTGTATACAGCAAAATAGCAACATTTATTTTAAAAAGGGAGTCTACAGTAGTTACGAGCAGCTGCTGCAGGCAAAGTGTGAGAGCTTTGGCCCAAGAGCCATGCTGTTGTAAGAGCTGCCTGAACGGGCCGTAGTTGTGACTTGTAGCACTGTGTTCTGGCCCAGAAAAAAGAGCCATGTTTTGGGAAAGTGTTGTGGTTGGTCTCAGTACATCAGCTTACCTGCTGGGAGCTGTCTTATTGCTTTGAATTGTGGATAATTCCTCAATATAAGACCAGTGAGCAGCATTCTGAAAATCCAGGTGAAGATATGACAGCCCGCGAGAGAGAGAGAGAGCAGCAGAAAACCTGCTCATCTGAGTTGGCCAGATCCTAGATATAAATGTACATGTCTCCAGGGAAACCTCTTTCTTATCCCTGTGACCTCTTGTGCTCACAATACTTAGCCTGGTCACTTATATCTCTTTACCTGCATATCTAAAAGCTAGACACAGTCTCAGTTTGCTAATATTGTCATTGTCTCTAATTCCTCAAGTATCTTTACTTAGAGACTAGGTAGATAATATGACTGATTAACAGGAAGTGCCCAGGGACGCTAACTGACTGATTAATCCCTCAGACTATAAATAAAATGGTTTTAAAGCACCTAGTCATTAAATGAACTCCCTTGGTAATGGCACTGTGCTGCCTGAAGCAGTGCAGGAGAAGTTAAACAAAACACTACTAACTGTGCAGTTTGCACAGAAGAAGGCTGGGTTATTGCCTAAAGTACCAGTTTTCTTTTTTCAGACATTCCCAACTTAAGTCAGTGATATCAACGAGTGAGGGAGATGGTCTCTTTCTCTCTTGTCCTGCAGTTTTGAACAGTTTGGTTTCTTAAGGGATCTTAATTGCTTCCATCTGCAAGTGCAGAATGGTTCTTGACCCTGGGATGAACTTAATTCATTTCCTTCTGACTTACTCATTAACCGTCTTGAACCATGAACAATCTCAAGGCTCTTAACATTGTTCTCTAAGCCACCAGGATTCAGTGTCTTTCCTTATTCTTACAATTGCAGCTCAGGGTAGAAAAATCCACTTTTAAGGCATGAGTCTACATCTACAATTTTGCAGCGCTGGTTGTTACAGCTGTATTAGTACAGCTGTATAGGGCCAGCGCTGCAGAGTGGCCACACTTACAGCAACCAGTGCTGCAAGTGGTGTTAGATGTGGCCACACTGCAGCGCTGTTGGGCGGCTTCAAGGGGGGTTCGGGGAACGCGAGAGCAAACCGCGGGGAAGCAGGTCTCCTTCCCCGGTTTGCTCCAGTGTTCCCCGAACCCCCGAGCAAACAGGTCTCCTTCCCTGCGGTTTGCTCTCGCGTTCCCCGAACCCCCCTGCAAACCGCGGGGAAGGAGACCTGCTTGCTCGGGGGTTCGGGGAACGCGAGAGCAAACTGGGGAAGGAGACCTGCTTCCCCGCGGTTTGCTCTCGCGTTCCCTGAACCCCCGAGCAAGCAGGTCTCCTTCCCCGCGGTTTGCTCTCGCGTTCCCCGAACCCCCCTGCAAACCGCGGGGAAGGAGACCTGCTTGCTCGGGGGTTCGGGGAACGCGAGAGCAAACCGGGGAAGGAGACCTGCTTCCCCGCGGTTTGCTCTCGCGTTCCCCGAACCCCCCTGCAAACCGCGGGGAAGGAGACCCGCTTGGGGGGGGATTCGGAGAACACCGGAGCAAACCGCCGGGAAGGAGACCTGCTTGATTACCAGAGAGGCTTCCTCAGGTATGCTGGGATACCTGCTTATTCCACGGAGGTCAAGAAAAGCGCTGGTAAGTGTCTACACTTGATTACCAGCGCTGAATCACCAGCGCTGGATCCTCTACACCCGAGACAAAACGGGAGTACGGCCAGCGCTGCAAACAGGGAGTTGCAGCGCTGGTGATGCCCTGCAGATGTGTACACCTCCTAAGTTGCAGCACTGTAACCCCCTCACCAGCACTGCAACTTTGTGATGTAGACAAGTCCTTATTTAGCACATGATGTCTGTACTACAAGTATCTTCCAGGAGTGCTTCCAGGAGCACCCAACAGGGACAAGCCCTAAGTAGATTTATTTTTATTTTTTAATTAATTGTCTTTCTAGCGTGGGGTTTGTGTCTCTTTCACTGCAAAACTGAAAGTAATATGGAAAATTTGGCATTTATAAGGCTTGGATAGGAATTAAGTCCTTTTGGTGGTACACCTAGGGTCCCAAATATGTTTTACAATGTTACCTAAGGGCTTCTGCATCATATTGAGTTACTATCTGCAGCTGAATGGCATTGTGCAGATTTCAGCCATGTACAGAGCCTCCTGCTCTTGCTTGAAAGATAGTTATTCTTTGGATGGGAACTTGTGTAGCTGTATTAATCCAGTTTGCAAGTAAAGAAAGCTTGTTTTTAGGAAATGTAATTGGACGACTTAACTTGTGGGGTGGAACCAGAATATTCACAGCAATCACCAGTAGGTTGCAGCTCCACAGAGCTCATTTTATCGGTGTTGCCTATTAGGAGAACCGGCGCTAGTGTTTTTAGCGCCCTAGGCGCACGGCCATTTCGCCGCCCCACGGCTCCGGTGGAGCTGCCACAGCTGTGCCTGTGGGAGATCCACCGGAGCCACGGGAGCAGCGGACCATCAGCAGGAATGCCTGCGGCAGCTCCACTGGAGCCGCGGGGCCAGGGGACCCTCCGCAGGCACGACTGTGGCAGCTCCACCGGAGCCGCCTGCCGCCCCCCGCCGGCAAAATGCTGACCCCCAATAATCCTGGTGCCCTAGGCGATTGCCTAGGCCGCCTAAATGGAAGCCCTGGCCCTGCCTACTAGCTTCGCTTCTAACCAGGCTTCACCCTTCGTAGGAATCATTTTCTTCCACACTCTTTTCCCAGAGTTAGGGTTAGGCCATCGCTTTATATAGCTGTAAACAGACATCTCAGAGGAAGGTTATTGTGTTCTCATTTGAAATACATCCAAGTGCCACCCTGTCCTAAAACTACCAACCAAGCTTTAGTAATGATCTGTCATGGAGCTGGTATAATTTACCCAGCATTTGAGAGCTGGGGGAAGTGTTATACTGTGATAAAAGGTTATTTAATGATAGCCAAGTTAATACAATTGGTTGTCAAAAAAATAAGATAAAAAGGACTTTATTTAAACTGGAATAAACAGAACTGGGTTCCACCTACCTCTGACAACATTAAATAGAAGAATATGTATAAATAAAAAATTATAACAGTTTGAATATATATACACACACACATTATAATTTACTACTAAGTATACTTAACTAAATATGTCCCTCTAAATAAAGAATTATGTATACATCTGTGTGTGTGTAAGCAGAGTCAGGATGAGCTCCACCCTGACATCTGGTGGTGAGTTGTGGAA
Organism: Gopherus flavomarginatus; assembly: GCF_025201925.1. NCBI lineage: Eukaryota > Metazoa > Chordata > Testudines > Testudinidae > Gopherus > Gopherus flavomarginatus. The sequence goes on from NC_066623.1 coordinate 15,159,730, forward strand.
AAGAACTTCAAGGGCTGGGCTTGTTTGCATAGGCACACCCACCCTGCCTAGCATGAGCCCACAGCCGCCCAAATGGTCATTTTGGCTGCTGTGGGATCCCCAGTTTCTCTGTTATTGAGGCAGGAAGAATAAAGTGTTGTTACCCTGATTATGTGTATCAAGGCCAGTGGAACTGTTTTATGACAGATGGACTCTCCATCACCTAAGTAGCACTCACTAGACAAGGGACATGGGTTCCAAAACCCAGTAAATGGAGAGAGGGTGGGAGTAGGTATTTGTACCTGATGAGATGGGTCCCTTTTGAGGGCCTGAAACACCAATTGCACCTTCTCCTGCTCTCTCTACTGTTGAATAGCAGAGCTAATTTTGATTCTATTAAGAATCTAGTTACAGACTGCTGTGCTGAACTTGCTTTGGGCCAATGGCACACCAGCACTGGGGCTCCTCTACTATGAGCTGAAATCACTAAAGAGCTAAAATTACTAAGAGCTGAAATCACTGAGTGCTGTGTTGACTAGTGGGGGAGCCTGAAGATATATTAAGTGGCTGGCAGAGCAGAGCAGTTTGTGGGACAGTTGGAGCGGCCCACTGGCAGCAAGTGGAGCAGAGCTGAGTAGTTTGCGGGATGGTTGGAGCAGCCCATGAGATGGTGAGTGGAATGGAGCGGAGCGGAGCAGTTCGTGGGATGGCTGAAGCAGCTCACGGGATAGCTGGTGGAGTGGAGTGGCTCATGGTGAAGGCTGCTGCAAAGCCCCACAGAGGGGAGGGGTGGTCGGCCTCGAACCATGTAAGGTGCTCCTTAACACCCTGCATGCCCCTTCCCTTCCCCATTTCCACCCAGGCTAGGGGGAGAGTGTGTGGGGGGTGAGACTCTGCAGATAAACTTTTGAACTCTGGGGCTGCACTGACCAGGGACAGAGACTTTTGGATTGTTGGACTTTTGGGTGATTTTTGGGTTGCTGGACTTAAGACCCTGAGGGGAAAAGGATACTTACTTGGAGGTGGGTCTTTTGCTCATGGTTTGTATTATGAATCCTGTTTGTGGTGTTTCCCCAACATAACGCCTCATTGTTTCCCTCCTTTATTAAAAGGATTTTGCTACACCCAGACTCCGTGCTTGCGAGAGGGGAAGTATTGCCTCCTAGAGACGCCCGGGGGGTGGTGGTATGTAATTGTCCCAAGTCACTGGGTGGGGGCTCGAGCTGGTTTTGCATTGCATTATGGAAATGGAACCCCTAGATACTGAACCTGGCCCTTGTGGCTGCCAACTCACACGGGCAGAAGGGTTATATGTGCATAGACTGTTATAGGTGGTTGTTGTTGTTTATTTTATTTAGTTCAAGGTTTTCCTTTCCCCAGATCTCTCATTGGGTGTTGTCTAATGCCCAAGTCAGTCTTTGAGCCTCAAACACCTCTTGTGACATCCTGAAGAGATGGATCTGACTCCAGCGGTGCTTGCTTGTAGGGGTGCACATTAAACTAGACCCACTGGATGTAAAGGGCCTTTGGTTCTCCTGTTCCAGATTTCTGGGACCACCTGAATCAAGGATAGGAGACAACCAGTCAGGAGCACACCATCAAACATGGACTGACCAGCCAACTTTAAACTAAAGGGACCTTCTTCTGAATGTCTGTCTATCCTGCTCAACCTTAGTCTCTCTGCTTACTCTTGGTTTCTCTCAAGTCCCACTTTCCCTCCATCTCTCTGACTATCCTCTCCCGTCCTCTTGTTTCTCTCCATTTTCTCTCTCTCTCTCTCTGCGGCTTCCCACTGCCTGCCTCTGTCCCTCCACTGTCCCTCTCTTCTCTCCTAACTGTCACTTCTCCCTCCGGGCGGGGGGCTACCTCCTCTTCATAGAAAAATGACAATGCATTCACCCTGAACACACCCTAAGTCACATTTCCCCATACAAGGTTGAGTCCCTTTACCATATTTACATACAGATAAGGGCAGGGGAGGATGTTGGTGCTAAGACTATTTTTGGTTTGGTCAACAATTTTTCTCTAGAGCAGATTAAAAAATGGAGAGTTTTCCTTAGAAAAAGTTGATTTTTCATCAGAAATTTGAAAGCCAATTTTTTTTATTTTTTTGACAGGAAAAAAAATGTTTTCCAGAGAAAGCAGAGATTTGTAAAAAATTTCATTTAGTTGTGAATCCAATTTTCCATTAACAAAACAGTTGTGAAGGAAAATGTTTGACCAGCCCTGTTTCTCGCTGTTGCTGTCAATGGCGGATGTGCTAGGAGAAAGAGGGCTCCAGATAGAGCCAACGCAGTGCTTAAAACCCCACTGATAGCCACTTCTATGCCTACGCTAGCACTCGCATTACAGAAGGTTCTCTGGCAAGAAGCCTAACGTAGACAGGGCTGTTGTGATGTACTGTTGTGACTCAATGTTTGCTATTTAGCCACATCTCCATACACTGGCTCCTCCATAGTTGTGAAGATGATTCTGGAAGGAATGAGTTGTGAAAATCTATTACCTTCTTCAGGGCTTAAAATGGATGCAGAGAAGTGTGGGGTCTGCATTCCTTGGCAGTGCCCTGCCTTTAGCTCATGAGGAAATGTTAGGCCCTAGACATCACTGGTATTTATAGCACCGGTTTCCCAGCGAGCATCTATCTCAGACTCCCCCCCACCCCCCCGGCCTTGGAGGTCTGTTTTATTTTTTGGCCCTGTCCACAAGACATACTTCTCGCTCCTTGCTTGTCTCTCTCAACTGCTCCCTATCCTCTTCTGTTTTATGCCTTCTTCCTTTCTAACTCTTCCCATAGACCACGTTTCTGTACGCAACTTGTTGATCCCTAATTTCCGGGTGCTCCCAGCCAGCTGGGGGCATCAGATCAGACTTTAACATGCCCGTCCCTTAAAAAAAAAAAAAATTCTGTGCAGTTGCTTTCAGTGACATTTCTGTGTCATCTGTAAATGAACCAAGTAGTGTGGCAGAAAGATATTATTTAGGGTTATTAATAAGGACAATAAGAATTTTAATTATTGGGTGGAGGTGCTTGTAAAATCTCTCTACACTTTCTAACTAAAAAGGGAAAAGAGAATCAGGCTGAGTTTCCCAGGCTGGAAATGAGAGCCAGTCATGAGGACAGGAAACCTAGAGATATCAAAGTTGCATCAAAACCAGGCCATTGTGTATGGTGACCAATAAGGTCAAAGGCTTTATGCAACCCATCAAGAAAACATTTCTCTGACTTAGCAGAAGGGATTTTCTCCCATTACCAAACATGAAACTCTAATTATACTGTCTTCTACCCCCACAGAATTTGAGTTCCTCCTATCCTGTCCCTCTGATATGCTTTGGGGTTCTTTTCTCTCCTTCCCTACCCATTCTGCCTGTCTCCGAGTCTGAACAGTGTGAAGTATAATAATCCCTGGGAACATTCTGTGTACCAGGTTGGATTAGATCCTAGGCCGTTGCTGCACCTCCCTCCTCCTCACTTTCACTTTCCCCAGCCACAGCTCGCTCTTCCCTCCCCCACCTATATTTTTGGACAATGCTGCCTAAAGGAAAAGTGAAAGTGACCAGCCTTTGTTTTGACTGCGGAGAAGAACAGCCCAGTTGGGGTTCACAGCCTGTGGTTCGCACCTCGGGAACAAAAGCGACAAGACTCGGCCTCCTAATGGGACTGTGCTAAGTAATGGGATCCTAAACACATCTGGAAATAGCAGTGAACCTGTGGGTGCAGCCTGGACCAGACTAAGCATCTGCCCCTCTGCCTGCTCTGTCCTACCCCCACCCGTTGGCCACAGTGGCTCCCTAAAGATTATGCTGAAAGGAGGAGATGCATGTGCAGGTAAAGTGTTTCTTTGACTTGATTCCAACTGGGGGCAGCCCCGAGGAGAACTCATGCACCTGAGACTCAGCTCAGAGTTTGTATCCTCCATTGATCCTACAGGGGAACTGCGACAAGGAAGAAGAGGGTGCTGAGAGAAAGGAGGGGGCTGGGTGGGAAGGGTCAGAGAGGAAAGACAGAGGAGTTGGAGAGGGGGCAGAGGGAAGGGATGAGGTGCAAAGGGAACCTGAGGAGGCAAAGAAAAGGGAGGCATGGCAGGGGGACCAAAGGAGCACCAAAGAGAGCAGAGGGAAGGGATGGTGGGAGGGGATGCTGAGGGAAGGGAAGGGGCAGAGGGAAAGGAGAGGGGGAAGAGAGAGGGAATGAGGGCAGCCAAAGGGGCAGAGTGATGGGAGGGGAGGCCGAGAGAGCAGAGGGAAAGGATGGGTAGGAAGGGAAGCTGAGGGGGGGGGCAGAGGGAAAGGAGAGGGGGTGGCAGGAGGCTGAGGGAGCAGAGGGAAAGGATGTATAGGAAGGGAAGCTGCGGGACTGAGGGAAAGGATGGGTAGGAAGGGAAGTTCAGGGGGCAGAGGGAAAGGATGAGTAGGAAGGGAAGCAGGATGGGCAGAGGAAAGGGAGGGTATGAGGGGGGCTAAAAGGGCAATGGGAAAGGAGAGGGGGTGGGGGGAGGCTGAGGGAAGGGAGGGGGCAGAGGGAAAAGAGTGGTGGGCAGGGTGGGGGTTAGAATTTCTATGGAGCAGCAAGTGTAAGGTGTTTTTTTGTTGTTGTTCCTAGCAAACCATTCCTGTAGCTAATTTCCATCGTCCATTGGAAGGCTGGGGTGGCTCGTTATTAGCCTGATAGCTTCTGTTTCTCTTCCCTGCCCTTGGGCTGATACAGGTGTGGGTGAAGCAGATGTCTACTTGTCATATCACACTGTATTAGAAATCAGAATTCCCTCCCAGGATCAGGGGATTTGTGTTTGAGTCTGTGAAGCATTTAGGGCTTGTCTAAATGAACTTTTAGTTTGCAGCAAACTAGAGTGTGAATCCACTCTGCGCTAGCTTGCCACAGACTTACTGTTCACGTAGACACTGCTGACATGGATCAACAGTTCTTTAGTGTGTGTTGATCTAGTCCTCTTTGAAATGGGACTAATCAAAGCACACTAAGGGACAGTTGATGCATGTCAGCAGAGTCCTCGTGGACAGTTAATCTGTGGCAGGCTAGTGCAGGGTAGAATTACGCCAGTGTTCCACTTTGCTGCTGCTGCTGCTCAGTGATTTCTCAAGAAGCAACAGAAGCAACATTAAACTAGCATCTCTCTCCACTTCCCTCCCCAGGATTTCGAGTAGCGGCAACAAAATTGATCATTTATATTAGTTACACTCCGCTGTTGCTTGGCAGATCTGTGAACAGCAGCAGAAGCATGGGAACCAGCTGTTTACAGATTCAAGAAATCACTCATTTACACTCAGTTCACATTAGAATGTCTTTGTGACCATAAGGGCCAGTAATGTGCATTTATATTAAAAAAAAAAAAAAAAAAAAAAAGCTCTTAAATTCTGCATAAGTTTGTGGCTGCCTCCCTCCACACACATGAGCCAATTTTCACAATTCCTCATTAACAGGTACATTTCTAAAGCCAGACTCACTGTGCATTTGTAAAACCAGATACCATGGTCCTTAAACTAAGCAAAATGTATTGACTTTTAGGGCTTTAAGGACTGCATCAATAGAAATTAGAGAGAGAAAAGTGCCCATTATTAGATGTCTCTGGTAAGGTGACCAGAGGTCCCGATTTTATAGGGACAGTCCCGATATTTGGAGCTTTTTTAAAATATGAGCTCCTATTACCCCCCATCCCATCCCGATTTTTCACACTTGCTATCTGGTCACTCTACTCCGGCCAGTTCAGGTCTATTGCCTACAATAGTTTCTCTGGTGCTTTTTGTGACTTTCATTTAGCACTGAACTGCGCTGTGAAAGGCAGGACGCTTTCATAGGACTCTCTCTTTAAAGTCTCTGGACACATTTAGTTGCTTTGGCCTGGCAGGTTGAAAAAGCTGGGCAATCTCTCTTTGAACAAAATAGGAGATCTTCAGTAATCTGGGGAAAGTTGTTGCAAGGCAGCTGGAGGCTCTCTTCCTCCAGCACGTGCTTCTGGAAATACTTGTGACATGGTGCAATCTGGTGTTTTCTTAAAGGGAAGAGAAAACTTCCGTTCTCAAGACACAGATATGTCATGCTTAGCAGGGCAGATTGGAGAAATCTCCCTGCCTCTGCTGGGGTTTCCCTCAACTCTGTTTAGTTTTCAAAGTCTCCTTCAATTCCAAACTTAATAGAATTATAGAGAGCAATGTCTGCTGGTGCATGTAAGTGCCAGGCATTTCAGTTGGGGATGGTGGTGCTTTTTATTAACTTGTCTCCAAGCGCAACGTATTTCTCACCCAGCATTTGTACACATATAACACTCTGTTTCTGTCGCTTACATCACATCGGATGGTGTATGGATTTTATTTGTAATATTTGACATTCACTTTTCTAATAATCTTGCAATGGAATGAGATCCCCTCTGCTTCTGCTGTCTCTGCTGCTCCTCTTCCGCTGCACTGCTCGGCTTCTTCTCCAGGGAATCTTTTCAGTCTACCTTTTTTCTTCCCTTTCCCATTCCTCTCCCTACACCATGTGTGCGCTCTCTCTCTCTCGCCCCTTCTTTGTGTTGTTCAACCCCAACTTCCAGCCTCTCATTGTGTCACCCCTCCTTCCCCTGCCTGCCCCGTGCCCTAGTTGCTCCTCCCAAATACTTTCCTAAGTAGCCCCTCATTCACTCTATTTCCATTTCTTAGGTATATTACATACCTCCAGGGGATTTCTGCACCAAAAAATTAAACATTCTGCCCCACGAAATTAAAATTCTGCATACTTTATTTGTCCAAATAGCACAATAGAATCACACCAGTTTCAATTATTTTGGTACTTTATTCCAAAATACCTGTCAGCAAGTATGTCTGTAACAATACAGACAACATAACATTTTCAGGAAATATTTTTTGACAAATAGATTCCTTGACAGGCATATTAATACAGAACTCTTGGTAACAATTCATTTCAACTACAGCACAGAATCGTATTTCCCATACCCCTCAGAAGCAGTGCAAAGGCTTGGTGGAGGCGGGGGTAATGGAGGAACTGAGGGAAAGGGAAGTAATTGCTGGAACGTAGCCTGGGTTTAAACTTGGAGGGTTGTTGAGTATGGGTGGGAAAAGTATGTAACAGGGGTTTTTTAGGGAGAGGGGCAGGTGCAGGGAGGAATTGTTAAAGAGCTTCCCCCATGCAGAGCCTGGTTGACCCCTAGCCTCTCCTATTCAGTCAGGCACAACTGCCCCGTCCCCATGTGTCCTTGCACCCCCTTGTGGCACAGCCACTCCCCACCATTCCCATGTGGCCCTGCACTCCCTCCCCCTGTTCCCCTGTGTCTCTGTGCCGCCACTCAACCATCTCCCATCCCCATGTGGCCCTGCACCTCCACTCCCATTTAGCCCCTGCCCCAGTGTGTATTCCCCCACTAGCCCTTATGAGCTCCTATCTGTGACCCAGCCCCTGCAGCCCCATGCTCCCTGTCTCCTCATATCCCCTGTCTCCTGACCTGGCCCTACAGGTGCTGTGAAGAAGGCACAGTGCCTTCTGATGGGCAAAAGGCAGAACTGCAACTTTCCAGCAGAAGCTATTTTCTGCACAAACACACAAGAAGTATGTACAGAAATGAATTATGCACATGCAGTGGCACAGAATTTCCCCAGGAATAATTACAGTAGCCTCTACAGAGCTTGTCCAATGTTGAGATTAGTGCTGTATCAGCCCAGAGTAACTAAACAAGACAGAGGAAGGAAGAATGATTATCCCCACTTTACAGATGATGACCTGAGACTCAGAGAGATGAGGTGACTTGTTCTAGGTCAGTAGCAGAAACTGAACCCCGTGCTTCTGAATCCTAGTCTAATGGCTCCATCCCAAGGCCATTCTTCATGGACTCTGACATGTCACTCACTCATTTACTCTCTGCAAAGCAAATAAGAGAGTGCCACAGAAATCAGAGAATTGCTGTTTACCCCAGGCCTGGGTGCATGATGTGTGTATCAGAGAAAAGGAGGCTAATCGCACTGCCTGCGGAGCAGAGACAAGACAGGTTGGCTTAGGTGAGATCATGCCAGGTGAGTGCTAAAGGAGGAGTCACTGGAGGCCTCCTTCAACAGCAGAACAGAGAGAGCAGCTCCTGGAGGCTAGGAGAGGCAGCTAACAGGCTAGCGAAGCGCAACAGCTCCCAGAGATAAGAGCAGTGATTCAGTACTAAGTTGGTGCCACCTACTGAGTTACTGACACCGTTTCCTGCAGCACACCTCAGTTTTTCTTGGCAGCTTCCCAGCCCGGTCTTGGCCTGGCAAACCCCACTTAGCTGGAGAGCTACAACCAACATGACAGGACTGTCCGTGTCAGGTGGAGTGGGGGAGAGAAGAGAAACCAATTCATCTGTTTCCCCCAGAACTAGGACTAAGGTGGTTAAGGCTGCATTGCCAACACTGTACACCTGTTTGTCACCTTCTGTCACTGCATGGTTAGCTGGCTTTGGGATGTGAGAGAAGCAATAGGCCAAACTGAAGCCAATGGGCTTTCTCCAGCTTGGCTCAATATGTCTCTAATTCTGTATTTATCAGTGCAGTGGGTTAATATTAGGCTCAAAATACAATCTTCCTTGCTGTTGCTGACCCCATAAGAGAATTGTATTAAGCTGTAGGGAACTTGGAGTATTGAATGGTTTGGCTGATCATCCGTGAGCTAATATGAATTTGTTGTATTCCTGTTGATACAAGAGCTAGCTTGGGCCTGTGAGCTGCCACCCAGAGGATGGGATGGTTCAGAGTAGCAGGAGGCGGAATGTCTCCTGGAGCGTCCGTGTGTGAAGGGGGAGCATGCCCCCTTCTACACCTCATTATGGCATGCAGCCTCTCCCACCGTCTGTGGTGTTCCTGTTCCAGGGGCCAGGCTGTGACTCTGCCACCTCCCCACCCCTTTAGGACATTATGTGAGCCATGAGGAGTACACAAAGCAGCTTCTGCACTCGGGGGCAACTCTAGGTATTTTGCCGCCCCAAGCACTGCAGGCAGGCTGCCTTCAGCAGCTTGCCTGCGGGAGGTCCCCGGTCCCGCCGATTCGGCAGCAGCCTACGGGAGGTCCGCAGAAACCGCGGGACCAGTGGACCCTCTACAGGCAAGCCGCAGAAGGCAACCTGCCTGCCGCCCTTGCAGCGACCGGCAGAGTGCCCCCCACGGCTTGCCGCCCCAGGCACACGCTTGGCGTGCTGGTGCCTGAAGTTGCCCCTGTCTGCACTCGAGCACAAGAGCTGCAATTACGCATAGTCCCTATGGGAGCTGCATGCGGGAGAAGAGTCTTTGTGCTCTCCCCGTCAGTAGACATCTGAATAAGGGACCTGGCTGACACTCTAGAGAGCTTTTGAAATTGACGTATATGCTTTCCTGATACGTCTGGACAGCCAACAAGCATCCCATCTGGGTTAGGCCGTACCTCGCCTGGCCAGAGCAATGGATTGTGGGTCAGAGACACCCTGGGTTATCACACAACTTAATTTTTCATGCTGGGCTAACTCCAAAAATGGCTGGATGGATTTTCTTCAAATTTTCCAGGAATAAGAAATTTTCTCCGGGGCTTACCAAGAGGTGAGTCTGCTCAGGGGAGGATTTCCTTAAGGAAAGATATAAGCGACTAAAAATAGAGGTTAAGAGAAGATGCTTTTGTGATGACTCTCCTGGAACTGTAGAGGGCAGTAGCACCTGCAAGAATATCTATATTCAAAGATAAAGCTGATTATATGAAAGAAACAAAGGGCAGTCAGGAAATATGCACACATTCTTAACTGGCACTGTGGTGTGTGGTAGGCACATGGAGGTTTGCAATGGTCTGAACTCCAGACAGAAATATTGGATCTCTTTTGCTTTGTGTTTGTGGGTGCACTCAATATTGAAACTGAGTGGAAACCATTGAGTGTCCTGTACCCCTTTTCTAATGTTAGTTTATCGATCGGTTTTCATCGTCTTGCTTTATCAGAGGTGACTTGCAAGGGAATTTTTTTTTCATGTTTGTTGTTGTTTGTTTATTCTGGAAGCCTTCTGCAGTGTGCTAGGCACCATCCTGACCTAAAATAGACACAATTCCCTGCCTCAAGGAGCCTGCTGTCTACATTAGACAAAACATAGTATTCCAGACTCTGTTCCACTGTGGATCTGTGATGCTGTTTTGGCAGCATAGAAGGGCTTAACAGAATCAAGCCCTTCAGGGGAATACTTTTGTATCAAGGGAATTCCCTTGCTGGCACAGAGCTCTACACTGCCTCCCTAGCCACTTGTCATACAGGGTATGTTGGGGGGACAAGGAGGGGGAAGCAGGGATGGGTGAGAAGGGGTCTGGGTGGAGAGTAGGGCTGTCGATTAATCACAGTTAACTCTCATGATTAACTCAAAAATTACTTGTGATTAAAAAAATTACTCATGATTAATCACAGTTTTAATTGCACTGTTAAACAGTATAATACCAATTGAAATGTATTAAATATTTTTGGAAGTTTTTCTACATTTTCAAATATAGTGATTTCAGTTACAACTCAGAATACAAAGTGTGCAATATTAACTTTATATTATTTTTTATTGCAAATATTTGCATCGTAAACAGGATAAACAAATACACCTCTGCCCCGATATAACGCTGTCCTCGGGAGCCAAAAAATCTTACTGCATTATAGGTGAAACTGTGTTATATTGAACTTGCTTTGATCCACTGGAGTGCATATCCCCGCCCCCCCGGCACACTGCTTTATCGCATTATATCTGAATTCGTGTTATATCGGGTCGCGTTATATCAGAATAGAGGTGTAGTATTTTTCAGTTCAACTCATACAAGTCCTGTAGTGCAATCTCTTTGTTATGAAAGTGCAACTTACAAATGTAGATTTTTTTTGTTACATAACTGCACTCAAAAATCAAACAATGTAAAACTTTAGAATCTACAAGTCCACTCAGTCCTACTTCTTGTTTACATTTACAGGAGATAATGCTGCCTGCTTCTTATTTATAGTGTCATCTGAGAGTGAGAACAGGCATTGGCATGGCACTTTTGTAGCCGACATTGCAAGGTATTTACATGCCAGATATGCTAAACGAGCGTCATCAGCATGGATGCATGTCCTCTAGGATGGTGGTTGAAGCATGAAGGGACCTATGAATCTTTAGCACATAAGGCACATTCTGTGTTGCAACTGAAATCAATATATTTCATCGATAAATATTTAATAAATAGTATTCCATTTTTGTTCATCAGCACGATTAATTGCTTTTAATCTTTTTAATCGCTTGACAGCCCTTGTAGAGGGTACAGTTCTGAGCCAGTGTAACAGCCACTTAGGGGCTGTTATGAGTCAGCTCCACTTAGAGCAGGCACAAGGCTGCTGTAAGTTGTGTTGGAAGTTGCATTGGCCCTGGATGATTCCAGAAGGGAAGGAACAATGGTGGCTAATGGCCACCATAGCCCCACCACTCCATTCCTACTTGAAATAAAGCTCAGGTGGGATGGAGATTCTGGAGCAGCATGTCTGCCAAACTGTCTAACCAGGTCCTGATCGCTTACACCAGCGCCAGTGTGGAGTGAATCTGTTGAGTTCAGTGGCGTTTCTCCAGATTTGCCCTCATGTAACAGTAATCAGAATGTGCCTCAGATGGTGGTGTCCTCTGAATCTCATCTCCCCTTTCTTATCTGTCATATCCACTGGGGTGCTGCAGCCAGTATTCTGCAGCAGGCCCCAGAGGTGCCCCAGAGGGGAGGTTTCCCTGGTCTTTACCTCATACTAACAGCTGTTTTACGTAACAGAAACTAGCACTGCAGATTCAACTGGGGTTGGGCTTGTCTCTGCAGCTACTGCTTGAACCACTCCCAAGTTTGTCCCCACAGTAACTCCTTTACCGTGTTGAGCTCTCCCTCCTGCCCTGGGGGCGGAGCATGCTACCTTCACCAGAGCTTGGCACCAGAGAGCCAAACGCATTCCTGACGTAATGCCTTTGAAGCCACTGGACTTACGTCAGAGATGAATTTGGCCCCAGGACTGGAGCCCAACCCCAGTTCTCCAGTTTGGTAGCAAAGACCTCCCCCAACCTCCTGCCGCATATTTCATTTCTAGAGTCAAAACTCAGTTGAAATGTGCATGTTGTTTTCTGGAAAATACAATAATGGTTGCATGGTGCGTCATGCCAGGGAGGAAACAGCAAACTGCTTTAGGGCGTAGGCCACTGTGAGTTCAGTAACAGCACATTCCAGCAGGTGCAGTGTGGGACTGCGTCTCATCCGCTGCATGGGGAGATCAGGTGCCTTTTCAGTCGCTCTGAGAATTCAGGCGTTTGAGTCTCACAACTCACGTAGTTGCAACTTGTTCTCAAGCTGACACCCCACCCAGCCCTTTCCTGTCTCATCACGAGCCTCTGCAGGGGAAAGAAAACTGTAACAGCGACACTTATCACTTCACCGCTGCTGTGGACGCTTGCCAGACGCAGGCTCTGTCCCACCGTTCTCTCATTTGTGGCAGTTTTTCACTGAGCAATAATAGTAATCGAGAAAACATTCAAACGTTTGCAGCTTGGGTGCAAGTAGCAGGGAGAAATCCTCCAGAAATGGTGCTGTGCGTACGCAGGTCCTGTGCTCTGCTAATGCACAGGAGGGCTGCACTCAGAGCAAGAGAAGTTGTCCTAGGACTCCACCAGACTCATCTGAGGGCCCATAGGTCTCTTTCTCACCTGTGTTTTCTAGAGGCAGGGCCCAGTTCTCTTTCGACTACGTTTGCCTGTCTGGCTTCATTCCATGCCTCGTGTGCCAGCTATCAGGTACTCTTGGGAAGCGTTCGCACAAAGATGAGTTCAAATGCAGTGGCTGCTGTGGTGTATTCTGGTGAAAGGTGCTCAGAATAGCAGCAGAGGGACACAGTGCAGCCTGAGAACCACTACCCATGGAAAAAGGAATTCCCTGTAGGACAGAGGTGGGGTTGGAGGTGAACTTGCAATGCGGGGGAAGGAAATGGGATGTCACCGGGAAGGGGACGTGATCAGCTGTGGGGATGAGCCCTGACTGGGGAAAGGGGACTTGTTGGGGAGGGGGATGGGAGGAGTCTTCCACTTTATAGTTGCAAGGGAGGACAAAGGAGAAATTAAGTCTAGCTGGGGTCCTTTCCTTTGCCTTATCTCAAGCTCTGTGCATTCTGGCTGGCCCCTTGTAGTGCAGGGAAGAGAGGCTAGGCACTTTATGGGGTACACAGCCTTTCATCTCTAGGTCAGTGGTGGTCACTTCCTAGAGGTTGTTCACTGAGCTAATAAAATGAATAGGTTTTGTGGCCAGATCACTATCACAACCATCACAACTCGTACTCTTGCTGGTATCCTCAACACTGAGGCTGAATGGAAGTCAGATGACCAGCATGGAGACCAAACTACCCTGGAGGTGCTTCCAACAGAGCAGTGGGCTGAGCTGCATTAGTGGGATTGCCCTCCTTCTCAAGGCCAGAATCCTTCCTGCCGGGTCTGTACCTCGGCCCGCACACAGGAAACTCACTGTTGCAGTGGAGATATGTCGGCAGGTTTTGCATCTGGTGTTGTGTCTGGTGCTGCTTTGAGCTGGTGGGTCCTAATCTGTGGGCAGCTTCCTTCCGATTATGAACTTGGCGGGCCTGTTTGAAGGTTTCCTCCAAAGTGGAAGACAGTTTGTACTCTTACATAGCCAGGGAGAAATCGGTGCTCGTTTGACCTCCGGGAAAGCATATGGGAATATTTTTGTAATATTTCCTGCCATAGAATCACCTGTTTTGTCTTGGCTTAGCATTAGATTTTGGCTGAGGTGTACTGTATAATCCCTAACATGTTCTTTACTTTAACTGTATTCTCCTGGGTCATTTACTACTGACTTTGTCTATGGCAGTAATGTTGGTGTCCATCTTCAGCTAAGAAATGTATAGATGCAATGGGGAACAGGTGTTTTTGCTATGGTGGTGTCCTTGCCATATTGTTGTTGGCCAGATTCTGCCATCCTTACTCATATTAAGAAATATCTTACCCTGTGAGTTGTCTTCAGTGGGATTAGTTGCTGAGTATAAGGGTCTACTCAACATTAGGAAAGGTGGTAGAAGCCTTGTATTATTTATAAAGTAGGGTCAGATTTAATGCCTTGCTTTCCAGTTAAACATCAGATGGTTGCTGTTCGTCCTGCTGGTTCTGTATCATTGTCACACTGTACGTTGTGCACACTAAATACTCATGATATCTTTATGATAAGGGACAGCCCCCAAATAAGCGAGTTTATTAGTTCAATTACACTGCCAGCTGTCCTCAAGCCATGTAGCTGTAACCTAAAGTGCATGTTGTAAATTAAAAAAAAACTATTGGCCAAAGTTGCCAGGATGTTCTTTACCTATTCAAGCAGGTTTCCTGAATATATAATAATGGCCGACTTACGCTGGTTTGATTGCACTTCTTAGGAGACTCGAAATCAGACGATAAAAAGGGTAGTCAGCCTCTGTCAACTAAGAGAGAAGAAAACAAGAAAAACCTGACAGAATCATAAGGTCAGACTCAGACTTTAAAGATAGAATTAAATGTTTATAGTTCCACAGAGTAGAGAAAGTATAATAGTCTGCCATCTAAATCCATCATGGAGAGATGGGGAGAGAGAGAGGATGCCTGAGGATCTATCGATGGAAAACAAAGAAGGGGAACACTGTTTTCTTCCATTAGCCTGGGGCAAAAGAGAAAATCCTGCAACGATATGAAGGCAAGAGCTATTTTTCCATCTGGGAAGCTGTCAAAGTCCCATTTAAAGTCTTTCTGTTATTTTAATGGGAGTTGGGTCAGGTCCCAATTCTTTGCCACCTTGTACAACCTTTGTATTTATTTCGGTGGTGCATTACCCACAATTTCCACTTAAATTGCTGTTCTCATTCCCTCGGATTAGAAGCCCCAAAAGGGACTCTAATAGGGTCTGCATTCTCAAATGAACACAAGCTACTCAAGGGTGATGATCTTAGTGGGCATGTCTCCTATAAGATCATAGCTGTTAGAGATAGAAAAGTCACATTAGGCCATACAACAAGAAAAGACTTCTTAGCTATTTAAAGTGATACTACACTCCCCTAAGGTAAAAGGTCTGGTGGGGGAGGGGCATGTGTTACCAAGTGAACTCTGCTTGAGTCGCCTTGCCGCAGTTATACAATTCTTCTTCCTGTATGAAAATTAATCACAATGAGACATATGATTAACCCGAATAAGGTATCTCCATAGCACAATAGTGCTATAAACACCAGGTTTACTATCCGCCCTGGGCCGCTGCCAATTAGCACCCGGTAACCTGACCTGAAGTGCTGTAAAACCTGTCCTGCCAGCCTGTTACGGGAAAGGTGACAATCTGTAATATGTTTCTCATAAGGCTGAATTATCTGAAAAGCAACTGGCCACCCTTGCCTAGATTCCATCCAGCTGTTTTGTTTGTTTCATGGTTTGTATACTGTCGACCTCAAATTTCCTCTGCAGAGAGAACTGAATGTGGTAGTCCTTACTTCCTGTCCAAAGCCATTGTGCAGCATTGCTGTCAACTGTTAAAAGCTGCCATGTTTTTCCCCAGAGATGGCTGTATTTCAGTGGTGTGTAAAGCAATTCTTGTGTGCATGTAAGTTAGAGATGCTCTGAATCTGGCAGATTCTCCCAGGCCAGTGCCCTAACCACCAGAGACTGCATGGATATGTGCGCACATGCCGGTTTCAATCGAAAAACAGGCATTTGACACAATTCACCAGATTAGTTTTTGTTCCAGTGGAAATTTCCACCAGATGGAATAGTCATTGTCCTGTGAGCTCTAGTTTATAGCCCTTCCAAAACTCTTGGTGATGGTGGTGGAGGGGGGAGAGCATTGTTTGTCTTGTTTGTTTGTTTTTTCATCCTTGCTAGTGTGACTCTATCCATATTAATGTCCAGTTCTGTCTGTCACCAAATTCTGCTCTTGGGTGATCATAGTTCCCGTTAAACTCAGTGGGAGATCACACATATCTGAGTCCAGATCACCATAGAACTGCTAATGCAAATTATGCTTTTGTGTGTACAAATGGATACTTAGCCCCCCTGGCCTGGACAAAAACAGTAACTGAGTCACCGTGCAACTGCATGCACTCAAACTTACACAGGCCTTAGGCTTCAGACATCTGAGAAGTGAACTCTAAATATATGAATGTGGGAAAAGTGGGTATTGTCTAGCTCCATTGACTACGTTCCAACCTGCATGAGGATGAACTTTCAGTTGTAGCGTTAATGATTCCCAGTTGGAGATAAGGATAATAGCTTCCCAGGAGGCCGTTCAGTGGAAAGGTTACATTATTGACACTCTTATCCCATTGTTTATGGAAGTGCGATGCGTCTGTCAACGGACTTTCAAAGAATTGCTCTCTGATCTCTCCACCTTGCACATGGTTTACAATAGATAGCTGAGGCGTATAACAACCCTGTTGATTTGAATGTCAATGTACTGCATTATGTCCTAGAAGAAATGCTGTGTCGGTTTGACATGTCTGCAGCTTGCATCTCACGAATAGACCTGTCTGGATTCAAATGGACTGGGGTTTAACCGTGAATCTGTTGCTAGAGGTCCATTAGTATCTGCCTTCAACCAATTTTTGAGGGTCCAACTTGGCCATTTGAATTTGCATTTCCCAATTCCTCTTTATCTCGTAAATTCTTATTACTGATTTAGAGGCAGTTTGTGCTTTGATTTAAATCCATTCCCTTGTTGTGGGTTTAGATTTGATTTAGCTGTGCTGCTGCAATTGAAAACAACGGGTAGTTGTTAAAGGTTCTGACCAAGTCCTACCCACAAGGCTGGAACTTATGACCTTGCAAGAGGAGGTTGGGTATTGAAGATATAAAACAAAGAAGACCAAATGGTCCCTTACATGGGTTATTTCTATGGACTGGACAATTCTGTTCAATCATTTCCTGGGGGGGAAGCGGTGTTACCCCACTCCAAGGAATAAGAAAATGGCTCAGTTACTGACACATAAGGCCATCCCCCACCTCCTGTGTCCCAGGACTGCACAACTCCTGCAAGTTCTCCCCAACTGCTGCTACCCCAAAGCCCTTTGCAGGGGGAGGATGTTTAACTGAGGAGTGGAGGAACCAGCATTTGTTAATGCTGATTGGGTCTGAGTTAGCTTACGCCAGAACTCCTGCAGGGAAAGTGCAACAGGGAAGAAATGATGCAGAGGAAAAGGACCATTCTTTGTTCTTCCCAGAGCTTGCACAGGGTTAGGGACCAGGGGATCATGTGGCAGTGATGGTTCTTCCTCCCTCTGTTGCTCCACCAAGATACACTACTTTTTGCTCCCCCATGCTTTTATACCTGAGCAGCTAACAAATGCCACGAGCAGCAAACATCAGATTTCTGAGCACCTTTTTTCAGAAGCATATACCCATGTAGCTGTTGCATCACCTTCCTCTAAACAAGCATTGCGGTTAATAAAAGTAATATGTGCACAAGTCTGCAGTACAGGCATGAATGTGGGAGGCACGCCCTGCCCACTCTGCAGGATGGGCTGGGTTGCTTCTTCCCCAAAAGATCTCCCATCACACCTTGAAAAGAATCTTTGCTTAATCCAGAGCTGCAGTGTCAGAATGAATTCTTAGATGCCTGCCTTTTCTCCATGTTAATAAAAACAGCTTGTGCTGTGTAAAAATGTAATCTATTCAGTCAGTGCCACACACCTGGGATGTGCGGCCAGGAATTGCTTTCACTAAATAGACATTAAAAGCTGCTTTAGTGGGATGCTCCTGTGTATTTACCTGGATAATAGAGATAGCTGGCAATTGATTTTATGCCTGATTTGGAAAGAAAAGCCCAAGGCACTTTTTACACTGCCAGCCTGTGACATTGCTCTTTGAATCCCTTTTTTAATGTCGGGCTGTGTGAAATGTTTTACACAGCAGCTTTCACTATTTTTAAGTTTTGCCAATACATGTTAAAAAGCACAGCTTTATAAAACTGTGCATGATTTCTTGTGGCTCTTTTGGTCTATTTTTACTCCCTGAGAGGTATGCAAAATGAGAAGCCTGTGATTAAGGATTCAGGGTTGATGGAGACATCAGTGTGGGTTTAGGAGCCTAGCTCGAGAAACCTAGCTTTGGAAATGTTCGAATCTCTGTAGTCGTCTCAGCCCCAATGTCAGTTTCTGCAAGGTCACTTTTCCTTTGTTGTCTCTATGCTGGGACCTACCCCAGTCTGCATCTTAACCCGCCAAATAACTTAAAATTACAGCCTCCAAATGCATTCTAGAATGTCGCTGGAGAAACTGCTGGGAAAATTTATTCCCAGGGCATGAGCGGAGGGAAGTTGTCTCAAGTCAGGTCAGCAACATGTGCTTCAACATCAGCAGGCTCTACTTTCTTTTTAAATTTCCCCACTGTAGTCTGGAGCAGTCACAGCACTCTTATGCAGCATGTCCACAGCCCTGGGGCAGGGAGCATTTTAAATCAAGGAGTCCCACCTGCTAATGTGAGGCATTATTGCCACAGCTGAGTTTGGTAGCTCAGGAACATCTCTCTCATGGAAGGGTATTAGAGCAGCCACGTTCTGTCCCTGGCATCTTTATAGCCTCTGGGACATCCCAGTAAAAATATTCTGAGATTCCAAATTGGTTTGAAGCCCAACAAATCTGGAGCAAAATCCTGGCCTCACTGAAGTCTAGAGGAGTTTTGCCATCAATGGAGCCAGGATTTCTCCCACCGATTTGCATCTAAGTGTAGCCTGACAGTTGTACTTCCTGTATCTCTAGGGCTGTTTCTGAGAGCAACAGTATTCTCGTAAGTGCTGTCTGAAATAATTAATGTGTATTATACAATCCGAACTTCAGTTTAATGGGAAGTTGGTTTTTTATTTGTTTTTGCCTGGGGATAGGATTAACCATTGCTCTTTAGGGAATATTTAAATAAAGATGATACAAAGAGTTTGAAGCGTCAGTTATTGGTCATCGGGGTAACATACAGAGTATATGGGGACGCTGATATTTGGATATTGGTTAGCACATAATATATACAGTCTGCAATGTCCCCAATGCGGGGTGTACATCACTCATACAGTGGATTACACGCAGTCAGTCTCCCTCCTATGCGCTCAGTTTGTGACCAGTACACTAGCTATAATTAGCTCTGTCTTTGCTTGGCATGTTTTGAAAAGAATGAATGTTGTAACCTAAACAGCTCAACCACAAGTTTAAGCTGGATACTTGTTCAAAGTGTGTGTGTGTGTGTTTCTATTTCCTGAATTCCTTTCCAGTGTCCTGCTGGCTTTGTCATGCTATAGCTTGCTATTTATTCCTGGGTAGGGACCTTTGTGCATATGGCGCCTCTGTGAGTCTTGGAAAACACGAATTAACTTTAATCTGTGGTTCTCTTACTCAGCAAACTGTACAGATAGGCACCGAGCATTTCCCAAATCAGCAGTGATTGCCACTGCAGCCCAATAGGGTACAAATAAAGTCAACCTGCTCAATGGCGACCCAGATCTTCAGAGAGAAGCTGCTGGAGTGAGTGGGCCTACAGACACTGGGGAAAACTATTAAGAATTCCCCTCCTGCTCAGAGGGCTGGTTTGCACTGGGAAACATGGGCTGGTGGTAACAAATGGGACTCGGCCCAGATCAGCCGGTTGGAGCAGGTATTAACCACGGTTACTGAAATGATGGCGAAGTCAGTTTGTCCCTAGCTGTGTTTACAGAGATGTCGAGCTCTTTGGGACAGGAATTGTCTTTCTGTTCTGTATGAGTACAGGGCCCAGCACAACAGGGCCCCGATCCCTGCCTCTTGGCGTTGGGATAGCAATACAAAACTCTGGCACATTGGAGAACAAATTGTCTGTGCTGCTGCCATGGCTGTCAGGCCACTTTGAGCCTGGGATTGGGGTGAGAGCCAGAGTGCTGCAGTGTTACATGTCTGGCATAGAGGAAGGATCATGGCCCCCAGAGAGCACAGCTGATTGCTGCTTCTCAACTCTAGAGCTGAGTTCTGTTTGGTTTGGCTTTTATGTTGTGAACTCGCTTGGTTTCCCTTGCAGGCGACCGTTTCTCAGAGCAGCTTCCATGACAACAGGGAGATGAAGCCATAATAAGTGAATCAACCATAGAAAAGGTTCTGACTGGTGGCAGCTCTAATGTTTGGAATAACAGCTATCTGAGAAACACTTAGTGATTGAAACACACTGTGTCCTTCAAATGCAGGCCAAAGTGTGACTGTTTCGTTTCTCTCTGCTGCTGGTGCGGGTGGACACATTTCCCTAAGCGGACCTCCCAGGACTGATGCTCCTGACCTGAGTGTATGCCCTCAGCTGTGATGACCACAGGCCAAAGTAGCCTGTTAGGCCCTTCAATAATGTGCAGCACCAAGCACATCTAAGCCCTGCCCATGAGCATGCTCAGTACAAGTGTATACATGGCTGTGGCCCTGCTCTCCTCTCCTGCCATGACTCTTGGTGGTTGTCTGTGAGCAGGCCACCTGCCCTTGCACTACTCAAGCCAATAGGAATTTTGTTGCTAGCTTCAGTGAGAGGAGGATTGGCCCTGGGCAGTGTGAGGACTATAACTGTGACTTGCCCCTGACAAGCGAGGAAAGCTACAGAGTATGAATCAAAGCAGCCCTACGGGATTGGGAGGGGGCAGGAGTAGGGAGAGAGTGAGCGTGTGTAGACAGACAGATATGTTGGGCCAGACTCTATCCTTTGTAAAGGCAGTAGTGCAGAACAACTTAAAGCCAGCTTAACTAACCAGTAAGGGAATTGCCCTGGTGTTGAGCTATGACATAATGGGATGCAATCCAGATCAATGAGAAGCTGTGTCACGCCCTGCCCTGCAATCTTGGGTGTCTCCCAAATGCTTCACTGTCGTAGCTCCCACCTGGGCTGCTCGCAAACAGCCTGCTAGCTGTCCAGTCACAGTCTGGCTTCCCAGCCTTCGTGACCATATGCACAGTGACCCCAATGCACTCTCAGTCTCCAATTGTCCTGAAAAACATGTTTAGCACTGTCCAACTCTTAGTCCAGATATATTAAATCCATTGCCCCTCTAAGGAAATCAAGGTACTAGAGCGTGCCGCTTCAAATGGAATTACCCAAACAATTCACAACAGTGGATTAGAACAAAGAGATTTTAAGTGAGTACAAGGCATTAAAGTCAGAAATGGTTACAAGAAAATGAAAATAAAATACTTCCTAGTACTAAACTTAACAAACTAGATTTGGTTTAAGCTAAAGTTCTTACCACAGGTTTTCAGGACAATGCCGACCAAATTCTCAGGCCAGGATCTGCTCAATAACTATTTTTTTTTCTGTTGTCTTAGTAGAAAAGAGAGGGAGAGAGAACTTGGGGGGAGGGGTTGCCCTCACTTTTATAGTTCAATCACCCTTTGAAATGTGTTATTCTGAGTGACCTCTAGATAAAGTTCTTTCCAGCTGAGAGCAAGGAGACATGAAGTTTAATGAGGAAGAGGTGTTATGCTGTTTCTTTTCATCTGAATATGCTAAAATGCAAATTTCCTTTGTCTTCTTTCTTTGTGCTCTTGCTGTTTGAGGATTCATTACAGCTTATTTGCCAATTGAGGTAAACACACATCTCTTTGTTTAAGACAGATTTGTTTGACCGGTTCTACCTAATTGGGGCTACATGAGTTTGAACACTCCTTTAACATTAGACACAGGGGATTTCATAACTTTACACACCATGTTGCCATGTACATTTCACCATATTGACCAATGAGTTGTTAATTTTCAAATGATATTTCACAAGGCATATTTTGTACGAATATCATTACAATAGTGTGTAGGGTGTGAATACAGGGGTGCATTCAGTTACCAAGGAATCCTTCTGGCCAGGTACGATTACCAGCCAGGTGTAGAGCCAGCTACACTGGCCAGAGTATTATGTCTTAATTGGTTATTTTAACAGTGTTGTTAAGCTATGAGAGCTAGTCAAAAATTGGATTTTCTATCCCATAGGGAATCATATTTCAAATGTGTTTTCATCCAAAAGTGGGATCAATTGTAGAAATATCAATCTTTGTTTTCTTGTGGAATGGAAAGTTCAGAAAAACTATGATACAGCAATATCAAAACGTTCCATTGCAACTTGGTTCAGCATTAATCTATGTCACCTTGAGCTGCTGTGGTGCCTCATGGGAGTTGTAGGTCACGTGCCACATATCCCAATTCTCCTCTCTGGTCTAGACCAGTGGTTCTCAAAGCCAGTCCACCACTTGTTCAGGGAAAGTCCCTGGCGGGCCAGGCCAGTTTGTTTATCTGCCGCGTCCACAGGTTCGGCCGATTGTGGCTCCCACTGGCCGCAGTTCACTGTTCCAGGCCAATGGGGGCTGTGGAAAGGGTGGCCAGCACATCCCTCGGTCTGTGCCACTTCCCGCAGCCCCCATTGGCTTGGAGCAGTGAACCGTGGCCAGTGGGAGCCGCGGTCGGCCGAACCTGCGGACGCGGCAGGTAAACAAACTGGCCTGGCCCACCAGGGGCTTTCTCTGAACATGCAGCTGACCGGCTTTGATAACCACTTGTCTAGACTGTACGTCTTCCATGATGCACCACGGTCCTGGCACTTCCATGACGTGCCACAGCTGTGCCCATGGAAAATGTTGATTTTGTGGAAATTGCATTTCCTGTTCAAAACACATTTTGATGGAGAATTCCCGACCAGCTCTAATGTCTATCCATGCATATGGCCCCATCACCATAGACCAGCGGTTCTCAAACTGTGGGTTGGGACCCCAAAGTGAGTCATGATCCTATCTAATGTGGTTGCCAGGGCTGATGTTAGACTTGCTGAAGTCCCCCTATGCCTCACCACCCAGGGCTGAAGCCTGAGCCCTTGAGCCTCAGCCCTGGGCAATGGGGCTCAGGTTACAGGCACCCTGCCTGGGGCTGAAGCCCTTGGGCTTTGGTTATGGGGTCTCCCCACCCTCCTGGGGTCATGTAGCAACTTCTGTGGTCAGCAGGGGGTCGTGGTGCAATGAAGTTTGGAAACCCCTGCCATAGACTCATGGTGATGAGTATCTGAGCCCTGCACAAATATCAGTGAATTTATCCCACAACACTTCTCTGAGGAAGGGCAGTATTATCACCCCGACTTTACAGGCAGGGGACTGATGCACAGGAGTAGATGGCTTGTCTAAGCCACTCAAGATACCTGTTGCAGACCTAGATTTCCCAAGCCTTCTGCTTTCTTGTGTGTCCAAATTCTGCCATTGCCTATGTCTCAAAATGCATCATCACACTGGACTTCTGCCTGGAAACAGAAATAGGAGTAATATTCAGGACTTATTTACACACATTTCTCTTTGCAACACCCTGGGCAGGCAGTCAAGAATTACTATCCCCATTTTACAGATGAATAAGCTAAGCATAGGTGACTGGCCCAAGACAACAGTAGTGTTCTTGGTTCCTATTCCCAGGATGAAGCCATTCGCCCATACTATTCCTGAAATAGCTAATAGTGCCCCAGAGCTTTCTTCAATTATAACTGTGAAGAAATATAACTGTGGCAATGGCCATGTGGAAAAATAAGCATCTTAAAATAATAACTATGAGTGGATGTGTGGCGCTCTCTCTCTCTCTCATACAAACACTCTCCCTCTCTCTCTTCTGAGTTTGGCAGTATCTGGTAGAACCATGCTCCTAGTAGCTCTCTTTTTTATAACCATGACTACAAGAACTTAGATAACATGAATAAAACAGTAACTTGACACCCTGACAGCAAATCATGTGATTTCAAAGAACAAACTCGACTGTGGTCAGGCAGCAGGCAGTGACACAGTTGGCTGCCGTGAAAGGCCTTATAGGAGAAAAGTGTTTGCTGTTCCTTTAAATGTATAAGTTAAACATTAAATTATACAGGCTTGTGTTATCTTTGGAGTCAGGTAGGCGGGTCACCTAGCCATAGATCTCCTGTAAATTTTGTATTATCAGGATGGCAAACAGAGTTTATGTTTACAGGAAATCACAGGAGGGCAGAAAATTGGATGGCAGAGCTAAACTATAGGCGAGCTAAGGAGTTTGCCTTGGGTAGACAAGGCAAATAATTCCCAGGTTAATAAAGCTGAGCATAAAAGCCCCGTCCCAAACCCATAAAAGCAGTACAATTATCTGACGTGACTCCAGATGTTGTTCTGGGCTTGGCTCGTCGTCCATGAACAGAGGCACATTGGTTTCAGGCTACAGTCCTGTCTGACTGGGCCGCTGCTACACATCAGACTAGTTTTCTGGCCTGTATCAGCAGAATTTCCTGAGCATTCTCTAGCTGATGCCAGGCAGATATTCCCAAACCAGAATATAACCAGCTTCCGCAGCTGCAGTTGGCTGTGCTCTAGCTTGCTCTCTGCGTGATGCAAATGTGGCAGGCATTGAGAAGGACTTTCAATAGCTCTCAGTTTCTAATGGGGTTGGGCTCTAATAGTTAAAATCCCACGCTGCTCTGAAATTTTACAGTATGTGACAGTAGTGGGCTTCTTGCAGCCAAAACCTAGACATGCAGCTTATGGCCAGCTAGTCTTCATGCCATTGTTCCAACTAACTGCTTTTTCATCCAAAGGTTAAACGCTCTGCTGACACAAATGGTTTCAACTCCAAATTTGGCCCCAGGATTCTAGCTTTGTCAAGTTTCCAAACAATCGCAGCACAGAGCTGGTCAACTTAATTAGACTTTCATTGTTGAAAAATGGCTTATTAAATAAAAATAAAATTCAGGGTTTCAAATGTTTCTATTAACATTTTTTCTCAGAATTTTTCATTTATCATTGTTGAGTGTTTGGTTTGCATCCTTTGTTTTTCCTTTTTCATCTTTCCTTTTGGGTTTCTCCGCATCATTTTTGAAAAGTTGAGGGGAAATGTCCGTTTTCAAAAATTGACTTGAAAAATATTTCACAAGCATTTTTTGAAAATATATAAAAAAAAAGCAGAACATGCACAACTTTAAACGTTTGAAATTGGGAAATGATTCTTTTATTTTTTTGCCAGCCTTGCAAAAGCTGTGCAAAGGTTTGTACGTCTCCATTATTTTTTGTTCCTATCCCTTTGGAAAAACTACAGATTCTGATATCATTGTTGCACTTACAGTTCTCTGACTCATCGCTCTGAGCAGGTCTAGAGCACACAGTGGGAAAAGCACCTGCACCCAGTCTATACTAACAATGGAACTACACCAGCAGTGGGAGAGAATTCATTAAAATTCTCAGTGTAGACATGGTCTAGTTGGGAGGGCTGGAATGGTTTAACTCTCTCAATGTCAGTGGATTTTGGTCAGTCTGGATTTGCGTTCCATCTTGGATGAATACCCCTAATGGTCCCAAATTTTGGACAGCTCCATTCACTGATCTGCTATTCTGAACTGAAAGAGTCTGGTCAAAAAGAGGCACAAATATGGAACAACTGCAAAGCCATACAGTACATGGTCATTTAACTATGTTGGTCCCCCAGGTCTAGGTGGTGAAGAACAGAATGCAACTCAAGATGTATATAGCTTCCTACCAGTGATGTAGCTAAGAATGGAAATTTAGATGGGCCACAACCTATGATGGATGGGCAATGACCTATTGTCCAACATCTCAGTAAATCATTTATATTATAAACGATTAAAAACAATTAAAACTCCAAATACATTGACTATCAGCCCTATACATCCCTTGAATAAGTATTTATTTTTAAAACAGACGGTTAACAATTTACACACTGTGGCTACACCCTGCTTCCTACCTGGATGGCTATATAATGTGGATATAGAGAATCCTAAATTGTTACTTTCGTGCTTAGCTGTAGCTCCTCTCAAAGACCTCATAGATGATCACCCATTTAAAAATTGCTTTTGCAGACGTGAGGGGAAGATCAAAGATTATATGAAGTTCAAAGGTTATTGCTGCTTACTATACGATCTCTGAATTCGCAGTCTTGTGATAGTTTGTTTGTCTTCTTTGAACAAGGACTGAAGGTCACATGAAATTCAGTCACTTTAATTCTGTCTAAATGTATCAGAGTTTGCACTAGGCAAGCTGAAAGGGGTTAAAGAGGAAAATTCCATATCTCAGATTTTAGGGCCCATTCAGTTTAAAGAGCATTCACCTCTGGGGCAAAAGGAAGCTGCAGTAGAGACAGGCAATTGCTTATTTTTGTTCTGTAGATTTCTCTCCTCAGAATACCTAGTTGGTTGTGATTTATCTGCCTTGTGTTGCATTGCAAATTTGTAATCCGGGATTTGTTCCTCTGAACTTTAGATGAAAAGCCTGTTGTTTGGATTGCTTGGATGATAATATTGTTTGAACAGCTGTCTCAGGAATTCAACCTATTGAAAATATATAGTGTACATTACTGTAATAAAATGTTTTACATGTCTGAGCAGCTACTAATTCTTGGAAGGAAGTTAGTTCTCAGCATTTGTCAGCGTTCAAACATATTAGTGTGCGTAAACAACCAGTGCAATTTTATAAACTATGAATTAAGAACACAGGCTTCTTTGGATTGATGCACTGGATTTCATGGGATTAACAGGTGTCCTGTGGTGTCATTTTGGAAACTTTATACATATACAAAGTACTCACTAGGAATGGCTGGTGTTGAAGATGTGTTGCCAGCTCTCATAATTTTATTGCATGTCCCATGATATTTGGTATTTTCCTTAAAGCTCCCGCTCCTGGAGTCATGTGAATCCATGAAAAGTTCTGCTTTTATTTAAAAGTTTCTAGCCCTCAGGTTTACAGAGAATAGCTTGAAAATGTGACCCCCAAAAGCTCAAATCCAGAACGTGAATAAGAGGAACCCAACGTTTATTACTTTTTTAAAAATCTCCTGATTTTGGGGGTGTTCCATCATGGTTTTTTTAACTGGTGGGGTTTGTGATACTGCACAGTAGATATAACTTGTTGACAGGTCCCTGGGCATGTTACACTCATTAGTTATGGAAATGAGCAGCTTGAAAAAAAACAATAAGGGAAACTGGTGTGACAGAATTGGATAATGTATGCATCAAATTATGAACTCCATTTTGTATTATGTCTTGAAAACCAGCCTGGACATACTCCCAAACAATCTACTTTATGGTATTCTAGACAGCTGCCCTGCCCAGGAAAGGTGATTAACACCTCATTGAAGGACTGTCCTTGAGAGCCATCTGGGACCGTGGCTTGGAATCTGTTTCAGCTACTTGCCTACCCCACCATGGAACAATGTTTTTACTACACAAGTGGGGAAAGCCTGGCCAGGATGGCAGCTGTATCTCCCATGGCAGTGGAGCAGATCGCAGACAGGGGAACTGTTGTATGCAGAGGAGCTGACCATTGTCACATATATGAAGGACTTGACAGAGAAACGGGGTAGGAGGGACTCTGCACAGCCGGAAATGTTAACAACCTTAGACTCATAGGGGGCAGGAGCAGTATTGTAGCTATGTTGGTCCCAGCAGGTGGGAGATCAGACATGGGGCAGGTGGGTCTCAGGACTCTGGTGGTGGTTGTTTTCAAAAATTTCTAACTCTTGAGTGCTTTAGAAGTAGTGTCTCTGGTTAAGAAACTCCTTTGCTAAGCCTGAGTTTCTTGCTTTCCTGCCAGGTTGTCTCAGAGGTCTCAGGTGCTATATTTGGGGTCCAAGATGGCTGGATGGTGGTGCCCATGCCCCAAGAAGGGTGTCAAACAAAAGTTTGGAGCCCTATAGACCCAGAGCTAGAAGCAGTAACTGCACCCTACTCAGACCCAGCTGGAAACACGAGGGACCCAGCAAACAGGTCCACTCACAACAGACTGGTTATTGTACAGTGGGGGACTGGGCCAGGATGTAACAACCGGTAACATGACACAAATCTTCTCTGTACAGTTCAGGAGTTGCTCTAAATTTTGGTTCCTCAACTTCATGCTTAAAATAGGCAAGCTCTATTTCATTTTGAATACACCGATTGCATGTTAAGTTAGGGTTACTGTGATAGACCCAGGCCAGTTGGGTACAACAGACTAGAGAAGGCAGATATACTGGCCACTGGATTAACAGTTTTCTGTTCCTTGACTGACCAGAGCAGGGGCTGCTCCAGGTTAATGAGAACACCTGACTCTAATTAACCTGCAAAGAGTCGGGTGAGGCCATTAAGCTAATGTGACCACCTGACTCTAATTAAGGCCCCACTGATACTATAAAAAGGGCTCACTCCATTCAGGCAGGGGAGAGCCAGGGGCAAGGAAATGTGGCTGAAGGGCTGGTTACTGAAGACACCCTCAAACCATCGTTAAGGCAGCCCTAAGGTAAGGGTGAAGAAGGGAAAAGCAGGAGAGCTGTGGGGAAGTGGCCCAGGGAAATGTAGCAACTCTGGCAGTGAAAGGTTGGCTGCCAACAGCTTCTACTGTTAAGGTCCCTGGGCCGGAACCCAGAGTAGAGAGCTGGCCCAGGTTGCCCCCAACCCACCACTAAAGGAACATCTCCTGGGAGAGGAAGTCAGGCCCCTGTCAGGACAGGAGGCTAAACTGTTCTGAAATAAGCCCCCAGGGACAACAGAGACTGTGGGAGTTCTCTCACCAACCTCCTTGCTGGCCTATGATGAAAAGGGCTCAGTAGACTGTAACCATAGCCCTAGAGAGAGAAGTGCTACGTGGAGGTCACAGTGAGCCACTGAGCATAGCATAAACCGCCTGGAAGTGCAGGACCCATGGGAGCAAGGTCAGAGCTCTGCCACGTTACCATATGTCCATATTTTCCCAGACATGTCCAGCTTTTGAATTGTTAATCCACGTCTGGGAGGACTTTTTAAATATATAAAAATGTCCGGAAAATACGGACATTATGATAACCCTACCCATTGCCCCTTTCTCCTCTTGGGATGTCAGCTCACTGCAACCTGTGGATTGCAACCATCCTCTCTCCCCCCCACCCAGTGCTGCTGCAACCCCATGCCCCACGGCAAGAAGCGGTGGCGTCTCTGCAGCCAGCTGCAGGTAGGGGGGACCCACAGCCGCTTCTCCCTCCTCCAAGCATCCTCCGCAACTCTGGCAAAGCCTCAGTCTCCCCCTTCCATCACGGCCGTGCAAGGAGCCCCCTGCCAGCAGTCTGTGCAGCTGGGGCTGCCTTTCCCTACCCCTACCCTGCGGAGCCACTGCCTGGGGGAGGGTCCCAGCACAGGGGAAAGTTTCTCGGTGTGCGGCTGTGGTGCCCGGGAGCCTGATCTCCTCCTCCCCGCGCCCCCCCGCCCCGGGAAGGGCCCGCGCTGCAGCGCCTCCCACAGTCGCCTGGTCTGATCTGATGCAGCCACACCAGGTCTGGCTGGGAGCGGGGTGGAGGCCCCCCGAGCCCGGGGGCAAGGCCCGGGCCACGGACTCAGCACTTCTATACTCCAGCCCAGCCAGAGAGGGAGCCCGCAACTGGGGTACGTCTACACTACGGGATAATTCTGATTTTACATAAACCGGTTTTATAAAACAGATTGTATAAAGTCAAGTGCACGCGGCCACACTAAGCACATTAATTCGGCGGTGTGCGTCCATGGTCCGAGGCTAGCGTCGATTTCCGGAGCATTGCACTGTGGGTAGCTATTCTGTAGCTATCCCATAGTTCCCGCAGTCTCCCTCACCCCTTAGAATTCTGGGTTGAGAGCCCAGTGGCTGATGGGGCAAAAATCATTGTCGCGGGTGGTTCTGGGTAAATGTCATCAGTCATTCCTTGCTCCGGGAAAGCAACAGCAGACAATCATTTCGCGGCCTTTTTCCCTGGATTGCCCTGGCAGATGCCATAGCATGGCAACCACGGAGCCCGTTCAGCCTTTTTTTTTTTTTTTTTACAGTCACCGTATGTGTACTGGATGCCGCGGACAGAGGCGATACTCCAGCGCTACACAGCAGCATTCATTTGCTTTTGCATGATAGCAGAGACGGTTATCAGTCGTTCTGTACCGTCTGCTGCCAATGTAATTTGGCAATGAGATGACAGTTATCTGTCCTTCTGTGCTGTCTGCTGCTATCATGGGTGCCCCTGGCTGAGGTCGGCCGGGGACGCAAAAGCAAAACTGGGAATGACTCCCTGAGTCAATCCCTCCTTTATGGTTTCTAAAAATAGAGTCAGTCCTGCCTAGACTATGGGGCAAATGTACTAGAGAACCAGTGTATCAGAGAGCACAGCTGCTCCATGTCATATCCCGCAGAAATGATGAGCTACATGCCATTCATGGGGGATGCCCCTGCAACATTAAGTAAGGTTGCTTCCCTCCTCCCCCAACCTTCCTGGGCTACCATGGCAGTGTCCCCCCCATTTGTGTCATGACGTTATAAAGAATGCAGGAATAAGAAACAGTGACTGGTTAGTGAGATAAAATGAGGGGGAGGCAGCCTCCCCGTACTATGACAGTCCAGGCAGGACATTAAGTGGTGCGGGGGAGAGGAGCCCAGCATGCCGCTGCTATGATAGTCCAGGCAGGACAGAATCTTTTCTTTACACAGGAAAGGGAGGGGGCTGATGGAGCTCAGCCCCCAGTTGCTATGATGAAGACGGTTACCAGCCGTTCTGTCCTATCTACTGGGAATGACAAGGAATCATTCCTATTTTTACCCAGGCGCCCCTGAGGCTAGCCAGGGGTATCCAGCAGTTATCAAGCATGTTGTACCGTCTGCCACCGGGGAGGGAAGAGGAGCGGATACTGCTCTTTACTGCCACAGCATCGCGTCTACCAGCAGCATTCAGTAGACATAGGGTGACATTAAAAAAAGTCAAGAAACGATTTTTTTCCCTTTTCTTTCACGTGGTGTGGGGGAGGGGGTATATTGATGAGCTATTCCCTGAACCACGCCGGACAATGTGTTTGAACCTACAGGCATTGGGAGCTCAGCCAAGAATGCAAATACTTTTTGGAGACTGCTGTGGACTGTGGGATAGCTGGAGTCCTCAGTACTCCCTCCCTCCCTCCATGAGTGTCCATTTGAGTCTCTGGCTTCCCGTACACTTGTCACGCAGCACTGTGTAGCCTGTAGATTTTTTTTCAAATGCTTTGGCATTTCGTCTTCTGTAACGGAGCTCTGATAGAAAAGATTTGTTTCCCCATACAGCGATCAGATCCAGTATCTCCAGTATGGTCCATGCTGGAGCTCTTTTTGGATTTGGGACTGCATTGCCACCCGTGCTGATCAGAGCTCCATGCTCGGCAAACAGGAAATGAAAATCAAAATTTCGCGGGGCTTTTCCTGTTTACCTGGCCACGGCATCTGAGTTGAGATTGCTGTCCAGAGTGGTCACAGTGGTGCACTGTGGGATGCCCCCCGGAGGCCAATACTGTCGATTTGTGGCCACACTAACCCTAATCCGATATGGTAATACTGATTTTAGCGCTACTCCTCTAGTCGGGGAGGAGTACAGAAACTGATTTAAAGATCCCTTTATATCGATATAAAGGACCTCGTAGTGTGGACGGGTACAGCGTTAAATCGGTTTAACGCTGCTAAAATCGGTTTAAACGCATAGTGTAGACCAGGCCTGGGAAGCAGCCTCGCAGGTGGGAGCACGTTGGGGCTGGGATACCCAGCTGGAGGGCAGGCCCGGGGCCCGAAGCAACTTCCCTCCCCGCCAGGACTCTGGCAGCTGATGCACGGAGGAAGCGCCTGGCCAGGGGCGCACAGGCTGGAGAGTGGCGGGAGCCAGGAAAGTTGGAGCCCAGGGGGAAGGCAGCTGTTTCGTGTGGCTGGGAGGGAGGGAAGAGGATGGGGGAATGTGATGCACTCAGGAGAGGAGGCAGGACTAGGGCGGGGATTTGGGGAAGGGGTCCAATGGGGCAGGGAGGGGGTGAAGTTGGGGTGTGGACTTTGGGGAAGGGGTTGTAATGGTGGTGGGGAAGGGTGGAGTTGGGGCGGGGCCAGGGGGGCCTGTGGAGTGTCCTTTTTTTTCAATGTTCAAATATGATAATCCTAGTTAAGTTGCTGTGCATTACTTAATTAAAATTGTTGCCTACATAAATGATTTTCATAGTATTTTAAATACAGTAGAACCTCAGAGTTATGAACAACCTCCATTCCCAGGATGTTCATAACTCTGAAATGTTCAGAACTCTGAAAAAAATGTTATGGTTGTTCTTTAAAAAGTTTAAAACTGAACATTGGCTTTATATAGTTTTGAAACTTTACTATGCAGAAGAAAAATGTTGCATTTAATCATTTTAATTTAAATTAAACAAGTACAGAAACAATTTCCTTACCTTGTCAAATCTTTTTTTAAACTTTCCTGTTATATTTTTAGTAGTTTACTTCACACAGCACCGTCCAGTATTTGCTTTTTTTTTTTGTGTGTGTGTGTCTCTGCTGCTACCTGATTGCATATCTCTGGTTCCAAATAAGGTGTGTGGTTTATCAGTCAGTTTGTAACTGAGGTTCTACCATATGAATTTCTAGCACTGATGATATTGTTCATCTAGTGTGTTGCAGCTTTTGGCTACTTATGAAAATAATGTGTAAGGAACTGGGAGTCCCACGATCTGCATATTTCATAGACATACATACTACAGCTGCTGCTGAAAAAAGATTTTATTTCCCTGACATTTTTTTTGACAAAAACTTTACCAAAAGCAAACAAACAAAAACAAAAACCTGTCTGTCAATACTGTATGGCAGAAAATTTCAACATTTAATTGAAAAAAAATTGGATGAAAAGTGATAATTTCCTTGGAAAGCAGAAACTTGCCTCAAAAAAATATATATTTTTTTAAATTAAAACCTCAGTTTCCCCAGGAAAGGCAGTTTTGATGGAAAGTTTTTGACCAGCCCTAGCCCAAAGCAAAGAGTGATTTTAAGAGCTGTAGAGCCCAATAGCTTCCTATTCTTGGGCCCCCAAAAGTGGCAGGCACAGTTAATTGGAGGCTAATAGCACTTAGCAGTTGAATGCTTGACTACATCTCTGAAAAGTACTTAGATGTCTATGTGCTATAAAATACACCCAAAACGGGAGTTGAGACTTTTTGTGAACTGGACCATGTTGCTAAATCAACCCCACTTTAAGAAGCACACGAAGTTGTGAACACTATTGAAGAGGGAAGAAGGGGCTATTTGCCAGAGCTTTCTTGACTTGGTGCTTTATGCTTCTACTTTTGCTACAGCAGATATTTGCATGACTTTATTTATTATGGTTTAGTTTCATTTCCCCTTTTTATTTATACTGATCCTGAAATGGCCTCTTTTTGTGTCTAGACTCTCTCTCCTCTCCTCTCTGTCTCTACTAATGTGAGTAACATTAACATGAGTGAATGTGACTCTCAGAGTTCTCCAGTGACATCACTATACAGCACTGTAACACAGCAAACAGCAGTATACATATTTAGTTGGGCAACCTTAAGAGTGATTAGCTGCTGCTTCCTTCCTTTTCATGTAAATGGAACACTTCTTTCTTAAGTTGAACACTTTCCCCTTCTAGTTCAAGTATCTATTTAAAAGTCAGTCACACCACAAACCTTTGAGATGTGCTATGAACCTGAAAAGTGCATTGCCTACAAGAGAATCCTGCAAATAACCTTGATGGTAGCGCTAGAATTAGAGCTCGGTATGATTCCCTATTGTTGCTGCTTTTGTCTGAGGCACTCAAGATACTCTATAAGTGGTAATGGTAAGTGCAACCCTGTGAAATAGGCGAGTATTAATATTCCCATTTTACAGAGAAGGAAAGTACAGAACAGAGAGGTTAAGTGAATCGTGGCAGATTTCCTATTACCCTGTGCTTTAACCACTGCAGAAAGTTTCCTTTTCCCTTCATCATTTTAAAAAATTCTTTTTCCTTTTATGCTTGCTTCTTTACCCACAATAGTGCCCCCGGAAGGCAGAAGTCTTGGTCGTATCTAGGATAGGTACACAGACCTCACACTAACCAGGAAGGGGTTAATGAGAGGGTGTGGTCTCAGTCAGCCTCACTCTTGCCATTACACCTGTGCAAGTTGTTATGCTGGGAGAGAGAGAAATGAAGAAAAGCCCAGCTCAGCAGTGGCTGGTGGGAAGAGAGACTAGGCTTCTTGACCTAGTTCTATGAAGGGAAGTCTGGTCTGGAAGGAAGGATCAGCTGGGACTAGAGCCTAACTAGAGACTCTTCAATTTTGGAGCCTTCTTGGGGCCGTTAGGCCTGGGACAGGACCTTTTTGTTTCTTTAGTGTCTCATAACTACTTTGGCTCCCCTTTCTTTTGGGAGTGGCAGAAGAGTCAGCCAGGGCAGAGAGTGTGAGACAGGCCTAGCTGCAGGCTATGGTAAGAAGCAGCCCTGGGACACAACAGGGGGTGTCTGAATAAACAGATCTCCTCTGTTCCATGCAGGATCCCTGGGCTGGAACCCAGAGCAGAGGGCTGGCCTGGGTTTCCCTACCAGCCCACTTAGGGTAGGGGTAGGAAGACCCCAGAGCCAAGGACTGGTGGGCACCAAATCCCTGAAGTTGGGACACACTTGCCTACACAGAGATGCTTTTTCATACACTTTTCCAGGGGCTGCCTAAATCACCCAGCCGGGAAGGGAGGAGGGTGGGCTGGAGGGGAAGATGGGATGGGAGTGAAGGAGAGAGGATGGGGAGGGAAAGAGGCTAAGGACGAGAACAGGGTAGGGGTGAGAGGGGGCAGTGAAAGAGAGAGGAGAGGTGTGGAAAGCTATATGGGGTGGATGGGGCTGCAGGGGGAGGCAGAAGGCTATAGGTGCATGAGGATGTGAGGGGCACAGGTATGTATAGGGACATAATGGGAGTGCAGCAGTGTATGGAGGTGAATGGGGTGCAGGGCTGTGAGATGAGGGACATGAGGGTGGTAGCTCTGAGAGGTGGAGCAGATGGATGGGAGAACATTGTAAGGAGTACAGGGATGGGATGGGTAGGTGTGGGGGGCAGGATGGGATGGAGGAGGGAAGCAGTGAGGGGCTTGGGGGTGGGACAGAGAGGGAAGCAGTGAGGAGGATGGAGCTGCAGGGGGTTGGGACACGGAGAGAGACAATGACGGGGATGGGGGTGCAGGGGGGTGGGATGGGGGGATGCAATGAGGGGGATGGGGATGTGAGGAGTTGGGGTGGAGGAATGTGGGGGGATTGGGACAGGGAGGAATGCAATGATGGGATGGGAGTGCAGGGGGATTGGAACAGGGAGGGATGCAGTGAAGTGGGATGGAGAGGAATGCAGTGAGGGGGATGTGAGTGCAGGGGGGTTGGGACAGGGAGGGATGCAATTATGGGGCAGTGGGAGTGCGGGGGGTGGGTAGGATGAGGAGACCGCTCGGCCACCCCTAAGGCTAGGAGCCGGACGTGCTGGACGTGCCTGATCCACAGATTGGCAGCGCGGCCAACTGGACAGTCAATGGCCCGGTCAGCAGTGCTGACAGAGCCACCAGGATCCCTTTTTGACCGGGTGTTCCAGTCCACAATCGGACACCTGGTCACCCTAGTGAGAACCTTAACAACTGGGCTAAAAGTTTATGAGGGAGAACCTCCTACTCCTCTATCTCCTTCAGCTGTCTTGTGTACATTCCCCTCTTGGGGCTAGATCTAAAGGTGAGCTCTGAGCACGCCTATGGGATTGAGCCCTGCAGGTGAATCAGGTGGAAGAACTCCTATCTTCCCCCTGTTTGTGCATCACACTAGGTCTTAGGTGTCTGGACACCTGGTGTGGAGCTGCAGTAAGAATGCTCAAAGGCAAAAACTTGGGAGCCAAGCAAACTTTACAGCAAAAATATGTGCA
The DNA here is from genome assembly GCF_025201925.1 of Gopherus flavomarginatus. Classification (NCBI taxonomy): domain Eukaryota; kingdom Metazoa; phylum Chordata; order Testudines; family Testudinidae; genus Gopherus; species Gopherus flavomarginatus. The sequence goes on from NC_066623.1 coordinate 15,195,323, forward strand.
CTGAGCAAGTTTAGGCACCTACAGTGTTTCTTGGTAGCTGAGCTGCATTTTTGTGAATTCTGGGATTTAGGCACCAAAAGTGACAGGTGCCTAGGTCCTTTTGGGAATCTAGCCCTAAGTGTTTTGTTTTTTAAATCCTAATGGAATGTATGTCTTCGTACCTTAGTAGCTGGAGAGGGAAATAAAGTCAGGTGAAAACGACTGCTTTGTCAGATCTGCAACACTTGGCTCTAGATAAGAACTTCTTCCAAGGTTAGAGACACTTGGATGCAGGGTTTTGTCAGGCCTCCTAAAGAGATTTTATATTTTGTGTTCTCCGTTATCTATGTGAACTCCTCTTTGAAAATTGAAACCATACGTGTATGTGTGTGCGCGTGTGTGCATGCAGAATTTGGCCTGTTTCCATTTGTTTCTGTGGTGTCTAGTTCCCTGTGTTTCCAAAGAACTTTAAGCCAATATAACTTCTTTTGTTGACTTTCTAATTAGTGCGCTGGTAGTGATGACAAGAAAGCAGACTGATTCAAAACCAGCAATGGGTGCACAAGACAATATCACATCACACTGACTATCGGGGGGGCTGGCTGCCTAGCCCCTCTGAAATGCCTAGCCCTATTGAATGGGTTCTAGATAAGGAGTAACTTATTTTTATTAATTTCTTGACAATGTAGTTGATTTGAACAAACACTATATGAATATGTAGACTCTAGAGCGCATTCCACGCTAGTTTATAATAGCCCAGTTCACTCTTACCTATGGTGCAGCCCCTATCACCCCATAAAAATTGTATAGAAAGTAAAATCGGGATGTAAATCATTGTCACGTGTTGGTTTTGCAACACCCCAAATCGCTGTGAAACCTTTACAGAAACAAATGGTCCCATTTACAGCTGAAGGGCCCCAGTTTCAGGCAAGGTCCAACTTGAAGCCCACTGAAGTCAATGGGAGTCTTTTTATTTACTTCCGTGGGTTTGGGATCCAGGCCTAACCACTCCAGGGTTGCTCATGTGAGCAGCGTGCATTGGTGTTTTAGACATGAGACAATGCAAAACAAACAGCAATCAAATGGCCACTCAGTTCTAGGCATGCTATACCTTGATGGTACAACTACTGTGTGTGTTTGATACATAGCTAATATAATGTTTGGGGAGAGGGATAGCTCAGTGGTTTGAGCATTGGCCTGCTAAACCCAGGGTTGGGAGTTCAGTCCTTGAGGGGGCTACTTAGGGATCTGGGGGACAAATCTGTACTTGGTCCTGCTAGTGAAGGAAAGGGGCTGGACTCAATGATGTTTCAGGGTCCCTTCCAGTTCTATGAGATAGGTATAGCTCCATATATTTAATTGTGATTATTAATTTACTTCATGTGGGGTATATGCTGTTTCCCCTAACTATTACTGGGATAGTTTCTCTGTCCTTTCAGAGGCCCAGAGATATGCCTATAGATGATGGTAGTGCTTGTTGTGTGACAAACCTGTCAGCTAGGATGATCCTCTAAATTAACCACAGCAAAATATACCATTGCTATGAGAAACATCTTTAGTTCTTCACAAGAAGAATCTCTCTCTCTCCCTCCCCTGATGGGTGTAATGTTGCTAGGTTATCAGTAAAACTGAGTGTGTGTGAAAACATGTGGAACTAGTGTCATGAACTTGCACTTGTTACTGGAAAGTGCTGATGCAATACTTTGCACAGATGTGCCAGGCGGGTGGCCAGCTTTCACTTCAACTGCGGCAAAAGCCTAGAAGTGGGATTTCCTAGGTGAGAAGTTGGCCACTGAAGTGGCCTGTGTGTTGTGGCACGACTCCCTTGGTCTGTTTCTGTGGGATTCAGTGATCCTGCCGTATTCATGAAATGGACTCTGTCCCAGGAATGTGTTTATCTAAGGAGTGCTGCCAGCACTGTAAGAACGCCTGTGTGTTCATAAACAGAATCTGGGGATTTGAAAACCTTCACACTACTTAGTCTGCAATCAGTCCCGCTTTGATCCAAATATAAGAAACTACAAATACTAGAGTCAGCAATGTGTGCTCCATCATAGTCGTGTGGCTCGTCATTATCTCCACGCTAAAGTGCACTCACTATATTCCAGGGAATCTTGCAGGACACAAAAGAATCTGCGTTTTGCTTGTGCCCTTTGAGTGCCATGATAGATGTGCTTCATCTGCTTCCAATGCTACATAGCTTAGGAATTACCATAGGTTCTCTTCTCACCTGAATCAGGTTAGGGAGTTGCTTTGGGTTGCTTATTTCCCAACTCTGGGGAATGAGAGTTGGAAGTGGAAGGTCACAAGGTGACTGCTGCTTACTACTAAAATAACAATGAAAATACTTTTCAACTGTATAGTATGTTCCGTATGATGATATCAACCCCTCTTTTAAAAACCTGAATGATTTGGGGGAGTTCTATGGCCCGTGTTATACAGGAGGTCAGACTAGGTGATCGGAATGGTCCCTTCTGGCCTTGGTATCTGTGAATGAATTGTGGTGAGTATATAATAATTTCACCTTTCTGAATGAGAGAGCTCAGACGCAGGGGGTTAGAGTTTTTCATCAGTAGTTTTTGGTGTCAGTGTTTTTAGGTGCCTCGCTTAAGACACCCCATTTCCATTCAGAAGTGCTGATCACGCACAGCGTCAGCTGAAAACAGTAAGCTATTTGTGTTCAGACCTTCTGAAAATAAGGTCTTGGGGCCAACATGCTTCAGCTCAAGCACCTAAATCCTTACTTAGGCCCCTAAATAAGTGGCCTGATTTCAGAACTGCTGAAAAGCTTCTGTTAACGTCAGCAGGGCTGTGAGTGTTCAATAGCACCAATAATCAGGCCACTTATTTAGGTGGCTAAAGATGGATGTGGATGACTAACATTAGGCACCTGTGTCTGAATATTTTAGCCTTAAAGCATGTCTACAGTACAGTGGCACAGTCGTGGTCCATAGTGTAGATGTTTCCTACATTGACGGAAGGGATTTTTCTGTTAATGTAGTTAATCCGCCTCTCTGAGAGACAGTAGGTAGGTCAATGGAAGAATTCTGCATCTATACCGTGGGTTAGGTCGATCTCGCTGCATCACTGAGGGCTGTGAAAATTTTTTCCCAGCCTTCAGTGAGGTAGTTGTTGTGATGGGTTGGGTCCCACTTCTGGGATGCCACCTGATGTACTGGGATTTCACTGAGCCTCTTCTGCTCCACCAGCCTAGGTTCCCACTTCCTATTTGCCTAAATTAGGCTCTCCAGCCTCTTGCAGCACATGCACACAGGTAGGGCCACACCCAGCTGCAGCCACAGACTGAAGTCAGCTCTGTGTGAGGGGACTCCCCCAGCACTCATGTGCCCACCCGTTTTGGGAGATAAACCCAAAATAATACTGTCTTGCACTGTATAGAAAAATCTGCACACCGCAAGCTGATAAAAATCCTTCCTCTTTCTCAATGTGAAGAGAGATGTGCATGACACCTTCACCCCCAGTTATAAATTACATAAACTGGGTTTAATAATAAACAAAATTAAGTTTATTAACTACAAAAGATAGATTTTAAGTGGTTAAAGGGATAGCAGACAGAACAAAGCAGATTACCTTAGTGAATAAACAAAAGCCGCAAACTGAGCTTGACGCACTAGATCGGTAGGATACAAATTAGCAAATTCTCACCCTGACTGATAAACAGGCTGGCAGATTCTTAAGGCACAAGTTGCCTTGGCTTTCCTAGGTTTTCTTACATAAGCTAAAAATCTTTCCAGCCTGGGACAATCACTTCCCATAGTTCAGTCTTTGTCCCTCAGGTGTGTTGTTGTAGGGAGAGTGACGACCCCCATGTTGTCATTGTTCCTCCTTTATATCTTCCCCCCACACTTGCTGGAATGCTTTTTTGCTGTGACTTGGGTCAAATAGTTCCCATATTATAGAGCTATCTGACCTGGGTCAAAGATTTCCCATTGTATAGAGCTGTCTCTGAGAGGTGTCTGTTGCACACAGTTCCTAGGGTAATCCTTATGCTTGTGTACATTTCTTCAATATGCCACTCACATTGTTTGGCCTCATCCAACGTAGCACATTTGAAATACAGAGACATGGTCAGTGTTCCCCGCTTCAGATACAAAAATGATACGTGCATACAAAGTGGATAAACACATTCAGTAAATTATAACCTTTCCAACGATACCTCACAAGACCTATCTTGCATAAAGTATTTCTTAGTTATACCATATTCATATCATAACCATATTTCCATGAAGAATATGGGGTGTAACAACACAGCTATGTCAATCTAATTTTTAAATGTAGACCAGGCCTAAGTATTTAAATACGGGCTCCCAGAATCTAAAGCAATTTTTAAAACTTTGCCCAAGGTCACACAAACTGTCTACGGCAACACTAGAAATAAAAGTTAAGTCTCCTGACTTCAGTGGGTTATCCCCAAGACCATCAGTTCCCAGCAAGAGCACTTTCTGCTGGCTGAGCCATGGAATAACTTTGGTATCTACACTCTAGGTGAGTGTTGCACTCATGGCTAGTGTAGGGAGATAACTTAGAATAAAGGAGAAGGGGAATCCTAAGGGCTGGGTGTTGTGGTGGGCTGGAGGGAAGTTTGGAGAACAATCACACTAAAAGTTAAGGAAAGTGTGAGTTTCTAATGTGCTTTGTCAAATGACAGGCAAGGAGAGGAAAGTGTTCCAGGAATGCTTAGAATTATTGCCTCCACTGGAAATCTTAACAAAGGCAAACATTTCTTGCCCTCAACATTGCATTTGGAGAGCATCTCCTCCAGAACATGGGTTTGTGGATTCTTTGCAAAATTTATTATGATTGTTGGTTTTCATGCTTTTCCTGAGCCTGCATCTGGAGATACTTATCTTTGTATTGTAAACTGCTGAATCACTGTAAAAAAGCTACTTCTGAAAACAGGAACCTGAGGTGTTTTTCAAATTAATTGCTAAAAAGTTTATATTCTCCATCTGCTTCCACAGTTCAACTCCCTCCAGCCAAAAAAAAAAAAAAAAAAACCAAATTGCTAGCTACCTTGAGTTTATAAAATGGACATGTACATGAAGGAAAAAAAGCAATTTTTTTTTACAGAACATGGCTTGAGTATTTGTATTATTTAAGGTCTGGGGATTAAGAATAAAATTTCCAAAAAGCCTAAGTAACTTAGAAGCCTACATCTCATTTTCAGACATGACTTAGACATTTAGGTACCTAAGTGCCACTGACTTTTTATGAGACTTTATTCCTAAGGCTCAGTCCTTAAAGCAGTTTTGGCTTCTAACTTTCAATGAAATCGGTAGAAGTTAGGTGTCTATATGTCTTTTGATGATCTGGGCCTTGATTTCAATGAGTGTTCGGTGCCTAGATGCTTTTGAAAATTGCATGAGATGCCTGAATACCCCTAAAAACCTGACCCCTAATACCTTCGTCACTTTTGAAAATGAGACAATAGTCTGATCTACACTTAAGTTAGGTAGACATAGTTACAACCCCTTCACTGTCATAGCTATGCTGACCTAACCCGCAGTGTAGACGCAGCAATGTAAATGGAAGAATGCTTCTGTCAACCTACCTACTGTTGTTTAGGAAGGTGATGTTCCCATGGCTGCGTCTACACTACGGAGTTTTGCTGGCATAGCTGTGGCGACGTACCTATGCAGGCATAGTCTCCGTACAAGACACATACCCTTAGGCCTGGTCTATATCTAAACATTAGATGGACCAAGCTACATCGCTCAGGGATTTGGAAAACGTTGTGCCTTTTATGTTGTCGTTAAGTCAACTTAATCCCCACTGCAGATGCAGGTAGGTGGACAGAAGAGGTGAATTAACTACTTTGACAGGAAAAATCCCTTCCACTGATGTAGGAAGCATCAGCGCTACAGTGTCACGTCTGTAGCACCATAGCTGTGCCTCTGTAACCACTGTAGCATAGATGTCCTCTTAGGCTTGTAAGTAACTTAAACACTTTTGAAAATCTTACCCTTGAACTCATTAGCACCTTGAAGACCCTGAAGGAATCAGTTTAAAAAAAAATCCTTCCCCATTGCTTCAGGCTTCGCTTCAGAATTCTTCCTCTAGATGCAAATACAATTTCTGTCCTGAAAAATCTGTTTGATCTCTCATTAGTCATGAGAGCTTGTTGGAATTCTGCACATTTTAATTGTTCTTTTCATTTCCAATTTTGATTTTAGATGTGTGTGTGGGGGGGGGAGGGACTCAAAAGTAATTCAATTAATTTTTCATAAGGATTTATTTTTTAAAAAGTTTTTGACCAGCTGCAGAGCTGGTTGGAACATTTCAATTTTCAAAAATCATTGATTAAAATTGTGAAAAACTACTAATGAATTGCAAACATTTTGCCACGTTTTCAACTATAAAAAATATTATGGGGGTAGCCCACTTACAAATTCATTTCTAGCAGGCTAGTTAGTTCAGACAATTCCTGAGTATAGGATTAGCATTAAACTAAACTTTTTTAAAAAAGTACAGATCTTCAGTGGAGAAAATGTCCTTTTTAATATTGGCGCTAAATATTGTCAGTTATATTTGGTATTTGAAGGAAGTGCTTCTTCACAGAACACACAGTCAATCTGTGGAAGTCAGTGCCTTGGGATGTTTGAAGGCCAAAAGTATAACTGTGTTCATGGAGGATAGGTGCATCAACCAAGATAGTCAGGGATGCAACCCTATGCTCTGGACGTCCCTAAAACTCCAACTGACAGAAGCTAGGAGTGGACAAGATGAGATGGATCACTTAAAATTGCCCCATTTTGTTCATTCCCTCTAAGGCCTCTGGAATTGGCCACTGTCTGAAGACAGGGTATTAGGCTAGATAGACCTTTGTTCTTATGTTCTTTTCTTTGACTTATTTATACAGCCTTTTTAATAAATTGTTCTCTGTCTACACAATATTTATCTGTGTTTTGATAGCAAACCCCTTGAATTTGCCTTGAAAGGCTCCAGCTGGCTGAAGGCCAGAGGAGAGAAGAGGAAAAGGGAGAGATGCTAAATAGTATTTTCCTTGATTTACAAGAGAGGGGGAGTTTATTTTAAAGCAGATTTAACCTTCTGTGTCACTCTGGAAGGGGTCTGTTGTGATTACTCTGTAGACAATGTATTAAAATCCCACTTTAAAAAAAAAGTTTGTCAGTATAAAGGAGTTGGAATCTGGCCAAAGCTGTGAATTGCCCCAGTGCATCCTGGTCAGACCTCAACAACTGTCTTCCCACACACACAGACACGCCTCTTGGAGCAGGGGGCATGTCAGGAGCTGTAGAGGGGGTCCACCAATTTTCAGCTGGTGTAGTCATCCCTTAGAACCAAACTAAGCTGACATAAGCTACAGCTGCTGAAGCTGCAGCCAGTGGAGGTCAGTCTGTAGAAACGGGAAGCTATAACCAATTGTCCAATGACCCCTTTCTCCTTTCTCTCCTCTCCCCGCACTCTGAGATCCTGCACACTTATGTTGTGTGGATCTTGGTGCAGGAAGGACCTGACCCAAAGTTTATTTAGAGAGGCTAAGATGAGCACTTGTTGGTGGAGCAGCATACACTGCACTACGTATTGTTCACTGTTAAAAGGCAGTTACCAATGGCTGTCACTGAGAGATTGCAGCGTATTTCCTATTCCATGGGTGGTAATATACTGTTGTGGAAAAGACCACCACCCAGTTGATTTTGGATCAGACAGCCTGAGGCACCTTTATTGATAAAACAAGATTACAGGTATGCATACAGGGAGAGACAGTGTAACCCCATGCAAGAGGCAGGCTGCTCTGCCCTTTACAATTTTCACCACGCTTATAAAGGTTAAAACCACATAATGTCATATTGATTACACAAGTTATTTGCTCTTTTCTGGTAAATTAATATTGCAAATCAGCAAGCTATTTTAACACCTATCATGCATTTTGGCAGTGGGTGAGCTGGTCATTCTATAATTGAGCAAGCCATTTCCACCTTATCATGCGTGTTGGCAGTGGGTGAGCTGGTCATTCTGTAACTCCACCTTGCAGTTACCGTAAGCAAGCAATAATTATCATGCTATATTTTGCTTAAAACTGAGCTGGCACTTGAGTGACCCCTTGTCCCCCTCCTAGTTCCTCTTTTGTCAGTGTTCCATACCCCGCTTTCCTCGTATCTAGTTTCTCCACAACCAGTGCACAGTATGCAGATAAACAAGTTTCTTTGAGAACTAAAATCATGGCTTTTATTTTGCATTTATTTAGATGACCTGTACACTAATAAAGCTAAAAGCATATAATTGTTGCAATATTATATGTTAAAATCACAGATGCTTATATCAATGGCAGGGCTCTGCAGCAGGGACTGACAGTTTACTATTTCAATCAAGGCCCTGGTACAGTATCCGACCAGTGACAGCAACCTCCAAAAGGCTTTGGTGGCAAGACAAGATCCCATATAAACAGTTGCAAAACTCTATCCAACGAGACGGGGGTGGGGGGGGTGGTTATGTTCCCTTACAATACATAGTATCAAGCTGATAACTGGTGGTAAAGGTGTTGATGAGCAATGCTGGGTTCACTTCACCCACCACTGAAACGTAGCCACCTCTGGGGTGAAACACAAGAGATATTAACACACAGCAGCTGTTGTCAGGTGCTTCGGCTAGTAAGTTAACACACTGAAACTGCAAGGGAATGCAGGCGGCAGGCCAGAATATAATTACTCAAGCTGGAATTTAGCCTTGGCACTGAGGCCTTGTCTATGCTAGGGAACTTTATGAAAAATCCCTGTAGCCGCTAACAGCAGTTGAGTTAAATTGATGTTGGCAATGCTAACAATGAAAGCCCAGTGCAGACAGAGTTGTAACGCTGTGTTATCAAGGCTGTGTCAGCTAACACTTTTGGAGGAAATCTAATCAACGAGATGCAGAAAACCTGTCATAGGCTGAAACTGCATCCACACTAGGGAAGGGATCTTAACGCTGCTAATCCTGGAAGTTTGGACCAAAAGCCTCAATGTAAACAGTGGCTCAGGCCCCTGCTTTTTTGGGGGGGGAAAGGGCTATATTGATCTGCAGTGACCAATGGAGGTGAAAACCTCAGTTCTGCATCTCATTCAAAAATCACACTTCCAGCAACGCTGTGTTGCCTAATGCCACTTTTATGTGATTCGGTCTGTTTAGCCCTAAAGGAGATCAGTGTCATCACCCCCCTTTTACAGATGGGGAAACTGAGGCATGTGAAATGACTTGCCTAGAGTCACCTAGTGGCAGAGACAGGGATAGAACCCATGTCCTTTGGGCCCTGGTTCAGAGTGCTAACAAGTAGGTTACATTCAGGAAGACTCCTGATGTTTTCACTGCTAGAGGGAGTCTTTCTGTGTTGACATATGCTTGCACTCTCAAAGATTCCACTGATTAGTAACATTTTTCTTGTTGCAGAACAGAGAAATTTAGCATGAATAGGAAAGTCTGGGCCTTCCCTGCCTCAACCACTGTTTACTGTATCTTGGGTTTTCCAGCTCTGCTGCTACACAGTTGCCTGGTAAGTATCACTACGAAGCTGCATCAGAAATGGGTGTGTGTGCGTGACTTGACTCCACCTTCCATGGGTGAGCATGCTGTCTAACAGACACTGGATGGGAGGGAGATTTTTGTACAGTGGCAGTACAAATATTGAGCAGTTGGGTGAGTCTTGTATTGTAGCAATACAAATAGCAATAATATGACTGGAGCATTCTGGTCTCAATTCAGAGATGGCTTAAAGGAGAGTGTAAACAGCTGTTTGTGGGTGCAAATTAATGTAGCACACATGCTGAAAGGATGGGAGAGTGAGGTTGTGGCAGGAGAGACATTTTCCTGTTGGTTGCTAAGATACAGCATGGAGGTTCTGGTTTATCTCATACCTTCTTACACTCTCACTTGTTGTTTTTCCTGCTATCATCCCTAACCTTCCTCTCCTGGGTTATATCATTTAAACATGCGCACACACCAGGCATATAATTTACCTCCACACCCCTTAATGTTGGGTATTTTACATCGCCTTTGAGGTTGGCTCTCTGCAGCCAGCTTGACTGTGAGTCCATGCATTAATGTGGCCTGCCAGCGTCCAGGGTTGTTTTGTGGGCGACAATGAGCTGTGTTTGTGTGTAATAATGTAGTAAGTTTATACTAGAGCGACCAGACGAGAGGAAGAAAATATCGGGACAAATTGTGTCCCGATCAAAGATCGGTTGGGACATGGGACAAACCACCTAAATATCAAGACAGTCCTGATTTGATCGGGATGTCTGGTCACCCTATTTGCTGCTCCAATGGTGCAAGTGTGGAGGGAGAGGTGAAAGAGACTGAAAATCAGCGGTGCAAGGAAGGAGTAGTCTAGAATAAATCGGGGAGATGTGGTCAAAGAGGGGAGATGCCTCACAGCTGTTTACTGTTAGAAGACTATCTTCTGGGAAGGGTTTAAGCCAACTGGATTGCCTCAGTTAAGAAGAAAGTCAAGGCTCACAAGCAAGATGAGACCAAGACTCCATCCTGAGGGGTGATATTTCAGTGTGTATTGGTTATAGGGTGAGCTGTGCTCCAGACTCCTCTTTGTCCCTCGTGAGTGCACTTCCTGGGTGACAGGCCATGGCTTCCTACACTTCCCTCAGTACAGAATCCTGTGGCCCAACCACTCTTGAACTGGATCTCTGGGTGGCAGCATTCCCTATTTCCCAACCAGGTTAACCCAACAGGTCCAACTGAGTTTGGCCCCAAAGGCCTTTACCTCCAGAGATTTTTGACAATCCTTTTGTAAAGTGACTCAGAAACAGCTTCTTCACCACAAGGCAGGATTTATTCTTTCACCCAAAGGTACGTCATACACAGAGCAAAGGGGTTAAACAATAAAGTTCTATACATGCTTCCCCTTACCTACACTTAGACTTGGTCTGCACTGCAGAGTTAGGTCCACGTAAGGCCGCTTATGTAGACCTAACTCCGTAAACATCTACACTAAAATGTCACTTCTACCGATGTAACTCACCCACTACACTGACTTAATAACTCTACCTCTGTGAGGGGCATAGCGCTTAGGGTGATGTAGTTAGGTGAAGGCAGTGTCAGTGCAGACACTGCATTGCTTAGCTTGACTGTTGCTGCCTTTCAGAAGCCATCCCACAATGCCTCACAACGAAGGTTAAATCAGTGTAAGCGCTCCTGGTGAGGACACACCCACCAACACAAGAAGCATTGTGTGCACATGCAAAAGCGATTTAATTGCCATGGTGGCTGCATGTTGATGTAACTTAGTCACCTTAATTTTGTAGTGTAGACTTGCCTCAATTATTTTCTTGAATTCGGTTGTAAGTTTCCCCTCATCCCAGCTCACCCTCATCTCTGGCTGGGTTGAGCAACTGTCCTGCTTGCAGCATGACCTCTTTGTGTCTCTCCTTGCCAGCCTGGGTGCTCTTGCTGATGCTCCCTGGGCACCTCCACCCCTCCTTCCTGAGGCCAGCTGCTTTACAGCTTAGGTTCCCCTTTGATCCTAGACTTTTCAAGAGGCTTTAAGGAAGAGAAAACCATGCCAGCCTAGTGGGAGCCAAGCCCAGGCTTCCACCATTGTTCCTTTAAGGAGTCTTATCTTTGCCATTTTGTCTTTTCCTGTTTGCTTCCTCCTTTAACAGCCTCTTGATTTAACCTGCCTGACTGCCAGCCAAACGGCACCTGAGGGATATATGGTATTTACTAAAAAACACTACATGTAACTCCCTCATTCACCACCCAGGGATCTAGGTTCTGTTGGCCTTAGTCCACCTGGCAGAAAGGAGAAGTGAGCAGGGAGACATGGAGAAATTATTTTGGAAAAGAGGTACATTTGTGGCAGGCCAGGAATGTGCTCGTACTGTGCTGGGAGCTGTGCAGCATTGCTTGCCAGTCTCTCATACCCACAGCCCGTGTTGGAAGGGATGCCAGAGAGTGCTGCTTGGCATTGTAGCAGATGTAGCATTGGCTCCTCTCGGTTTATTCGAGCTTATTGCTGGGGAGTCCTCTTCACGTCTCCTTTGGTTTGAATCCATGTTGCTTTGTTTTCCCTTGCACTAGGTATTGATTGTATGACCAGTGTCATCTTCATTCCCTGCAAGCGACTACTCCTTAAGCTTCTAGTCATAATTATGCCGTGACTGTGCTTAGGCATTAGCATGGTCACTAAAGAATGTGCTCTAGTGGTCTGGCTCTGAGTAGAGGACTGGGAAACAGGAACCCCAAAGTTCTAACATGCCCTAACAATGACTCCTGCCCTTGCACTGGACAAGTTACTTAACACTCCTGCCTCAGTTTCCCCATCTGTAAAATGGAGATAATAATGCTCTCTATTCCCACGGTGGTATTGGTTGATTACACATAATAAGGGGTAAATAGTAATAGCACTATGTTGGGTGCCCTGAAGATTGTTGGTGGTGTTAAAGCTGGGCCAGATATCTGCAACAAACAAACACTGATGGTGAGATACGAGGAAAGAGAATCCAATCATCTGCACATGTCTCAGTGCTCGCTTTCTATTTCTTATTCCCCACCCAGAATGTCTTACAAATGCACCAAACCCTCCAGTGACTAAAGGTGCAAATGGGTGACAAATAGGGAAGGGAGAAGGGCAAATAAGGGATTTAAAAACCATCTGTATCAGAAGAACCAAGAGGTGAGAGTGGGCACGTTGTAAAGAACTGTGGCCAAGGGCAAGACTGTGTGAATGAGCCAGTCTCTGCTCTGCTGAGCTGGAAAGTGTGTGTGTGTGTGTGTGTGTTTGGTTTTGTGTGTGTGCTGGGTAGCCCTTTGGGGAATAACTGTTAGATATTTTAGTCAAGTAAGAACACATTGCTTGCAGCTGGCAAACTGATTAATGTGCATGTGAAGCAGGCAGCTCTGTTAACTGAACTGAGCTCTGGACACTTTCACCACCTACCTCAAAAACAAGAAGCCACATCCGGCTCTATGACGCCTGTGGGTGTTCTGCAATGGGGATAGAAGCAGAGCAGGCCCGAGGGTTGGCCAGGTTAGTGGATTTCTAGGGCGTACTCTCTTGTGCTTGAATTAGTGATTAGTAGCAGATGATAAAGGATACAGCACCTAGAGAGTGTGGGTGGATTTGTATCCAGTACTTATCTTTGAAAAGTGGTTTCTTACCTTAAGGGGCATCACTCCTGCAGTGGAGGAGTGAGCTGTCCAGCATCTACCTGTTGAGTGGAGGTTGAGACAGTTTAATAGCTTATGGATAATTTTGCTATGAGACAGCTCGTTGCACTCCCCTTACCTAGAAACAGGAATGTGTTAAACTAAAATTGAAATGAAAAGAGTCAGGGAATCAAAACAGTGTTCAAAATAGAAAAGAAGTAGGCAGAGTTTTTAAAAAGTAAAATGATTAATAGTGTTTGAGCATTCAGGTTATGTCCCTCCTAGTCTGAGTTAACTGCATGCTCTTATGATTCTTCCCTCACTCCTCCTATTGTTTGTTTATATTAATTACCACTTACCTTAAACTAGACAGCAAGGTTTTCAGGGCAGGGATCCAAAACTAACAAATAAGCACATCAATTCTACATTTCCCCTAAACTGATCAGCAGTGAAATAATGTGGCCATTTGAATTGTTCATCTCTGGGCTGCAGAGAAGGACCCCATAGAGATGAACCAGAACATTTGACTGCAAACAGACCTTACTATGTGTCCAGATACATTTGGTTCCTATTTTGAAGGTTTTCTTTACCGTCTAAGGACTAGAGAATTAAAGAATCAGATTATCTGGTGTAAGTTCTCAGACAATAGCTGCACTCAAGTGAAGAAAGCCACCTTAATTTGCAGCTGAGGATCTGTTCAAAGTTATGTGATAGTTTAAAAATAATCCAATTACATGCCCATTTGTGCAGCTGCATAAGCTCGTAATACACATAGCCCTGAGGCTATTCTCTGCTGGTTGTGGTACTTCAGTAGTGGCAGAATTTTCCAGGGAATCCTGAAGTAATCTTGTCTAGATTGCAGTATCTAGTTTTCTAACAGTCTTTTAATCATGATCACTGCAAAGCAAGGCAAACCGGGGAGGCATTGCTCAATGCCGGCTCGTGTGTAAGGAGCCTCAACAACCTCTTTATTAGAGTTGGCCTAAACAATTATGGGAGAGCTTTAGCCTCCATCTCTCTCATCCCAGCTTCTCCTGATGCAGAGCTGGGTAACTCCAAAGAGAGTGCTGCCCACCAGCCCATTACGAGGGTCGATGTATGAGAAAATGGAGGAGTGCTAGCATATTATGGCATGACCGAGGTCCTAGTTGGCAGCTAGTCACTGATCGCAGGCATTACTCAGGCATGTCAAATTTCAAGAAGTACTATAAGTGAATGTGATGCTTTTTAAAAGTGCCTTTATACAACCCTGGAGACCCCTTCTGACAGTGCAGGTGGCAGCCAGCTTCCTTCATGCTTCTGCCACAAAGCTGTCCTGGAAGCACCATGTCAGGGTAAGAGGCTACTTCCGTCTCCATGGCTCATTTCTTGGCCTAACTGATGAACCATTGGTGACAAGTGTAATCTATTTACCTACAACAATTTTTAGGCTTAGGGCATGTCTACACTTATCGAGTATCGATGCTGTGGCGACTGATGCACCAAGGATTGATTTAGCGGGTCTAGTGAAGGCCTGCTAAATCCACTGCAGATCGTTCTCCTGTGGACTTCGGTACTCCACTGAAACGAGATGAGTAAGGGAAGTCAACAGGGGAGCATTTCCCATTGACCCAGCGCAGTGTAGACACTGCAGTAAGTCGACCTAAGCTACATCGACTCCAGCCACGTTATTGATTTAGCTGGAGTTGCTTAACTTAGGTCGATTTACCCCTGTACTGTAGACAGTACCTTACTCTATAAAGGTACGTATGTGATAGCCTCCATCACCATGGTATCTCCTCACAGTACCCTGTGAGGTATGGAATAATTATTTCCATTGTACAGATTGGGAAACCCAGGCACAGAGCAATCAAGTGACTTGCCCAAGGTCACATAGGAAATCCTGTTGCACAGGTGGGAATTGAATCCAGAGTCCGATACCAGTATCTTAGCAACACAAACTTTCTGTGTTAAATATTACAGTACTACCTGCATTGTTCTTTAAAGATCTTTTATTATTATTATTATTTTATTATGATACAATGATAAATGAAGAATGGGATTTAATTCCCAGGGTTTACATAAACATTTTTGCCTCTCCAATGACACCCATCTTTGGAAAGGCAGAAAAATCTCTACCCATTTAGCTGCTAAAGGATCTGAATCTGATGTAAAGAGAGAATTGTGACAGTCTCTAAGCAAGTAATCCAGAAAAAAAAAACCCTTCCTTAACACTTTGTGAGATGTTGCCTTTTCTAGAAACCTTCTGCAGCTGGGCCAGACAGATAGGCTTGGTGCCAGCAATAAGATGCCTAGTCACTGACCTAGGAACTGCAGAACTGCTGGGCCTGGCATGGAACAAGAACTACTTGAAAGTGTTGAAACACATGAACATGTCTCAGAACGTGACTCGCACACAGAGGCGGTGGTTCTGAAAATAGCTGAGAAACTGAACAGCCATTGTCTCCTCTGTAGAAAGCATGTTTTATCAGGGGTCACTGCAACTTTTTCCTCAGTGTAGGAGGCAATAAAGAAAGAAACTGGCAGGTTTTGCCACACTTCAGTTTTTTTAAAAAATGCGATATGGTTTAATAGCTGAGGTACCTTAGAAGTCTGATTTCAGTACCTTGCAGGTTCAGACTTCAATATGACAGTCAGCACACTCACTGCTTCTTGAAGCCAGTGGGAGATAAAGATGCTCAGTACTTTACAAGATATAGCTGCAGCATTTCTAATACTTAATGTATGGGCTAAGCAAAGAATTGGCCTGGAAGATGAGTGTGTTATTCCAATCCATCATCTCTGACAACTGCCCAAAATGACTGACTAGCACATTCACTTTAGAGCTGCATTGAACAGGTTGTTAGTGTATTCAGTTGTGCATCAACATTTTGAAAAAATAAAAATAAAAAGACCCACATAAAAAGTTTTGACAAAATTATTGTTCTTTTATTTTTTCACTTTTCAGCCTCCTCTGCTTGTTAATATTGGGTCCTAGTTAGATAACTTGTGAGCCCCAACTCTTTTTTTTACCTGTCTTATAAACACGTTACATTTACATGGGAACAAAGAAATTCATGTAGATAAAGGGGGACTGGTGAATGTTGCAGAACAGTAAGGGAACATTAAAAGTGCAGTTCTCAGTAGATCTAATTGATTGATCAGTCATAAAATATTGCATATGGCCCTCTCCGGTGTATAATGCACTCCTAGCTGGCTGTGATCTTTTGTGACACTTTGTCCTGTTTAGAGCGCAGCATGAAATGGAATTTCCATCCCATGGGAAATTCTAGTATTTTGACATTTTTCATCCCAAATCAGGACTAAAAGTAGAGAAAACAAAATGTTTTGTGGAACAAAAAGTTGTAAAAAAAATTTTCAGAATGTTTTGTTTCAACACTTTTTTTTAATTGAAATGAAAATTTGTTACATTCCCAAATTAAAACATTGCATTTTGATTCAGTTTGACATTGAACTGCATCTGCCTAAGCTGCTGCATTGCTTCATGGGAGTTGTAGTTCAGGTGCTGCATGCCTATATTCTTCTCTATGGGTGAGGCTCCCTGGCCAGACTAGATGCACCATGGCCATTGGACTCCTATGATGGCTCAGCCAGAAATGAGATGAGAGTGCATTATGAAAGATGTTGTCTTGTCAGAGAAGCTGGCCAATAGATGAATAGTGTCATAAAGCAGTTAAATTACAACTTCCATGAGGCAATATGGTAACTCAGGGGGACCCAGATTAATGTCTAACTGACCTGCCACAAAACATTTAAATACAGTTGAACTAACCAAACTGTTTCAAGTTGGGAAACAAAATATTTCCTTTTGATTTTTCCCAATGGCAAATCAAAAAATTTCAGCAAAATCAAAAATTACCCCCAGAAAATTTTGACTGTGTGGAAACCACATTAAAAAAAAGATTGAGAGAGAGAATTCCCAATTAGTTCTAAACCAAGCATTTGTTCTAGACATTCAAGGGTGTGGGGCTGGTAACACAAATGATACTTAGAGTGCACAGGCATTGGTTTTGATCTTAACTGTATCTGAATAACCCTGTTGTATTTGCATACATTTGGTGGTGCGAGTTGCCTTAGCTGGAGCATGAAGGCCTGGTTTAGTGTCAATCCCTGCAGTTTAGTCCAGCTAAATTCCTCCAGGTGTCCCCTGTGTTCTGTCTGTATCAGCTGATGGAAGAAATCAGAGCTGTGACAGTTTACATGACTCTCAATTAGCTGCATAACCAAGCAGAACCCCACCAGCCATTAGTACTGTGTATGATAACTCAGCCCAAACATAATTTGATACCCAATAAATAACCAATATAAATAAAACTGTCTTCCCCACAGGCTTCATGGTTCAATCCCAGTCAAATACAAGTAGTTTGAATTGAGATCAAGCTTCTAAAAGTGCCTGTCCTGCAGTATGTAACTTGTACTACCTTACAGTGGGGATAACTGTGTCCTTGGTTTCTGGCAAAGGCATTCAACAATTAAGCACCACTAATGCGAAGCATCAGTTTCATTATCATTTTAAGCTTTCTATTAACCTCTTCCCCAGCACAGATCATCCATTCCCAACACACACAGGAAGCAACTACTTGAACAAAAAATGAGTCAAGAAATAAAATTATTATAAACTTTTGCTTTTATAACTGTTTACCTTGAACTTGAGGGACATGATTATTTGCAGTAACATTAATCTTATCTTCTCTTCCGTCTCAAAGTACTAACCCATGAAGTACAGCAGGCTTGGGAGTGGAAGGTGGCAGCCTTCACGATAGTAGATGGGAAAAGAAATCTTGGCAAAGGGAAAACACAGGCTTTATGGGATCTTCTGTTCCCCAACTTCCCACCTCAGCGGCAGATAAGTATGATACTGTGATGAAAGTGTGTCCAAAGCTTTGGATTTTAACATTTTGCCCATCATATGTTCCTGCAAAGAATGAAGGCTGATTCAGCATTGCTGGTGTTTGAATCTGCTGAATTGGGATAAAGCAGTGTCCATGATCAGCTAGCATTACTATTCTGGGAAATACCCAGCGAACTACATGGGTCCTTCGACTGGGCTCATGGTCTAACTCCTGGCTATTAGTATCTTGGCTGTCTTCTCACAGTCCCTTCCAGTCCTGTCCTACATTTCTGTGGTGAAGCCAACCATATTGAGTGTTGGGAATAGGGTGACCAAATGTCCTAATTTTTATAGGGACAATCCAGATTTTGGGGTCTTTTTCTTATATAGGCTCCTATTATCCTCCACCCCATGTCCCGATGTTTCACTCTTGCTGTCTGGTCACCCTAGTTGGGAAATGCTTTCACAATGTAGAAGACACAAGATAGTTGTAGTGCGTTAGTAAGGGGACCACCCCTTTTCCCAGTTTACCAGTGAGAGAGAGAGTTCATTGGAAAATAGCAATTATTTTTCATAGGATTTTTTTTGTGGAGAGGGGAATTATTTTCTCTCCTTTTCCCCATGAAAATATATAATTTTTTAAATAAAAAAACCTAAAAATGTTTTGATTTTCAAAAAACTGTGTTTGGAAAACAAACTTTGGGTTTCCATAAAAATTTTCAATTTTTGAAAAGTGTTTTTGATCAAAAAAATTCTCTTGGGAAAATGTCCAAAAGCAATTTTCCACATTTTTGTTTTGTTTTTCACAATAAGCCATTTTTCATCCAAATTAGTTTTTTATTAAAATATTTCCACCAAGATCTAGTTAGAGGAGACCTGCCCTCAGCATGAGGATAAAATATTTCTCCCATTAGACTGAATTGACATAGCACTGGATTTCTTTTAGATGATCTCTAATGGCAAGACATGGCCAGTGCAAAGTTTCAGCTCCCAGTGTGCCACTATCAGCAAAATAGAATGAATGAAACTGTTTCCACGCTGTTCTGCTTGAAGTAAACTGGGACCGAAGCCAAGAAACCAAGTCCTGGCTGTGAGATTTGATGCAGAGCAGGGTTTTGCCCTTCTGTGCTGCTCGCTTCTCAGCTTGTCCCAATATCACTGCCTGCGGCTTTGCAGGAAGTTGTTCTTTCTTTACCTACAAGGTTTGGTGTGGCAGGTGTCGCTTTTTAATGTTGTTGAATGACTTTTCCATCAGTTGAAGGACGTGTTGTGTGTTAGGGTAACTGGGGCAGTGTGACCATTGCCAGGATAGCTTCAGGTTTTGCTTTGTTAACTGAAACAGGGCATCTTCATCCAAAGAGTGAGGCTGGGCTGGATAAAACAAAACCCTAAATTGGTACCAAATCCAAGACTTGTGGAGACTCACAGTAGATTTATTTCCTTCTTCCCCTCCCCCTGAACCTATTATTTGTCCTAGCCAAGTCCCTCTCCATATCTTTGTTCCGGTGAGGGTAGGGAGTGGAAATGGCAAAATACCCCAAGAGAGGTGGTTCTTGGGAGATTTCAGCTCAGTTTTTCAGCCTCAAGTTAAAAATTCAGATAACCCTAGAAATTGGAGATGATCCAGGTCTTGTGACATCTAGTACATCCTCTAGGCTGGATTGTTCCTTGCAGTGCATTTTACTGTGCAGTGTTTGGCTCAGTTTTAAATGTAAACTTCAGAACTTTGCTTATCCAAGCTCAAATTCTGACCCTTTGGCATTTTCCCTGTTCTTATAAAAAAATGGGGAAACTGAGTCTCCGACGAAGCTTTGCATCTCACTAGTATATCTCCTGAGTTGGCTCATGCCCTTTGACAACAAGTCATTTTCTTGAAAAGCCTTCACACTCTGGTGACTCAGAACCCCAAAAATGCCTGTTGTGGGATTTTGTTTTGTGAAACCAAACCCTGATGAGCGAGGTTTCTCAAAACCAAATCAGAGCTCCTCAACTGAGTCTAAGTGTAAATCTACACTACGAAATTAGGTCGAATTTATAGAAGTCAATTTTTAGGAAGTGATTTTATACAGTCGATTGTGTGTGTCCCCACTAAGCGCATTAAGTCAGCAGAGTGTGTCTGCAGTACCATGGCTAGCGTCAACTTTCGGAGCGTTGCTTTGTGAGGAGCTATCTCACAGTCTCTGCTGCCCATTGGAATTCTGGGTTGAGCTCCCAATGCCTGATGGGGCAAAAACATTGTTGCGGGTGGTTTTGGGTACATGTCATCAGTCGTCCCTCTCTCCGTGAAAGCAACAGCAGACAATCGTTTTGCGCCTTTTTTTTAGCAGATGGTACAGTAGGACTGCTAACCGACATCATCCAACCACTGCTTCCGCTGCAACTCTGCTCTTCCAGTGCCATGTATCCACCTTGTAGTGCCTCTCATCATTCTTTATAAATATCTATTCTCATGGCATCCAGTTTTCATCCACCGCTTCCGTTGCAATTCTGCTCTCCTGCTCATGTCTCGATAGCCAATTTCTCCTTGTTGTCTGTCATGGGCTCCCAGGAACATGTGTTCTTCCGTGGGAAATGTGTGCAGTGCTAACCGTCATCCTCCACCACTTCTGCTGCAACTCTGCTCTCCTGGTGCCATGAATCCACCTCGCAGGTCCTCTCGTCATTCGGTATAAACATCTAGACTTGTGGCATCCGTCGTCATCCACTGCAACTCTGCTCTCCTGCAGACACCATACCACGGCAAGCATGGAGCCTGCTCAGCTCACTGCTGCTGTTGTGAGCATTGTAAACACCTCGCGCGTTATCCTGCAGTATGTGCAGAACCAGAACCTGCAAAAGCAGGTGAGGAGGCGACAACAGTGCAATCATGATAGTGATGAGGACATGGACACAGACTTCTCGAAGCATGGGCCCTGGCAATTTGGATATCATGGTGGTAATGAGGCAGGTTCATGCCATGGAACACTGATTCTGGGCCCGGGAAACAAGCACAGACAGGTAGGACTGCACAGTGTTGCAGGTCTGGGATGATTCCCAGTAGCTGCGAAATTTTTGCATGTGTAAGGGCACTTTCATGGAACTTTGTGGCTTGTTTTCCTCTGCCCTGAAGTGCAAGAATACCAAGATGAGAGCAGCCCTCACAGTTCACAGGCGAGTGGCAATAGCTCTCTGGAAGCTTGCAATGCCAGACAGCTACCGGTCAGTCAGGAATCAGTTTGGAGTGGGCAAATCTACTGTGGGGGCTGCTGTGATCCAAGTAGCCAACACGATCACTGAGCTGCTGCTATCAAGGGTAGTTACTCTGTGAAATGTGCAGGTCATAGTGGATGGCTTTGCTACAATGGGATTCCCTAACTATGGTGGGGCGATAGACAGAACACATACACTATCTTGGGACCGGAGCACCAGGCCACCCAGTACATAAACCACGAGGGGTACTTTTCAATGGTGCTGCAAGCACCGGTGGATCACAAGGGACATTTCCCTGACATCAGTGTGGGATGGCTGGAAAAGGTGCATGATGTTCACATCTTCAGAAACTCTGGTCTGTTTGAACAGCTGCAGGGAGGGATTTACTTCCCAGACCAGAAAATACCTGTTGGGGACTTGAAATGCCTATAGTTATCCTTGGGGATCCAGCCTACCCCTTAATGCCATGGCTCATGAAGCCATAAACAGGCACTCTGAACAGTAGTAAGGAGCTGTTCAACTATAGGCTGAGCAAGTGCAGTATGGTGGTAGAATGTGCATTTGGATGTTTAAAAGTATGCTGGCATAGTTTACTGACTTGATTAGACCTCAATTGTTTAGATTATTCCAATTGTTATTGCCACCTGCTGTGTGCTCCACATTATCTGTGAGAGTAAGGGGGAGACGTTTATGGTGGGGTGGGAGATTGAGACAAATTGCCTGGCTGCTGATTACACACAGCCAGACACCAGGATGATTAGAAGAGCATAGCAGGGTGCACTGCGCATCAGAGAAGCTTTGAAAACCAGTTTCATGACTGGCCAGAGTACGATGTGACAGTTCTGTTTGTTTCTCCTTGATAAAAACTCACCCCCTTGGTTCACTCTACTTCCTTGTAAGCCAACCGCCCTCCCTCCTTTGATCACCACTTGCAGAGGCAATAAAGTCATGATGGTTTCAAAATCATGCATTCTTTATTAATTCATCACACAAATAGGGGGGATAACTGCCAAGGTAGCCTAGGAGGGGTGGGGAAGGAGGGAAGCACCGGGTGGGGTGGTGGATGAGGGGAGGAGGGAAGGATAAGTCCACACTAAGGGGTGGCTCTAGACTTTTTGCTGCCCCAAGCAAGGAGGGTCATCTGGTCCCAAGCCTTCAGCAGACCCTCCGGACCCGTGGCTTCAGCGTACCCTCTGCAGACATGCCTGCGGGAGGTCCACCGAAGCCGCGGGACCAGCGGACCCTCCACAGGCAAGCCACCAAACGCAGCCCGCCTGCTGCCCTCTCGGCGACTGGCAAAGCGCCCCCAGTGGCTTGATGCCCCAGGCATGCACTTGGAGCGCTGATGCCTGGAGCCACCCTCGGCCACACTGCACTTCAAAACTTATTGAATGCCAGCCTTCTGTTGCTTGGGCAGTCCTCTGGGGCGGAGTGGTTGGGTGCCCGGAGCTCCCCCATGTTCTTGGGCATCTGGGTAAGGAGGCTAAGGAACTTGGGGAGGATGGGCAGTTATACAGGGGCATCAGCTGCAGCCTGTGCTCTTGCTGCATTTCCTGCGGCTCCACCAGACACTGGAGATTATCAGTTTGATCCCCCAGTAACCTCAGCATGGCATCCTACCTCCTCTCATTGTGCTGCTGCCACCTCTCATCTTGCTCTCGCCACCTCTCATCCTGCTCGTCCTGCCTGTCCTCGAGTTCATTTTCTGCTTTCCTGGACTCTGACATTGTTTGCCTGCGGGAGGACTGCGTGAAATCAGAGAACATTTCATCGCAAGTGCATTTTTTTTGCCGCCTTATCAGCGCTAGCTTCTGGGATGGAGATGTTGGGGGGAATGTTGAAACATTTGCAGCTGCAGGAGGAAAAAAAGGGAGAGTAGTATTTAAAAAGACACATTTGAGAGAACAATGGGTAGACTCTTTCATGGTGAATCAAGCTGTTAACATTACATAGCACATGTGCTTTCGGTACAAGGTTGCGTTTTGCCACTTACATTGAGGGCCTGCCGGTTTGGTGTGAGAGATCTCACACACACAGGGCCAGGAAACAGAATTCGGCTTGCAGGCAGCCATGGTAAACCTCAGTCTTTTGGCTTCTTCTACCTTCATAACTTGTGGAAATGGTTTCAAACAGCAGCACCCTCCTTTCCCATACCAAGCACCTGTTGGGATGGCCATTTAAAAGGAGGGGCTGTACTGGCCGTAAATGCATCCCAAGTCTTCAGGGCAAATTAATTATTAAACCCACTTTATTTTAAACCATTATATTTACAAAGGTACACTCACCAGAGGTGCCTTCTCTGGCTTCATGGTCCATGAGCCCGCCTTGGGAGGGTTTGGAGGGTATTGGCTCCAGGGTGATAAACAGTTCCTGGCTGTTGGGGAGAATGGTTTCTCTGCTTGCATGCTGTGTGCTATCCTCATCCTCCTCCTCATCTTTCTTGTCCCCAAAATCCTCATCCCTGTTGCTCGAGACTCCCCCCTTGCAGGTGTCCATGGACAGGGGTGGGGTAGTGGTAGCCCCCCCCCCAGAATTGCATGCAGCTCATCATAGAAGCAGCATGTCTGGGGCTCTGACCCATAGCAGCCGTTTGCCTCTTTAGTTTTTTGGTAGGCTTGCTGAGCTCCTTAATTTTCACACGGCACTGCTGCGGGTCCCTCTTGTAGCCTCTGTTCATCATGCCCTTGGAGATTTTTTCAAACATTTTGGCATTTCATCTTTTGGAAAGGAGTTCTGATAGCATGGATTCATCTCCCCAAACAGCAATCAGATCCAGTACCTCCCGTTCAGTCCATGCTGGAGCCTTTTTGCGATTCTGGGACTGCATGGTCACCTCTGCTGATGAGCTCACCATGCTGGCCAAACAGCAAATGAAATTCAAAAGTTCCCGGGGCTTTTGCTGTGCACCTGGCTAATGCATCTGAGTTAAAAGTGCTGTCCAGAGTGGTCACAATGGAGCACTATAGGATAGCTCCTGTAATGTCCACACTACCCCAAATTTGACCCGGTGACGTCGATTTCAGCGCTAATCACTTCAATGAGGAGGAGTACAGAAATTGATTTTGAGAGCCCTTTAAGTCCATAAAAATGGCTTTGTCGTGTGGGCGGGTGCAGGGTTAAATCGATCTAATGCTGCTAAATTCAACCTAAACTCATAATGTAGACCAGGGCTGAGAGTGAGCAGTTTGGGGTTTAGTGAAGGCAAACAAGGTGCTTCATCTCATTCAGCATTCTTTGTTATTCCAAAAGACCCCCTATTCAGGAGAATGCACAGACATAAGACTTCAACACCAGTAAGTATTTTAAAGCAACTTCTGCACTGACTACAGTATGAACTATAGGACATATTTCATTTCTTCCAGGAAGTGCCTGGACATGTGGTTTAGTGGACTGTTGATGGTTTCTAGAGCACATACTGTTGAACTGTTTTGAGAAGCATAATTTTAGAGACCCATAGCTTTCATAGTTCTTTGGAATCACAGGCAGTTCTGTTTTCCCAGTGACTCAGTTAATTCTGTCTTTGTAAAAGATTGGGAGCATGGTCAAACTCAAGTTTGCTTTCCCCACACAAATATGTAAGTGATACAGTCATGTAAGCGGCCCCAGTGTTCAAATTCCATTCTCCTTTTAGGGTCAAACTGTTCAGTCCCACTCATGAGAGTCACATTGAAGGTAATATGAACCTCTTAATGTAATGTCTCATTGCCCACAGCCAGTCTGTGGTTTTCAGTACTATTCACATACTGTCTAAGCCTTTCTAATTGGGCAAGATTTGTCCCATCAAACACTCCTCCTTCCATCCTAATATAAACAGCACCAAAAAGACACCTTGCTTTACTGAATATATAAAAAAACTCATGATTTTCTTTTCCTCAGTTGCTTGATACCAAACCCTCATGAGAAGAAGGTTAGCATTAAATCCTATAGGGAAGGCTTTGTTGCAGGAGATTTTTGCTTCTTTAACAGATGTCTGTGCAGTTGGCCCAGCAGCTGTTACAATGCTGGTTAACCATTCTGAGGGGATAGTTAAGACATCTTTCATCAGCCCTGTCTGTACTGGGTCTGTACTGTAGCTTCCTGGATTTATGGTGGAGTGCTAGGGCAAATGCTAGGATTTTGGAACAAGCAGAAAGCATCTCTCTGGATATCTCCCAACTTGTTCTCCCACTATGGAACTCTTGTCCTATGTTATCAGGTTCTCATTAATGATGAAAAAATGTTTTGGCTTCCTAAAAGCTCCAGACATCTCTCACAGAACACATAAAGTTTAGGCAAGTCAGCTAAGAATAAGGTGAGAGAAGCATCACTATTGTATACTGCTTTCCTGCTGATCTTTAATTCTTTCTTTGTTCAGTTACAGCTCTTCATATCTGAACAGTTTTCTTGCTATATTTCACACTCCAGTTCTTTGAAGTATGAGACTTTTCTTATGCAACAGAAGAGCTCCATGGCTTGGCTTTCTTCTGCAGAGTTTAGAACTTTCGCACTAAGAAAATGTGCTTCCATTGGTCGTCAGTTATCCCAGGAGTGGATATGAAATGCTGAGTGACAAAGCAACTCTGACCTGTTCTGATCTCACTTCCACTGGGCTTACAGCAGTGGAGCTCCATTGACATAGGTGGAATTATTCCTGATTTGTACCCATGTAAATGAGAACAGAAGTATGCCTATTGCATTTTTCTGCAGACTGAAATTATGCTTAATTGCTTAGTTTGGTCAATTAGGAATGCTCAGAACCGCATCAATCCACTTTAATATGCTGGTGCTGAGATCTGAAAGGATCTGATTTGCTGGTCTGAATCTTTGGCTACAGCACCATGAGATGTGGCATAGGAGACCAGAGGCTGAGACTGATAATGGGCTTTTCATTTCTTGGGCTGGAGTAGTGCAGGTATAGTTAGTAGCTAGTGTGTGAATGTGGCTGGTGAATGTGTTTGTGTTCGTGAGACAGCAATGGCTGCTCAACACCTCGAGTTTCCTGGGAACTGGTCTCAGAGTAGCATCAGACTCTTGGTATCTTTCTGAGAGCAGACTGCTCCCAGCTGCAGCAAAAAAGCACAATGACCTCTGTTAGAGGTGCAGTGCTTGAAAGATGGTGTTAGGCCATACAAATGTTAGGATAGTGCACACCTCATTAATATTGTATCACGCAGAGCACGCAGGCAGTTATGTGAACCAAGCTGTATTATGTCTTTCCCACAATGCTGTTCACTTCTTCTCAGGCTCAGATCAGGGCTTGCCTTAACATGAGGTGAACTGTGCCAGTGTGTGTGGGGGGGCGTTCCACTAGGACCCAGAGTGTAGAAAATTGTGTCTGCTGCTAGTGCATATGTATTCTCTCTGCTCTAGATGCACACGGATGGAGGAGTGCTGTGCTGGAGGAAGGAGGGCACAAAAGACATAACAGGCAGGAAGGAGAAAAGGTGAGAGGGAATAACAGAAAGCAGCAGGAGCTGCAGGGAGAGAGAGGAGGAGGAGCCTCTTAGGTACCTCTCTAGCACCCCCAGGAGCCTGGACTGATTGACACCAGCTTCTCCGGGAGCTTCCTGTTTCCTGCTGCTTCCATGAACCCACTTGAGGAGAACAGGCAGTCAACTGAAGTACAAGGAGCCAGTTAGGCCCTTAAGATGCTGCTATCTTCCCACACTCAGGCCCTGCTACCAGCCTGCTTATTTGTCCCCTTCAACTGAGTGTTGGGAGCCACTATAGCTGGCACAGAACAGCAGTCATGAGTGAAAGAAGAAAACACCCCTCTGGGGCAGCATTCAGAAAAAGAAAACAAGCAAAGGAAGCTTTTCTATCTAAGCAGGAAGCAGTTCTCCTGAGATGCATAGACAAATGTTCACGGTCAGCTTTCCAGCCCCAATGAGGATGTGAGTGGTGAGGAGATGCCGGATCTTCCAGTTAGTCACAGTGCAGTGACCTGCCAGCTACTGCAGCATCCATATCTCCATCTCAAATGGATGTATCCATGCACATTCCTGAAGACAAGTGTAGATCAGAGAAGAGTGTGGTGGAGGCGTAAGAAACAGCTGCTGCTGAGTTTAATTCCTTAAATCTAGATGATCCAGGACTGAGGACCCACTTGAGCAGTAGCCTGAGGGACTTCCTTGTACTGCATGGGCCATAGCAAGTGAAAAAATTCATGTTCCCCAAAGACAGTGAAAATAGAAGTTTCCATCCAACACATTACTGGTGTGAAATCCCCAATGGTGACAAAGTGGAGAGGCCATGGCTTAGGTACTCAAAAACCCAGAATGCTGCATACTGTTTTTGTTGCAAACTCTTCCAGTCTAATGTTCCAGCCACATTGGGTTCTACAGGAACAAAGGACTGGAAAAATCTGGCTAGAAATGTGGCATGCCATGAGAAGGCAGCAAATCACCAGATAGCATTCCATAGGTGGAAAGAGCTTGGTATGAGACTAAGGTTAAAGGTCACAACAGATGATCAGCATTAAGAGAAGATTGCATCAGAGTCTCTTTACTGGCAAAATGTTCTGAAAAGGCTCATTGCCCTTGTGAGAATGCTTGCTACCCAAAACCTAGCCTTGCATGGCACTTCAGATCAGCTATATGTGCTAAACAATGGAAAATTCCTTAAAATTTGTGGAGCTGATGTCTGAGTTTGATGCTGTACTCCAGGAGCATCTAAGAAGAGTCACCACCCAAGAAATGTACACACACCACTACCTTGGAAAAACAATTCAAAATGAGATCATACGGTTACTGGCAACAAAAGTCAAACAGAAGATTGTGGCAGATCTGAAGTCAGCAAGATATTACTCTGTTATTCTGGACTGCGCACCTGACATCGGCCATACAGAACAAATGACTTTAATGGTGCATTTTGTAACAACAACAGAACCTAGTGAAAATGTCCCTGCAAGGGTGACTGTCAGAGAGCATTTTCTAGAATGTATTGATGTTGATGATGCTACAGGAGCTGGTATGACAGATAGAACAGGAGTACTTGTGGCACCTTAGAGACTAACATTTATTTGAACATAAGTTTTCATGGGCTACTGCCCACTTCATCAGATACTATATGTTCCATTCTATGCATCTGATGAAGTGGGCTGTAGCCCACGAAAGCTTATGCTCAAATAAATGTGTTAGTCTCTAAGGTGCCACAAGTACTCCTGTTCTTTTTGCAGATACAGACTAACATGGCTGCTACTCTGAAACCTGCTGGTATGACAAATGTGCTTCTTAAAAAGCTGGAAGATACAGAAATTGTGATAGCTGACATGAGAGGTCAAGACTACTATAATGGTGCCAACGTGAGAGGAAAGAACAGAGAAATGCAGACACGGATCCGAGAGTTAAACCCTCAAGCTTTTTTTTGTCCCAGGCAGTTCTCGTTCACTGAATTTGGTGGTCAGTGATGCAGCATCAGTTTCTAGTGAAGCTGCTGAATTTTTTAATGTAATTCAAAGCATCTATGTATTTTTCTCTGCATCAACTCATCGATGGCAAATTTTGAAGCAACATCTGGGAACATCCTCTCTGACACTGAAACCACTGAGTGCCACACGATGGGAAAGTCAAGTGGAGGCGATAAAGCCTATCAAACACCAAACTGGGAAGACAGATGATGCCATAGTTGCCATTATGGAGGATAATGCTATGACAGGAACTGTTCATGGGAGAACAGTGGCAGAGGGAAATGGAATCACCAGAAATGTACATAACTTCACCTTTCTTTGTGGCTTAGTGTTTGTTCCATGTCATGCTGTTTGAAATAGATGTTGTAAGCAAGATACTCCAAGGTGTTGACCTTGACATATCTGGAGCAGTGGAACTGGACAAAGCAAAGTCATACCTACAGTCTTACCGGTCAGATGAGGGATTTCAAAACATTCTGAAGAGTGCACAGAAGTTGGCAGAGGAACTTCACACTGAAGCTATTTTACTACCCATTCAAGAATACAAGAGTCACTGAAGAAGACAACATTTTGATTACGAGGCAGGGGATAATCCCATAAGAGACCCCAAACAACAACTCAAAGTTGAATTCTTTAACCAGGTGCTAGATTGTGCAATACAGTCAGCTGAAGAATGTTTCATGCAGCTCAAGGAACACAGCAATATATTTGGGATGTTGTATGATATTCCAAAACTCCTCACTATACCTGAAGAAGACCTATACCAGCAATGCAGGGCACTAGAGACAGTGTTGATACATGATGATATGCACGATATTGATGCGAGTGATTTAAGTGATGAACTGAAAGCCTTTTCAAGATACATTTCAGCAGGATCAATTCCAAAGGCTGTTCTGGCATATATGTGCACAAATAAGATGACCACTCTCTTTCCAAATGCTTTTGTTGCTCTGTGCATACTTCTAACACTTCCTGTTACAGTTGCCAGTGGAGAACACAGTTTCTCCAAGCTGAAATTTAATAAAAACACATCTACATTCCACAATGACACAGGAGAGGCTGGTCGACCTTGCAACCATCTCAATAGAGCATGAGCTGGCCCAGACTGTGGACCTTCAGCAGGAAGCAGTTCAAATCTTTGCAACCAAGAAGGCATGGAAAGCACCACTTGGATTATTCAAACAGATAAAAATGCCAGTGTTTATTATGCAGACAAGAAAAGTTACATTTGCTGTTCAGGTGTTTGAAAGTTAAATGTTACTTAAAATATTTGAACAAGGCATTTTAAGTTGTTAGTTCTCTTTATTGGGGTAGGTAGCAGAGCAGTACCATGAGAGGAGTAGAACACGCATAAGGCAGAATTGAGATCTTTCAAAGTTTTGGCCCAAGTGAGGAGGCATGGGGGCTTCATTTGAGCTCCTCGCCTCCAGTGCCAAAATGTTGTGGCCCAGCCCTGGCTCAGATAACACCTATAACACTTTGTAAAGCTGAAGTCAGCTTTGGCTCCAGCAGATTCAAAGGCAAGATGCATGAAAGATGTGTCCTGTTACAGGTTCAGATGTTCCTCCATGGCCCAACTGATACTTGGAATGTAGTATCCAAAACAAAAGATAAGCTTGATACAAGAAAAGCAAGACCAAAAGTTGATTGATCGACTTTAATCTTGGCTGACATGTAGTATTCTCTCTAACCATACTATGAATAGTTTAAGTGCATATTTTCAGAGCACACCTGTGTAAAGTGAATGGGATACTGCCAGAATTCATTCCCAGAAGGACTGATGAAGTATGAACTCTTTACTTTTTGTATTATGCTCCTTTGTCTTTGACAAATAAAGTTGGCTAAGCTTGGTTAACTGGTCTCTCAAACATTCTTAATAACACCCCATAACTGTAGTCAAGCAATTGGCTAGATCTTTAAGGAATTAGGAGTGAAGTAATGTAGAGCCCCATAGAGCTCCATGTGAACTAGGTTGGGTCAGATCAGAGACAGAGCACCTGTGGAAAACAAAACTCACTGTAGGGGTATGATGGGGTGGACTAGACCCAAAGACCCGCTGTTGGAGGCCTCAGGGTTTGGCCACACCCATCCCAGTAAAGAAGCAGTGGAGAGATCCTCAAGCAGGCTAGAGTGGCTGTAGGGGAAGCAGCCAATCAGGGCCTAGAAAGGCCACATAAAAGGAGCTGCAGAGCAGAGCAGTAGTCAGTTGCTGCTTGGAGCAGGGGAAGAAAAGACTGTAGGGCTGGCTGGCTGGAAGAGCAGCAGGGCCTGGGAGACCATTGAGGGAGCTCCAGGCTGGTTGCTGGGACTGGGGAGGGCTGCAGCCCAAACGAGGGCTGGATTACTAAAGACCAAAGCCCAGGGAGGGCTAGAGAGAGACACCATCAGAGTTGTACTGAGATATGCCCTGGTGAACCGTATACCTGAGAAGGGGTTTGTGCTGGTCAACATGCAGACAGTGTGACTTGGCCAGAGCACTGTGTCACTGACAAACCTGCCTGAAAATCACCGAAAAGGATCACTAGAACTAAAGAACGCAGACACGCCCAACCAGAAAGGGGCACTTGTGAGAGGTGGGTGCCAATCCCATTACAAGGAGGGTGGGGGGAAACCTAACTCTGTAACTGTATGAAGTGATGGCTATTCCAAAGTGGTTGAGGAGGCCTTTGTCCATTCTCCTCTGGCAGTGCAGTGTTCCCAGCATATCCAAATTAGTCTCAATGTTTTTTCCATGCAGGAGTCAAGATGAAGGAGTGGTAACCGTGGCACTGTGTACAGCATGTCAACAAACACAGAAACGTATCAGAATTTACATGGCCTGTGATTTATGGAATAACTTTTAACATCTTCATTTCTGAGTTTCAGAGGCTTGAGCTCTGCAATGAACATAAAAGACAAAGTGCAAGTTAGTGTTTTACACAAAAAAGGCTTCCGATTGTCTGAGCAGTAGTGAGACCAGGCTAGTTGCCAAAAATATTTACTCTCAGAGATAGATGGCCAAAGGGAGATGTTTGAAATCTGAACCCAGAGCTGGATGTTGAATGTTGCATCTTGAGCACATTTATTAAATGGTCACTTTGGGGACATAAGCAAACATTGAAAGGTTCAGAGGCTTAGAATGGATATAGACATTAAAGATCAGATGCTTAGCTGAGCCCTCTCAGCATCTCTGGTCTGTAAAACAAGGATGGAAGTTTTGGGTATTTACTGTCTATTTAGGCTGGAACTGGGACTAATGAGGCATGGGGATAGTGTTTCTTAATGACTTTTCTGGTCAGGACCAAGAGAACAGAGGTGCATCTCTAATGCACAGTTGCCGACTTTCACGTGGTAAATAAGCACCCCGATTTCACAATAAGATCAGAATCAAGCTAATCCCTAAGAACCCCAATACTTTGTGACTAGATCCCCCCCAGCATGCAGTCTGGGACTGTGGTGGGCCCGCTGTGCACCCCTGACACTCTCTCTCTCTTCCCCCCCCTTTCCTTGCCCCTTCTTGCCAGGGGCCAATCAAAAAGAAGAAGCAACAAGCTACAAACTAAACAAGCTACAAGCCAAAAACTAGCCAACAAGCAACTCACAAGCCAATTAATCCAAAAACAAGCCCAATTTCTGTGTTTTTTCCATGGGTTAGGCATGTCTGCTGTAACGTCTCTCTTTGTTGTGTCCCCATACAGTTTCAATGAAAAGTTAGTTGAGGTCTGGGGAAGGTTTGGATCATTTTTATCCAAATCATTTCACCCAGCCTTTGTGTAATATTTCGGGAGGCATTGTGTACGGAAGAGCTGGTTATTGTGGTTAAGATCAAAGTTCTAGTATCAACTGAGTTTCTGGTATAATCTCTCATGGACTCTATCCTGCTCTTGGTATGAAAGGATTCAATGACCTAGCAGACCTTTTGCATTTCTAAGCTTTTCTAATTTTTCTTTGGAAGATTCAGCAACATCAAGAAGAAGAGTGGCTTATGCTGATAGTCCGTATTTTTAAAAAGCTTTTTGTTTCAAAATTTACCTTCAATAGGTAATTCCCGGTTTAAGAGAGTTGTGGTCTAGTGGCTGGAGCAGGAATAAGGAATGCCCAAATTTTAATCTGTGACACTGTCATCTCAGTTTTATCAGACACTGTAACATAAATGTTTAAAATAATAACATATATGTTGGCCAGTTTATCGCCTTTATATAATGCAAGGACTCCCAGGAAAAGCACAGACTTGAACTTCAGTTACTAGTATTTCACTCTGGTCTCCCCAGTCATTCTGGTGGCCTAAGGATCAGCAATCCAAAAGTAGTGGGTGTTTCAGGAAGGATGCATCTAGCAGGCAGAGATGAGGACATCTTTAGTTTTCACTGCTTGCTAGAACCACCTATTCTCTCACTGTGGCAGGTGCACCATCTCCTAATTGGGATGAATGTTTTGATGGTTGGGTTATTGTTAGTCAATTGATAATCAGTTGCACATCAGTCTTTTCTGATTATATTTGGGATGGAGCATGGCTCAGACATCAAACATTGCTGCAGTTTTTGATGTAGGATTTTACAAATGGGTCATTGCCTTGGTTGGTTATTTTTTTTTTGGCTGATTAGCCCTGATAAATTATCCTGTATCTCCACATTATTTTTGCATATTGTGTGGTTCATCATGGACCGATCAGAGTTAAAACCATTCAGACTGTAAGCTCCTTGGAGCAACGACTTGATCTGTGTTTCCCAAAAAGTACTTTGCATTATTTTTATTGGATTTTCTTCAGTTTTCAGCAAATGAAAACTTAAAAAAAATTGTTTATTTGGTTTTTTGATTGTTAAAATTTTCCACTGAAAATTGACAAAAACAAATTGATTTTGTTGAGGTGTTTTTCTCCCCCCCAACCAGCTCTGCGTGGCAGGCTTGCAAGTAACATAAACAGATAAGTAATAACAACAACATAGAACTGTTTGCTTTGGATGGATTTAGAGTTGCTACTCTTCAGGGACATACTATTTTTGTCCTTTTTGCTCCTACAACAGATTTTTTAGGGTGCTCTGGGATCCGGAAGATGCACTTTTTTCTTAATTTGGGATGTTTATTGAAGCTTAGTGTTCTCTTCTGGCTGTATGTACTGTTATCAGATTGGTAATGACTTGTAGAGACCGGAAATGTGAGCTGAGTCGTCAGGCGATCTTGGTTGTGTTCCCAGTTCTACCACAGACTGACACACATCCTGTGACTTCGGCCAAGTTGCTGAACCTCTCTTCATTTTGGTACCCATCCCATCAGGATTATCTGGGATAATAATAGACACCTAATTCATGGTGTGTGGTGAAGGGACTGGAATAGTTCTGTGATGGGTTCAAAGCGGAAGCTGAACTCTGCGCAGGCTGTTAATTGAAGGGCTCCTCGAGATGCTTGTGGGAAAGGTGTGAGCAGCTAGAGAATCGCTCTTGTCACCAAAGAGCTGCAGCAGCCTCAGTAGAAGGTTGGAGGTGGGAGTTCCTGCAACGTACAACTGCAAGAAACCGCCAGAGCTATTGAGAGGAAGGTTTCAGACAGCCCCATAGTGTGTTGCTTTCCTGCCAGATGAGGCTTCCTGTGCGGGAGTCAGGACCTAGGATATACCTTCCTCTCATAATGCGACATCCTGTCACGCTGGCGCCTTCTGTTTGAAATATGCTTTTGTACTGGTACCATCTAGTAAAAAATCTTGGCAATTGCATCTGAGCAAGCGCTGACACAGATGCAGTCAGAAGGCTAAATTTATCACTGCACCAGGGCAGACCCTGGTTCAGGGTGGCAACGTGCCTCCCCTAGTCTGCAGCTGGTTCAGTCTTTGGCATTGGTTAAAGTAGCTCTGAGAGCTACTCTGACTTGTGCTCCTGCTGCAGCAGGTCATTAGGGCTGAGATACAGGCATAGTCCATCTGGCCCCTAAAATGGCTCCTACATCAGGGCCCTTACAGGCAGGGAGGGAGGGAGGGGTTGAAAAGCTGTCAGAGGCCCCTTATGTCAGGGGGACTGCCCCAGCTGAGAGTGGGGGTGCCAGTGTAGCTTCTCTCTGGCTCAGATCTCAAGTGAAGAATTCCCCCTAGTGGGTTCATGTTCCCCTTGACATAGAAATGCATGGGCTTAATGGCCTACGTCACTGTAGATCAGAGGTGGGCAAACTATGGCCCGCAGGCCACATCCAGCCCATGGGACCCTCCTGCTCGGCCCCTGAGCTCCTGGCCCAGGAGGCTAGCCCTTGGCCCCTCCCCTGCTCTTCCGCCTTCCCCGCAGCCTCAGCTCGCCCTGCCGCTGGTACAGTGCTCTGGGCAGTGGGCTGCGAGCTCCTGGGCCAGTGCAGCTGCAGAGCCCAGCCTGACCCGGTGCTCTGTGCTGCACAGTGTGGCTGTAGAGCCACCAGCCACCAGTGCTCCAGGCAGCACGGTAAGAGGGTCGGGAGCATGAGGGGTAGGATAGAGGTCAGGGGAGTTCAGGGTGGTGGTCAGGGGGCAGGAGTATGGGTAGAGGTCGTGGCGGTCAGAGGGCAGGGAGCAGGGGGTGAAGGGGGCAGGGGTCCTGGGGGGGGGGCAGTCAGGAAGGAGAGGAGAGGTTGGATGAGGTGGCAGGGAGCAGTCAGGGGTGGGGGTTCTGACGGCTGTCAGAGGACAGGGAACAGGGGGGTTGGATGGGGCAGGAGTCTGGGAGGGCATTGGGGCGAGAAGCAGGGGGCGCTGGATAGGGGATGAGGGCTGGGCCATGCCTGGCTGTTTGAGAAGGCACAGCCTCCCCAACTGACCCGCCACACAACTTCCAAAACCCAATGTTGCCCGCCTCTGCTGTAGATGGAAGCGGTACTTGTAAACAGGGCCAGCTCCAGGCCCCAGCGCGCCAAGCGCATGCTTGGGGCGGCATGCCGCGGGGGGCGCTCTGCCGGTTGCCGGGAGGGTGGCAGGCAGCTCTGGTGGACCTCCCGCAAGCGGGAGGTCCACCGGAGCTGCAGGACCAGCGAGCGGCAGAGAGCTCCCTGCGATGTGCTGCAGTGCTTGGGGCAGCGAAATGGCTAGAGCCAGCCCTGCTTGTAAAGCCAGGCTCTGGTGCTTCAGACACCTCCCCCGCTCCACTGAACTCTCCATTAATCACCTCATGACACTCCAAGCTCTTAGCCGGGACAAGCTTGGTGGGAAGCGGAGGAGATAGAGTCTGACGCTGCTGGCTGGTTTTTATTTACAAGCTAGACAGTGTTTGAAACTCCTCCATTTCTTTTCTATATTTGAAACCTTATCGCAGGGAAAGCAAATCTTCTATGACAGCAGAACATGGGGAGCTGTCAAAAGCTCTGGGAGCTGCTGTCTGAATACTCATGATCCTTGCCCTGTTGCTGGGGATCAGAGGCAGTTCAGACCATAGGGCTGGTCTCCAACAGACTTCAGCCTCCAGCTGGGGTGGGGAAAGGGAAGATTGTATTGCTTTAGAAAACCTGTTCAGTGTAGTGCTACATTAGCAAAGTGCTAGCCCCCACCTGAGTAGCCTGCCATCCAAGTCTGTTCAGAACCAATCTGCAACATGCTCTTTGCTGTATATACTATATTATGGGATTTGTGACTCTTGGGAACAATAGTACTGGCCTCCCTCAGGGGGATGGTGTCAGAATGAATTTATTAATCTTGGGGAGGCACTCAGCCCAGATCCTCAAAGGTATCTGATTTCAGTTATTTAGGAATTGGAGGGATATAGAAGTACCTAGGCCGAAACATGAAACGTACCAAAGATGATTAATAAACCCACAGCTCTCATCTACAGTACAGAAAACAAATGGGGCCGCATCTGTACTGTGTGGGGAGAAAGAAACCAGCATGTGAAGAAGTGAATGCCTCATAACAGAGAGAGAAATAGCCAGAGTCTTGTTTTCACTGGAGGAGCTGGAAACAGTACAATTTCCTGGGTGGCATTAGACACTAACTTTGTCTCATTTTCTTACAGTGCTCAGTAGAAAATTCAACTATATCCAGAAGAGTAAACAGGGGGGAGATGAAGGCCTGAGAATTTTACCTCGTGGGACCAGGGATGCAGAGCACATTTGCAATGGAGCTGAATAATTCACAGTTTGGGAGCTATAAGGGAAAATATGACCCCCCCTTCTGCTCTTGTATTTCT
Organism: Gopherus flavomarginatus; assembly: GCF_025201925.1. Classification (NCBI taxonomy): domain Eukaryota; kingdom Metazoa; phylum Chordata; order Testudines; family Testudinidae; genus Gopherus; species Gopherus flavomarginatus. The sequence goes on from NC_066623.1 coordinate 15,231,936, forward strand.
AAACTCCCACGTGTCAGTCATCTAGAACAACCCTTATGCTGGAAACTGGATGAATCAGTTTGTCTCAGGCTATCACTTGGATAACTACAATTAAAAACTAGATACAGAGGACAAACAAACATCTGTTGGGCGCCTTATCTACAGAGGGCCCTCGACTTTGTCTTGACGATTAGCACTCTGTGGTGAATTATAATCTCCACTAATTCACCAAGTGGTATTTATCTCTTCAGATCTGGTAAAGATCCCATGTGCTTATTGTGGCCATGACTTTGTGTCTTCTCCAGCCAAAGAATAACTAGGCTTCCGTACTATGCTTTGAACAAAAGGTTTGACTGGAAACTGACGGGATAATACCAGGATGTCATGGATTTGTTAGGTTACATGCTGTGATGAATGATTTCTGAACAATCTGGTATGGACCCCTGTAAGCAGCTAAATTACAAAAGAGATGAAAAAGTTTCTTCACCTTGGACCTTCTAACATCATTGGTTTTAACTCTGCTGGCATGCTTATTCCTATGACTTCATGAACAGCCAAATCCTGATACATCAAAACCAACGTAAGAGCTTCTTGTGACTTCAGGGTCATGCTGAATTTGCTTGCCTGGCACTGAGTGCTTAGGCCTGGTCTACACTACAAAGTTAGGTCAATGTAAGTCATCTTGGATCAGCCTATTTGCGCATGTGTCTACTCTCATATTTGTCACTGGTTGATGTAAGTGCCCCACTACAGCGACACAGTAAAAACACTACCCGAACTGTGGAGAGCCATGGTTGACCTACTGAGGTCAATGCAGAGCGAGCATAGCCACTGTATAACATGTGTCAAATCCAACAACCTCCACCAGCTGTCTCAATGGACAGTGACCACCCTGGTTATATTTTTAAACTCCACTGCCTATGAGTCACAGAGACTGGAAACCACACACACACACCCCAACTTAAATCCCCCATGTGCTTTTGAAATGCCTCTTCCTGATTGCCCAGCTTGGTGAGCACACACAGCAGCTCACCTTTGTTACATGCAATTGCCTTGCCTAACTGACCATGCCAGCTCCACGCACACAGACGTACTAGACACAGTCCTGCCTGCAGTAGACAGAAAGTATTGGATTTCCTGGGCACGGACCAGCTGTAGAAATGTGGCCATCCCTGAGCAGATTGCATGGGGGGTGCAGGGAAAGGGTTATGACAGGGATCAGCAGCAGTGCTGTGTGAACGCGAAGGAACTTTGCCAGGGATATATATCACAAGGCCAGGGAGGCCAATGATGGATCTGGTGCTGCATCACAGACCTACCACTTCTACAAGGAACTGCATGCCATCCATGGTAGAGACCTCACCAGCAACCCACAGACCACTGTGGATACCTCATGGGAGGCCAAGACCCCATCTGTGAATGGCGAGGAGGAGGATGGGATGGTGGAGACATAGCCAGGGACTCCAGCCATGCTGTGAGCCAGGAGCTGTTCTAGGCTACACCAAAGTCCAGGAAGTCCTACCAGGCGAGCACAGATGAGCCTAATGAAGGGGGAAGAGAACTCAGGTAAGTATATACATACATTTTTTTCTCTTACAATGTTTAATTTTAAAGATGGCACCTGGTCAGACCCCAAATTAACAAGACAAAGGTATTGACTTTTCATTGTTTTACTTGTATAAGAAGAGACAGAGGTACAACAGAGGTAGAGTTGGCATCTGCTTTTCATTTCCTTGCTGGGTTAGGCAGAAGGAGGGGACATGCAGAGCACTTTGTTTATGTACATAGCGGTGTTCCTTTTATCCTCCTGAGAGATACTCTGCAATCCTTTTCCATTTGTTTCTAGTGATGGCAGCCTTATTTCTTCCCCCATGGTAAGAGACTCTCCCACACCATGTGTGATGAGTTTAGCTGGCACCATTGCAGTAAACAGACTGGCAACATATGGTCCATGCAGCGGGTGTGTTTTCTGTGCCTTTGTGACCCTCGGGAGTTGGATATTGGCTAGAATCCCCACAGCCTGTGGAAAACTGCCAATCAATACCCACTGCACTGCTGAGTGCCAACGGTAGGCTCAGTGGTTTGAGCATGGGCCTACTAAACCCAAAGTTGTGAGTTCAATCCTTGAGGGGGCCATTTAGGGATCTGGGGCAAAAATCTGTCTGGGGATTGGTCCTACTTTGAGCAGGGGGTTGGACTAGATGACCTCCTGAGGTCCCTTCCAACCCTGATATTCTATTAAAGAAATTAGGCCATGCTCAGGCATCGGAGATGAGTGCCAGTCATGACAGAGAAGCACAGAGGCAAGAAGGTTAGAGAAAAGACTGTTACCTTTTCTGTAACTGCTGTTCTTCAAGATGTGTTGCTCATGTCCATTCCATGACCCACCCTTCTTCCCCACTGTTGGAGTTTCCAGGAAGAAAGAAGTGAGGGTGGGGAGAGCCGGTGGTGCCCCTTATACCATGCCATATGGGCACCACTCCAGAAGGCATCAAAGCCGGTCCCCTATGGATACTGCTGAGGGAAAAACTTCTGGTACCAGTGCATGTGGTGAGCACACCCAGCTAGTATGGAATGTGCAACACATCTTGAAGAACACTAGTTTTGGAAAAAGTAACTGTCTTTTTTTTATACCTTAAGGACACACAAAAATCCTTCCTCTCTTCCACCCCCCACATCCCTGACAGGTTGTACTCATCAGTGCTGTGCAGAGGCATCCAAAGCTGAAGTGTCAATAAGCATAGCTTATTAAAAGAGTGTGTACGGGAAGAGTTTTGAAATTTATCTTTCCTTTTCTCTTGTGACTGTAAATCCAATGGCACATCTGTCTGTTTTTATCAGCAGCTTTCGGCAGGGTGGCCTTGAGGGATGCCCCCTCCTTGCCAGCAGAACACCTGACCCTGAAGAGGAGGAGAAAGAAGAGAATGAGGGAGGACATGATTTGCGAGATCCTGCAATCCAGTGCTGCATCAGACCATGAACAAAGGGCTTGGAGGGCTACCGTGACCAACAGCATGGAAAAGGAAAGAGAGAACAAGAAAGAGGCCCCAGGAGTTGCAGCAGGAAATGTAGCAGAGTGTAGTAGGTCTTCTCCGTCAGCAAACTCAAGTGCTGCAGGCCCTCATTGACCTACCGGTCCAGAAATCCCAGACCTGCCCACCCTTTGCAGTCCTTGGAGAAGTCCATGGTCGCTGCTCCCTGCACCTCCTAATATATCACATGGCATCACAGGGCACATCCTTACCCCTTCCACTCCATGCCAGGGACAGTAAGGAAAACCACAGCTTTACATACACTGGCCTGCGAGAACCACAGCAGGTATACGTATAGCCACACTGGACTATGCTTGTTTCCTCAACTGGCCATGCATGTTTATAATTTTAAACTTTCACCCCGTCACGTTAAAAACTTGTGAACAGGGCCTGTGTGTTTTCTGGTTTTTGCACACTGATTTTCTGCAGCATTGTTCCTTTTTTCCCACTAAATCTGGGTTTTTTGGAGACTCAAATGACCTCTGTTAGTTCACAGCAAACATTGCAGAATGCAGAGTGGTACAGAAAGCAGCCAGTATTTGTAAATGCTCGCCAAGCATCATGGAATTCATAGCTACAGAAAAACACCCAGTCGTATTCATAAATATAGTGTAAGCACTTCAAGCAACTCGTAAAGCTCTAGGCCCACAGACCACTAATGCGGCTGACAGTTCAAGTGCTGTTTCAAAGCTTCTTTCAACTGCATATTTCCATAGTAGGGCCTTGTAATGAGCCATGAGTCTGGCTGTTCAAAGTCAGTCTGCAGCTGCTTCACGTCTGCCCTCCACCCTGGTGTAAGCTTTTCCCTTATGGCCTCATAGATATTATGCAGGACACAAGAGGCAGCTATAACCATAGGAATATTTTTCTCACTGAGCTCCAACTAGTGAGTAGACACTGCCAGCATCCCTTCAATCTACCAAAAGCACATTCAACTGTCATTCTGCACCTGCTGAGCTGGTAATTGAATCTTTCCTTGGTGCTGTCCAGATAGCCAGTGTATAGATTCAAAAGGGTTAGGCTGGGTCCTCTAGCATCATTCTTGGCATTTCAATATCACCAGAGGTAATTCGCTGGCCGGGAAAGAATGTTCCTACTTGCAGATTTCTGAACAGCCATGTGTTCTTAAAGATATGAGCATCATGAATCTTCCCTGTCCAACCCCACTGATAGTGTAGCAGCCCCAGTGATTCACCTACACGTGCATAACCATAGAAAAGTTTCCTTTTTTTGTTGTAGTCTGTGGCAAGATAGGCTGGTGCCAGAATAGAGAGCACCCCACTACTGTTCAGGAATGCCAATTGCTGCATTCCACCTACTATGTCCTACACATTGCCAAGAATCACAGGACTGCATAGCAGGAGATAATTAATGGTTCTACACACATGACAACAACTCTAAAATGATTTCTCACTGACAGGTAGCAAGCTGGTATTGCAAGCTTCCAGAGTGTGATCACCACTTGCTTCTCCATTGCTGATGCAGGTCTCATTCTGCTATCTATACACTGAAGGGCTGGGGTGAACTCACTGCACAGATCCAGTCATATGGCCTTGCACAGCCGAAAGTTCTACCGCCACTGTGCATTGTCCCAAACCTGAATTATGATATGATTCTGCCAGTTGGTGCTTTTTTCTTGGGTCCAGAAGCAGCACTCCATCATCTGTAGCTGCTCTGTGAATAGGATGACCAGATGTCCTGATTTTATAGGGACAGTCCTGATATTTTGGGCTTTTTCTTTTATAAGCTCCTATTACCCCCCACCCCCGTCCCGATTTTTCACACTTGCTTTCTGGTCACCTTATCTGTGAATGTCACCAACACCCTTGAATTGTTTTTCACTATGTTCCTCAGCAAACTGTCCTAGAAGAAATTCTCATATTCCTGGTTTTTGTATTTCCTGGAGGTCTACGAATACAGGAGAAGTGTGTGTCCTGTATTTGCAACATTCATGAGAACAGTATAGAGCTCTGCGGACTCTGGACTTCAGCTAGAGATGGCAGAGACTGAAAAGTGTCATGCACGTTTGGGAGAGGGGCCTTTAAAAAGGTTTGAAAATTATGGGCCCTGGAAGGCATGATGAGATAGAGAAAGTTACCTGCTGGGAGCTTAACCCCTAGCTCCCAGAGATCCCTGGATGAGTCATTACTATCCCACAAGACATTGTAAAAATGGCCAATATGGCATTGCGCCAGACGGCAGAGCACGGTCTTTGGAATACATTCCCATAGTGCACTGCACTTTGCATCAACACAAGCATGCCTGGTGAGTAGTGGCAGTGCTGACACGAGTAGCCATGTGACCGAGGAATATACAAACTTTGGCAGCTGTATGCCGGCATAACTTTGTAGTGTGTATATTTGACCTTAGGAAAGTGTTGGCAAAAGCAATGGTACTTAGCAAGGCCTTTCCCTGCCCAAAACAAAGTAAAGACCTGTGTTAAATTAAATGTTCCCATGTTTGTTCTATGGAATGGCTTTTGCCTTCAGTGATCCACCTTGTTAATGAGACACCTGACAGTTGAGTGAATGCAAACCATAGAAAGAAGAGCTCCCCATAGTGACTTTAGGTAATGCTTGCAGATGTAGATATAACTGGACAGATCCTCATATCATGCAAATCGATGCAGCTCTATTAACCGTAATGGAGCTATGCTAATTTACACCATCTGAGGCTCTAGCTCATAATGGTAATGGTAGCCACAGTGGTCTCTGACCTGTTTGGTAGGACTAAGTCTAGGAAATAAAGTGAATTATCTTACAAGTACTCCTTTGTGAGTGTGGGCTCATCTCTGTTTGTGAGATTTTGAGATTATTACAATCCCAGGGATAGACCACACAGGGGTTAAAACACTGGAGGACCATCACTCCCACAAGACCTTAACCACTGAGAGAAATGTTAGGGGACACAGAACAACTTGAGTATCAGAGGGGTAGCCCTGTTAGTCTGGATCTGTAAAAAGCAACCAAGAGTCCTGTGGCACCTTATAGACTAACAGATGTATTGGAGCATAAGCTTCTGTGGGTGAATACCCACTTCGTCAGACAACTTTAGAGACTTCCCAACACCTTGCTGCTGCCATCAAAGCGTGACAAAGCTTTCCTTTTAGCTACACATTGAGGACCAGGTCTTCAGGTGGCGTCAATCACCTCCTGTTTATACCAGCTAAGGTTACAGCCCAGACTGAGTTTAGCAGGAACATGGAAAAGCCCTAAAACACTCTGGCGATAATATGTTCACAAAGCTTCATACAGGTTCCTGCTCCTTTTCTGAGTTTCCTTTCCTAGTGATCACTAGTGTGTTTTTGTATAACCAGGTGAAAGGCTGGTTGAAAGGAGGCCTTTCTAATCATATTTGGGTGACAACCTGTTAAAGTGGGCCCCTTGCTCACCCAGGTTCTATTCGGTTGTTTCCCTTGCAAGGGTTCTAGAGCAGAACACATTGCAGCATGATTGAAGTGGATTTGGGAATATGGGGATTTGTAAAACATAGATTCTCAGCTTTTTCTTTTTCACTTGAAATGTGTTTTGGAAAACAATGTAAGCTGTTTTAGGTCCTAAATTGTTAATAGACTGAGTATGAAATTGCTCAATAATATTGTAATCCTTTGAATTTATACTGTGCCTTCCTACTGGATCCCACGATTATTACAAACAATGATTAAACTCCTCACCAACGCCTAGTGATTTAAGGAAGTATTATCCCCAGCTGACAGTGGGGGAAGCTAAGATCACACAGGAACTCTGCCCCAGAACTGATGGTGAAACACAAATCTGAAGCTTAGACTATACCAGAGCATGTACCTGAATCGATGCGGCTGCACTGATGTGAATTCTCCAGTGGAGCTGCTCTAAACTGACAAGAGAGAGCTCTCCTGTCAACGGCCTGGTCTACACTATGCGTTTAAACCGATTTTAGCAGCATTAAACTGATTTAATGGCGCACCCGTCCACACTACGAGGTCCTTTATATCGATATAAAGGGCTCTTTAAATCGATTTCTGTACTCCTCCCCAACGAGAGGAGTAGCGCTAAAATCGGTATTACCATATCGGATTAGGGTTAGTATGGCCGCAAATCAACGGTATTGGCCTCCGAGTGGTATCCCACAGTGCACCACTGTGACCGCTCTGGACAGCAACCTGAACTCGGATGCAGTGGCCAGGTAAACAGGAAAAGCCCCACGAAATTTTGATTTTCATTTCCTGTTTGCCCAGCGTGGAGGTCTGATCAGTATGGGTGGCGATGCAGTCCCAAATCCAAAGAGAGCTCCAGCATGGACCGTACAGGAGATACTGGATCTGGTCGCTGTATGGGGAGACAAATCTGTTCTATCACAGCTCCATTACAGAAGACGAAATGCCAAAGCGTTTGAAAAAAATCTCCAGGCTACACAGTGCTGCGTGACAAGCGTAACGGAAAGCCAAAGAATCAAATGGATGCTCATGGAGGGAGGGAGGGGGTACTGAGGACTCCAGCTATCCCACAGTCCACAGCAGTCTCTGAAAAATATTTACATTCTTGGCTGAGCTCCCAATGCCTGTAGGTTCAAACGCATTGTCCGGCGTGGTTCAGGGTACAGCTCGACAATTTACTCCCCCCCCCCACATGAAAGAAAAGGGAAATAAATAGTTTCTTGACTTCTTTCAGTGTCACCCTATGTTTACTGAATGCTGCTGGTAGATGCGATGCTGCGGCAGTGAAGAGCAGTATCCGATCCTCTCCCCTCCCTGGTGGCAGATGGTGCAGTAGGACTGCTAGCTGTCCTTGTCATCAGCCCGTGAGTGCTCCTGGCTGGCCTCAGGTGAGGCTGGCCGGGGGTGCCTGGGTAAAAATAGGAATGATTCCTGGTCATTCCCAGTAGATGGTACAGAACGGCTGGTAACCATCCTCATCATAGCAACGGGGGCTGAGCTCCATCAGTCCCCTCCCTTTCCTGTGTAAAGAAAAGATTCTGTACTGCCTGGACTATCATAGCAGCGGGATGCTGGGCTCCTCTCCCCCACACCACTTGATGTCCTGCCTGGACTGTCATAGCAGCAGGATGCTGGGCTCCTCTCCCCCTCACCACTTGATGTCCTGCCTGGACTGTCATAGCAGCGGGAGGCTGCCTCCCCCTCATTTTATCTCACTAACAAGTCACTGTTTCTTATTCCTGCATTCTTTATAACTTCATGACACAAATGGGGGGGACACTGCCACGGTAGCCCAGGAAGGTTGGGGGAGGAGGGAAGCAACGGGTGGGGTTGTTGCAGGGGCAACCCCCGTGAATGGCATGCAGCTCGTCATTTCTGCAGGATCTGACATGGAGCATCTGTGCTCTCCTATACACTGGTTCTCTAGTACACTTGCCCCATATTCTAGGCAGAACTGACTCTATTTTTAGATACCAAAAAGGAGGGATTGACTAGGGGAGTCATTCCCATTTTTGCCTTTGCACCTCCGCCAACCTCAGCCAGGGGCACCCATGATAGCAGCAGACAGTACAGAATGACAGATAACCATCATCTCATTGCCAATTTACAATGGCAGCAGACGGTACAGAACATCTGATAACTGTCTCTGCTATCATGCAAAAGCCAGTGAATGCTGCTGTGTAGCACTGCACTATCGCCTCTGTCAGAGGCATCAGGTAGACATACGGTGACAGTAGAAAAAAAAGCTGAACGGGCTCCATGGTTGCCGTGCTATGGAATCTGCCAGGGCAATCCAGGGAAAAAGGGCGTGAAATGATTGTCTGCCGTTGCTTTCCCAGAGGAAGGAATGAGTAATGACATTTACCCAGAACCACCCACGACAATGATTTTTCCCCATCAGGCACTGGGATCTCAACCCAGAATTGCAAGGGGCGGGGGAGACTGCGGGAACTATGGGATAGCTACGGAATAGCTACCCGCAGTGCAACGCTCCAGAAATCGACACTAGCCTCGGACCATGGACACGCACCACAGAATTAATGTGCTTAGTGTGGCCGCGTGCACTCGACTTTATACAATCTGTTTTACAAAACTGGTTTATGTAAAATCAGTATAATCCCGTAGTATAGACGTACCCAACAATTAATCTACTCCCAACGAGCCATGGCAGCTATGTCATTAGGAGAAGCCTAGGTCAGTGTAACTTATGTCTCTCAGGGTGACTTATTCACACCCCTGAACGACATAGGTTACCCCAACATAAGTGGTAGTGTAGATGTAGCTCTAACCAATAGACTGTGTTTCTTCATAATTAGCTAATGTTCACGAAGCACTTTGTAGATGAAAACTGCTATATGAGGGTATAAAAATAGGACAACTCCATTTTAAAGGTGAAACTAGACATGCTAATTAGAATTGGACAACATATTCCACAAATTTTTTCCCATGTTTTCACTGAAGTTTTGAATTTTTCAAAAATTTTCTGACCATCTGTCATGTTAAAACTGCTGGGATGGATTTATTTGTCCCTTGCACATTGGATTCATTCACATTATCTGAGAGCTCCCCTGGATCTAAATATCACATAGGAATGAACAAAAGGCCTAACTAACAAGCTGTGAACCTGGAGGGAGATTATATTTCAATCTGCATTAAAATGCACCTTCGAGCTTTTCACTTCTTCTTTTCTGGAATGTAATAAGCTCATATAAAATGACATGACTGCTGATGAGTGGGGTTGTGGCTTTGGAGATGTACACTTCACGTTTGTGGTTAGCATTTCCCAGGCTGCTCAAAGGTGAATGTAAGTTCAGTGATCTTGTCACTTCTTCTGTAGATTTTGTTTAAATGACTCGGGTGTGAGAAAGGGGCCTGCAGTCGTTTGGAAGATCTGTGTTATGAAAGACTATAAGGATGAGAAGGCACAAAGGGTCATAATGCCTGAAGCAGAGAACCAGGCCCAGCCCTGCAGGACAGTAGCCATTGATGTGAGGTCAGCGTGGGGCCGGCTTGCTCTCCAACCCACTCACCCCTGAGACTCCCCGCCACACCAGGCTGGGATCAGAATTGTAGTGCCAGGGCAGAGAGTGCTGCTGCAGGGATCAAAGGAGAAGGAGGTGAAGGATGCTGGCCCATGATTTTGCCCCTCCCACAAATTTGAACCTTAGATGAGTTGCAGAAAAAGACAAAATGCAGTTGGTGGATCATCTTAGGCCAGTGAGTCCCAATTTTTTCACTAAGTTTTAACCTGCATTAGAGCCTGTCTCTGTACTGGTAGTGGATTTAATTCTAAATGATTGCAGTAGATATCCAAATCCCTGTGCATTCTGGCTATTGCTGGTGCAATAGACTGAAAATAATTGCTATGGATTAATTGTGCAGCGGTGACATTTCCAGTCATTTAGGTTTTTTCCTTTAAACTAGATATTTTTCCAGAGAACTAGTAATCCTGGAACACACCAGGCTATCACACCTGGTCACACTGACATCTTCTAGTCAGCCCAGGATACTGCTAATGCTGGTTTCCTCACCCTCCCCTACCAATGGTCATCTCAAATGGAGACTCGTAAGTAAGTCAGTCTCTGTGCCCATCTGGACCTGTCACTTTTCTTCTGAGGCAAACAGCAAGGGTGCTAACCAAGGCTATTTGTGATGGTAGCTTCTGCGCTGTGGACAGACTGAACTGAGATGAACAAATCATTTCATGCAGTCAGAGCTATTAGATGGAAATTGTTTTCTTTCTCTGCCGACTTGAGGTGGAGTTGAATTGGTAAAATAGAGCTCAACATCTCCGTCTCTTGTTTCCAATCCCCTGACCCATGCAACCCTCTCTGTTATTTTAACTATTACTTTTAAAAATACAAAGTGTATTTCCACCCTTCCTCCCCCATGCATCTCAGAACTGGCCAAACCATTTTACACAAGTTTCACAAACATACACATAAAATCACCATTGGGCTGAGATGCAGCATGTGCTAAAGGACTCATTTAAAATTACCATGAAAGGAATGTTTAGGATGAAAGGGCCTTGTCCTCATTAACTAGTACGTTTAAGAATATGAATCTCCTTGACCTTGGGCAGGAAGGAAAGAAAGAGAAGTTTCCCAGAAATCAGGAGCTAAACCAGAGACAAAGCCTTCTCTGAGCATGCTAGCTGGTTGTGTGGTGTTGGTCATTATACTTAGAACATGTATATGGGTTTAACTGGAGTGTTAAACAGAACCAGAAATATTCATGCTAGTGTGCTGAACTGAGTTCCTCTGAAAACCCCATACCCCAAAACTGTGACATGGGTAAGCCCCATTTTTACAACACTCTTAAATCCAAAATGCTTATGCTGTTTCCTCTAGCTTGATATTAGGCTGCTGTATTACAAATCCCTGATCTTTTACTAATTTGGGATGTGTCCTGAGGGCCAGGGTTACTTTTCCTCTCATATTAGAAAACTGTCTCCATGTGAAAGCCAAGGCCTATATGTACAAACACCCTAAAGCAACTTCATCACCCATTTAGTTCATTATAATATCTCTTGGGTGAATCTTGGGACAAGGAGCTAAGCTGTTTGGCATTGACTTCAATGTTAGGTGCTAGCCTGCTTAAGTGCCTGCCAGGATTTTCAAAAGTACCTATTTGCATCTTTAAGTGCCCAAATACCTTTGTAAGTATGGCCTAGCAACACACTTCCAAGTGTGCTGTGCTGCCTTAAAGCATGATATTCAGCCACAGCACTACACAAAGCAATGAACATAATCTATGGAACAATTTAGAAGTAAAGAACTTTTCATGTGTAGTGTTTTCTTCTCAGTGTAAAACAGGATAACACAGCATACTGTAAATCAGGCTTTGTGACTAAAAGGATTGCTTTCCAACTGTAGCACATTGCCTGAGAAGAGGAATAATGGCTTAAAAATATAACCCCGTGGCGTCCATCACCACACAGCGCCGTGGGCTCCCCAGTGTTACTGAGCTGCTCCCTGGACTTTGCAGGACCTGACTCAGATCTTACACCAGAAGGAATCGTGGAATAGCAGTGCTGAAGTCAGCAGAGCTATGCTGATTCAAATTTGGCTAAGAAACATCAGAATCAGGCCCAGGGACTTCTCTTTTCCCAACAACAGTGGTTGCTTCAGTTCTCTTTTCCTGGCACCGGCTGTTTCAGCTATCCCCTCTCTCTCACTCACTTGCTTGTCTCTTGCTTTCTGATCACTGGACTGAAGTGCATTTCAGACTTTTTAACTGCAGTCCTTCCATTCTTGGTTAAGCTCCATCACGGCTTCAAGTGGGCAGTTTATTTTTGACAAGGGCTGTATCACCTGTACAAACATTAGACCAAGGAAGATAGTTACACCAGGGTATTACAGTTGTGTCTCTCCAGCAAGGCAAGTAAAATCCCACCCTTCTCCATACATGACCAGGCCCCACCCCGCATTTTTGTGCTCTGTGTCTGCTGTCAGCATCCTCTCTCTGCTCTTTCTGTCCTGCCTCTGCGGCTTATGTCTCTCCTCCCACCCTCTGTTTGAAGTTAGGCTGTGATGGTGTCTCCCACCCAAACAGCCAGGACAAATTGTAAGTCCCAGAGCATTCAGAGACTGGCAATAAAGTAAATTCCGAGTTCAAGGTAGCTATGCCTTTGAGTATACTATTGCAGCATCACCCTCTCTGCCTCTTATTGCCCAAGCACATGGGTTGTCAGATGGTTTCAGTTATACTAGTCTACAATACACAACTATCAGCCTGATTTTCCATAAATGAAGATGCCAAATAATTTAGGAATACTGTGCTGCTGAACACAAGGAAAATGCATGTCTTGACTTGAACTCATTGCATTTGCTAGATCTGCGTATCCTTTCTCTGTGAACACTTCCACTGACTGGTAAGAGACTGTGGGTTTGGACTGAAAGCTGTCTGGGACACAGACCACATCTAACCCTGTGTTTGTCCAGCACCTAATACAATGATGGTCTTGATTCTGGTCAGGGCCTTTGGGCTCTACCTTAACATAAATATTAAAAAATAAAAGAAAGAGTTTGGTTGTTCCCAAGCAGTCCCTTTCTGGGCACTACCATAGATGAACCCATGTCAGCTCTCAAGCATGACTGAAGGTCAAGTTTCATTGTCTTCTTAAAGTTGCAAGGAAGAGGAATCTGTCAGTAAAGGGAGAGTGCTATGAGAACGTCTTACCTGGGGCCAGAGCACTGTGTGTTAAAGTATATTGTTTATGCTAGAGTTTTCCTTCTCTCCATTCCTACATGAATGATGTAATCAGTGGATGTGTAAGTCTCTTTACCTTCCGTGTTAATCCAGCACATTCTCACTATCTACAGATTCTGTGTGTTTTGCTTAGAGGTTTTTGGTAATGGAGAGTCCCCAGGGCCTTTTGTTTCTTATCATCAGTAGGGACTTCAGTTAGATGCTGCATAGCACTAGGTAGGGATAGGCATGAGCCAGCAGTTTGAGTTATCCTAATGCAGGGGATTCTGGGATAGCTGAGCCAGCTGTATAAGACCACAGCAATAAAGCTATTCAGTTTGGTGAGAGCTTGTCCTTGCTGTGTATGGCTAAAAAGCCCAACAGTTCACTCTCTTGGATTTTTGTATTTCCTTAATAATCTATGTAGTATTCCCTTGAGAGATTACTGAGAAACACTGTCTTGGGATTTTGATGGCGGCCTTTACAAAGACAGACCTGAAGGGCCTTTGTGCTCCAGTTCACGGCAAGTACTCTCACATTGCTTAAATGTGTTACATAATTACCTGCTCACTGAGGATACAAACTCAAATACAGCTAGAAATGTAACCCTGGGGTACTGAATGCACTATAGAAATGTTTCCCATGCTGGGGGTGGTGGGTGAGGGGCACAGGAGAGGAAAGAGAAGTAAAGGGGTAGGGAAAATTGCAGGACCCTGGGTCAGAAATGTTTCTTCCTGCAAGTTGCTACTTCAAGATTTGTCCCATGGTTTTCAATCACCTACAGGCACAAAACCACTAACCCAGTCATGTCTCAGTCCTGGTTTCAGTGACAGTTGATTCTGTTTGTTTGTTTGTCTTTTAATTGGCTATGTTGGTGTTTTTATAACATGGTGTCTAGTAAATGTTCATAATTTTAATTATAATTGTCTGTAGTTTAAATTACCAATAACATTGCAATGTGTGTTTAATTCTGCTTTCCCTAGTAGCAGTTACTGATAATTAGTAAATCCCAGGTGGATGGGCTTGGTAGCAATAGCTGTCTGGCAGAATAGTGGCTGGCCTTAGAGCACTGGCTGATAAGCTAAAGTGCTATGAAATACTGTGCTGTTAACCATTCTGGGAAGAGAGTTTTATGGAGTGCCTCATGCAAGAGAGAGGGATAAAAAATGCATAAGGTAGCTGTACCCTGTGCTGTGTCTTTCCCATGCAAAACATTGCATTGTAACATAGCAAGGGGAAGAAGCTGCCTTTTCCCTCCTCCCAGGGCTCTGTGAGGCCTTGCATAGAGGTGCCCCACACTTGCCAGAGCTGGAGTTTGTGCTGCTTGTTTCTCTGCAGGCTACTTTTTCAGGCCTGGGCCTTGGTTTCCCCCCCTTATGCTGCACTTAGCTCCCATCCGTCTACAAGCCTATTCTTTGATGTGTGTTGGGCCCCTTGTTGCATTGTCCTGAATGGTGGCAGAGCAATGGAGGCTGGTGACGTCTGACAGACAAGGCCAAAAACAAAAAGTCCTATTAACTTTTTAATTTTTAAAATATATATATACACAGAAAAAACAAACTATATGTAAAATTCTCAAAATACATAAACTTTTCCTATATTAACTATTTGCTACTTAAACTTAGCTAGACTTGAAACCTAATGTGAATAGTTAAAATACAGATAATTTATTTATATGAAAAAATTTACAGACAAAATTTGTTTATAAAAATCCAACTGTTTAAAATATTAATAAGATAAAGCATAGAAGCAAAATTCAGAGAAGGGGAATAGAGAAAGGGGGGGAAGGAACTGGGTAAAGAAGAGGAGAAGGTAATGGGGGCCCCATATATTCAATAAGATCATTCAGATACTTTCCGGTATACAGCTTCTTTCCATGGTGGCCAAGCTAACAGTGTCTGTGCTCCAGTCTTCAATTTTTGGTCACTTTTTGGATTTCTGTATTTGTAGTACTAGTCTTTTACCAATTATTAGTGCTGCCAAGCCATTGATTTTCAGACTTATTCAGCTTTTAATTAACCACCATTAGGTTTAAAAGGGGGAGGGATAGCTCAGTGGTTTGAGCATTGGCCTACTAAACCTAGCATTGTGAGTTCAATCCTTGAGGGGGCCACTTAGGGATCTGAGGTAAAAATCAGTACTTGGTCCTGCTAGTGAAAGCAGGGGGCTGACCTTTCCCTTCCAGTTCTAGGAGATAGGTATATTTCCAATTATTTATATATTTTTTATTTTTATTTTAAAATTACATGTTTGGCTTGTAACATAATTTGATTTGATAGGAAAAAAAGATCTCTGCAATTAAGTTCTGCTGCAGGTAGGCAAAGCCAATGTACCCAAATGGACAAAGAGTGAGCCAGCCCTGAATGTCTCCCCATCTCTCCACTTCCACGTGCTGCTTGTCTTCAACTCCTGTAGATTTCAGTGGGAACTGAAGACACTGAGAACCTTGGAGGATTAGGCCCCTTTATCTGGCTCAAAATAGGCAAGATAGATCTGCAGACAAGACCTACGTTCAGGACCCTCCAGCTTCAGACAACACATTTTCTTCTGAACTTTAATTTTCTGGTATCTGGGTCATTTAACTCTTAGGGTTTCTGCTTCAGAAAACCTATGCTTAGTGTGCGGGTGCACTGCAAATACAGCCCAAATGCGTTAGATGTATTAATAAGCAGAGGTTGCAACGTGGCAAAATCTCTAGCTGTACCTTCTCCAAACACATGTGCCGATAACAAGGGAAATTTCAATTTCAATTGACAGTCTTATCCCTCTACATTCTCTGAGTAGTGTTGGAGAAGGTTAACCCATAACTGAGACATTGCTTGTGATTTATGGGGAACTACCACCTTGGAATTTCCTAACTGGAGGGAAGATATGGGCTCCTGTTAATGCTGCTGCATCTTTCATTGACTTTTTGGATGATGGATTTGGGCTTTTCTTTTGCATGATACTTGATAACAACAACACGTAACACATTTAAAATAGTGTCTCTGTGTCACAAACGCTTTAGCTAAGCATGAAAACTTTTGCTAGAAAAGCTGTTTGTCTGAAGGCCAGCAATGACTCACATCAGTTGTTATGAAACCACCTGTATAATTTATATGGGCCCCAGAGGCTCCCTCAAAAACCAAACTCACGCCTCAATGTAATGTCTTGTTCTATTTCAAAATATGTACTGTTCTGTGCCTTGTAACAGCGATGCTTTGCTTCTTGTTTATTCATCCTACAGGGGACAAATTCCTGTTGATAAATATAGCCCTAGAATATTAAAATGTGAGGAGACAGGAGGGGGCTTGCCCAGCTTTTGCTCAACATAAAATCAAGGTTTTACAAGGAAAGGGTTCCCTCTTCTACACCATCTTTGATGCAGAAGCCAACATCAAAAGATAACACTGTAACCAAGAAGAGAAAGCAGGATAGTTTCTCATGAACCACTTTACCTGTGGTAATTTCCCCACTGTAGCTAGAAGAATGCAGTAGAATGTCTTCTAGAAGTCTTCATGCTGAGTTCTGAAGAGATTAGTCCTGTTTTCTTTAGTTCATGCTTGTTAATGAGTTCTGCTGGAAGGTGTTCTGAAAACAGGACCAGGACAAAGGAAGTTTTGAATTCTAGGGTAAAATTTTGGACCCATTAAAATCAATTGCAAAACTCACATTGACCTCAATGGGACCAGGATTTCACCCCCAATCTGTATTTTCCACGCCATTCATCTGATGAAGTGGGTTCTAGCCCACGAAAGTTTATGCCCAAATACATTTGTTAATCTCTAAGGTGCCACAAGAACTCCATGTTGTTTTTTATTCTAACACTGATTCCTTCTGAGGTGTTGAGCAGTTGACTCAATTAAGCTTTCTGCCACACCTCCTGTAAAGTACCAATGCCCTACCTCACAAAGCTGTAGTGAGAATTAACCAATGAATAGCTGTGAAGCATTTGAGGATTACAAGGGATCTACATATATTACTGCTGTGTTGTGGTAGTATCAGGAGCTCTGTAGAAAAAAGGGTTATTCGTCCCTGGGCATTGCCAGACGATTAAAAACAAATTCCCTGCTCTTTCATAAAGTCTAAACACATTCTCATCAACTTAACATCTATTTTAACCATGCTAACACACAGGTGAGCCAGACTGGTTTCCAGTGATGCATTTTCAGTGTTCATTGAGGCCTAGGGGCATAGGCGCCAACTCCACAGGTGCTCCAGGGCTGCAGCACCTACAGAAAAAAATTAGTGGGTGCTCAGCATCCACTGGTTCCCCCCTTCCACCAGCACTTGGCGCCTGCCTGCTGCCCCACCAATCAGTGCCTCCCTCTTCCTCCCAGCAGCTACTGGGGACTTGGGGGAAGGGATAGAGTGGGGGCAGGATGTGGGGCAGAACAGAGGAGGAGGCATGGGGGGAAGGGGTCAGGAGGAGTCAGAGCATGGGGTGGAGTGAGGAGTTAAGCACCCCTTGGGCCTGGAGGAAAATGACACCTGTGCCTAGGGGCCCTGGCATGAGCCGGCACCTAAGCACCCGCATCACAACCTTCCAAGAGGTAGGGAAGAGGAGGATGCGACTGCAGACAGTCTGTTAGGTGATTCTTAATTAATTTTGTATTCAGGGTCTGATCCAATGCTCATTGGAGTCATGGGAAAGACTCACGCTGGCTTCAGGCCCCTTGAGCCTGGATACCATAGTAATGGACACACTAGAAATGCCTAGGTAGGAAATAGGTTAAAAAGGGATTAGACAAATCCATACCAGAGTAAAACTCCTTCAACATCCCACCGTAAATGATAACAAGGATCATGCACTGGCAAACATATACATAGGTGCTCCCTGATTTATACAGTAAATACCAGGAAACGATCACTGTTCTGTTCGTTACCAGTGACAGTTGCTCTGCTGTGCCTATGTCAAGTATTTTATGCTTCACACCTCAGCTCAGGAAACACTGTGGTTTGCTCAGCAGAGGTACAGAAGGCAGCAAGTGTTCTCAAAAGTCACACTGGCCCTTCTCATGACTCCTCCTCCATTTGCTAAGCCTTTCTCCTCCAAAGCAAAGACCTGTGCTGGGATCTGCAGGGAGACACTGAGGGGAACACGATCCTTGTGATGAGGAAACTTCTGGTTCACGAAAGTCTGATATTAGAGGAAATGCTAAGAAATCTGAATGGAATCCCATCTGCCACATACTTTATAGATCTTTCTAGCTCTGAGTAAAGAGGTGAACTTCTAGTTAAAGTTTCTTCTATTTTTATTGTTGTGGAGATGAATAAACTGAGTACGGCAAACAGCCTGGCTTAGGCACTCGTTAATTATATATTGGTGAATTAAATCACCAGTGGGTTCTTATTCCTCTGTATGAAACATGAGGTGCCTGTAGTGTGAGAGTGGCAAACCACAACTAATTCATTGTGAAACAGTGGTGAAAACCGAACTCCAGCTGACTGACTAGCTGCAGGCTGAAGTAAATTTCCTTTCAGACAGTTACTGGAAAATCCGATGAAGCAGGTGACTGCAGTGCTATGGGTAGTGGAGAGACCTATTTAAGGCTTGAGCCCATGTTTCTTGGCCAGGTATTGTGGCTTGCTAGCTAATACAATAGTCTGGTTTCTTGGCTGCTAACCTTAAAGTTACGTGTTTCTTACCTGATTATGTCACTGCTGGGAAAACTGAGAAACACTTGTCAGAACCTGAATTTGGGGTGGGGCGGTGTACGTCTACAGTGCCATAAAAGCAGCATGGAACCAAGTCTCAAAGCCCGGGTCAACTGACTTGGGATTGCAGGGCTAAAAATAGCTGTGTAGATATTCGGGCCTGGGCCAGAGCCCAGGCTCTGAGAGCCTCCACCTTCCTGGGGTTTCAGAGCCGGGCTCTGGCCCAAGCCTGAACATCTAAATCGCTCTTTTTAGCCCTGCTGCCCAAGCCCCACACAAGCCCGGGTCAGTTGACTCAGGCTCCGAGACTTGGTGCCGCAGGACTTTTATGGCCATGTAGACATGGCCAAAGTCTCTTCCCGCGCTGCTTCCCCACTTAACAAAAGAAAAAGGCTCCTTCCTCCTCCCCCTGCTTTGTTAGGGGTCCCGTGAGAGTGAGGACATCTGATCATCCAGCAGATGCAGTGCCAGATTCCCTCATGTGCTGCCCCCAGTGTGTCCCTGCTGTTTAAAAACTACCTTTCATTCAGGTCAGAGACTGCCCAACAGAGCCAATGATTTATGCATTTGCTCGTTTCTGTGACTCTGCATATGGCTTTGGTGAATGTTTTGTGATCTATCTGGTATTCGGTGTGTGTGTTGCACGGGCCAGTTTCTTTCTTTGAAACCTCAATCTAGATAGGGTGGGACTTCATCTGACAATGCTTGTCTTGGTGTGACGATTACCTGGCGTGCAACATCCTGCACTCTTTGGGGAGAGCACATCATAACTAGAAACTTTAGTGTAGCCCACAAATTCATCTGACATAGGCCACAGCTGAGCTATTTCTGGCAGTGTGATCTGGAAGAATGAGCACAGAGAGGAGACTCAGTAGTTCAAGAGTTCTAATCCAGGCCCTGCCGCTGCCTTGCTGGGTAAGTTACTTGAGTAAGTTTTTTTTTTCTCCTGTCTGTGCCATGCTTTTCCTATCTATAGAACATGCCTCCTTCATAGGAAGTCACAAGAGTGAAGTGCCCAGTGTCTCTACAGTGCTCTAAAAATGTCAAGCACTTTATAAAAGAAGGAGATACATACAGAGACTCCATGTGTTACAAAGGTTTAAACTTAGTTCAGGAGAACGCACCCACTATCACAGCAGATATCGCCTGTTATCAGTTGTTACCTCTTCACTAACCAGCCAGGATTCCCTCATTGTTTCCTTTGCCAAGAAGGTATTACTTCCTGTGCCGCTTCGACCTATGGGAAATCTTGGTAGGACAGAGAAGAAGTTAGTTTTTCTCTTGCTGGGAAATTCAGAGGAAGTTTCTTCAAAGAATCGTACTCAAAAACATGGACTGACTCTCATTAAATGAACACTTCCATCAAGGGCAGCATGCTCTAGAGCAGAGGTTCTCAAACTGTGGCCTGTTGGGAGCTGAGTTCTCTTCCTTGTTTTCAGCTGCCAAAACACATTAAGAGAAGCTAAAACACATTCCTTTCCTAGCACTATTCTTCCAGGTAAACAGTTGGCTCAATGATATTATGTCATCATAAATGACTGGGGCTGTGTCCATGAGACATGATCCAGCCGGTGAAAGAACGAGAGACTCAGAACTAAAGAAGTGAGGCGGGAACTATAATTTCGCCCTTCAATTTCACTGTGCCACCTTAAACAAGTCACTTTAAAAGTGACCTCTAGTTTTTAGGTATCTCAGTCCTTAGGAGCTAAACTTGGGGCCTGCTTTTTCAGAGGTGCTGATCACTTGCATCTCCCACTGACTTCAGCTGGGGCTATGGATGCATTTCTGAAAACCAGGCACAAAGTGTCCCTAGGTGGCTACCCAAAGCCTCAGAGCACTTATCCTGCTTCCACTGAAATCAAAGGGAATTTTGCCTTTGACTTTACTTGGCTCAGATTCTAAAAACCTATCACGTAGAATGCTATTAATAAAGATCTGCATGGCAAGACTACCTGTAAAAGGTGATGATTCGGGGTGGAGGGTGGAAATAAAAACCACAAGCAATCAAAAAAACTGAGTCATTTCTTACTCCACGATAAGTTGCATTCAGATTAATTGACTGCTCCACATCTGGTTCTACTCAAACAGAATGCGGAGGAAATCACTGCAAAAATATATTCTAGTTCGAACCCCACATTCACACCTGGCTTCCAGAACCAGCAACTGCATTTCTCCAGCTCCAGTAGAGAACTCCAGCTGATTGGAATGGTGACCAAGAGGACATCTTCCGAGCATGCTGCCGGCTGGCCAGACCTGACACCAAAGTTCTGGTGTATCCCCAATGTGAAGTCTGCAAAGTATGTGATTTTTGGACCGAGATCAGAATTTAAAGTTACTTCTACAGTGAAGATGCCCCCTAAAGGGAGTGGGAGCAGGTTCTAGTGGCCTGATCCAAAGTCTATTAAAGGCCCATTAAAAGATTCCCATTGACTTCAATGGACTCTGATTCAGATCACAGGTGAAGATAACACTTAATCAGCTAAAAAAGGATGTTACAAGTCACAGCAGTGTCCTCTAAATAAAGGGACATCATCAATTTGAAATCTTTTTTATCAGGGCCAGGACTAGCTTTTTTGCTGCCCCAAGCAGAAGAAAAAAAAGCCGGCAGACAAACTGCCTCTCCCTGAATAACTGGAATGCATCCACTTAGAATGTGCTGTCCCAGGCACCTGCTTCCTTGGCTGGTGCCTGGAGCCGGCCCTGTTTTCTGTTGTAAGAACATCGTTAAAAGTGGCGCTTTACAATTATTTTTTCTTGCCTCTGTTAAGGAGTGAAAGATTCACACATACAGAGCAAAGGAAACGGACTGACTATATAAGGAAAAACACTGACACTGAGTATACACAGGGTGCTGTTGAATGTAAAAATAAACAAACCAAACTAAAAGGAATGTGATGTATTGAAACTTGTAGGCTGTCCCTTTAAATGCTTAGAGGAGTTTCCGGGTCCTGCTTGCAGACTAGGGAGTTCTGCGGGGAAGCGTGGTGCAATCTGAGTCTAGCAGTCAGTCTGCACACAGTCAGTCCAGAGTAAGGTGGTGGAGTGAGATGTGATTCTCTGTTTTAGGAAGTAGCCTGCTCTCTTTCTTTCGCTCACTGTTTTGGGGTTCTTGTGTGTTATTTCTTCAGTTCGGAAGAACAGAGTTATGTTGCAACCTTCCAACAAGAGTGTTCTGTTTTATCTAACTTCTCTGTTTGTATGCTGTGAAACATAACACAGAAACTCTTTTTTCCTCCTTAATTTGTTTCGTTTATAGTAATTCTTCTGTGTTACATGCAAGAAGTTCATTTTAAAAGAAGCAAGTCAAACAGATTAGGGCCTTTTCTGCTGACAACATTTCTTTAAGGTTTGTGTCCTGCAAAGATGTCCTGTGATGTGCACATTGCATGCAACTCCAGTATGCCTCCCTGGGTACTTATTGCTATCAGAAGGTGGTGAGCAGCTGGGGAGAGTGTGTTCAGCTCCCACTAAAGCCAGTTGGGCCTGATCCTTACTACTGTAAACTGGCACAGCTCTGCTGAAGCCAGTAGAGCCACACTGACTGATGGGAAGTAAGGACCTGGTGCAGTTGACATCAGTAGCAGGAGGGGGCTTTCAGCACACTGCAGGATCAAGCTCATAAGAGCCATTGTCTCTATGTGGCAGGGATGGTCCCTAGATATTTTTAAAACAAAGTATTTCTTTTTCTCTCTCTCTGTCCCTCCAAAGTCTCTTGGAGTATGTCTGCACAGCAAAGACAACTCTGCCCATGGGGGATTTGGGCTCCTGGGGCTAGTGCTGTGGGGCTGTGTCATTGCTGTGTAGACTCCTGGGCAGGATGGACTCAGAGTCTGGCTGTAGCATGAGCCCAGAAGTCTATACAGCAATGAAAGCCCCATAGCTGAATCCTGTGAGCCTGAGTCAGCTGGCATGGGCCAACCACCTGTGCAGACATACCTTGGATAGGGTGACAAGACAGCAAGTGTTAAAAATCAAGAGGAGGGGGTAAAAGGAGCCTTGTAGCAGGGTGCTGGTGCAAAGGCACCTAATTAGCCCCTGCTCATCCAGCCCCAATCAGGGAAAATAGATTGGGGCTGGGGAGAAGTTTGGTGCCTGGCCTTTAGAACTGGCAGCACCTGGGGACCTGAGGCTTCAAGGGCTATAAAGGCTGGCTGGCAGCCAGAAGACAGGGAGATGGCCAGGGGAAGGTCAGTCTCTAGGCTGAGGGCAGACTGTATGTAGGAGAGGAGATTGTCAGGCCTGCAAGGTCTGTAAATAGTATCACTGGTGGTGGGAGAACTTGTGTAAATAAAGCCACGGGTGCTGCAGAAAGGTGTACTTTATTGGGTCAGGAGAGGGCCCTGGGAAGAGGGGCGAGCAGAGGACCCTGTTACACACCTATATAAGAAAAAGACCCCAAAATCGGGACTGTCTCTATAAAATCAGGACATCTGGTCACCCTATACTCTGGGTCAATGGAGTTGAATCATGGCAAGTACAACATGATACTACAAAGTAAATGTAGTCCAGGGCAGTGACCTTGCTCACTCATTGTTTTAACTCGATGATTTTGAGAATCCATATTTCCTGATCTGAACAACTCACGTGTGCACACATGGAGGGGATCTTACTGCACTTGCAAAACACCCATACAAGCTGTAGTGATTTGGACCCCTGCTGCCAAATAACATGGGACCATTTTGTAAGAGGTCCTCTATGTTTCTGGCATTAGTGGCTGTCATGAAGCATAAAACAGGGAGTATTAAAAAGTAATACTCTGTAGGCACCATTTAAGACACTTTTTCCTTGTGTTTTTCCTCTAAACACAGTTTCATCTCACTCCCTCTCTTCTACAGGGCTCCCTTGGAGTGGGTTTTGAAGGGGCTTTCTCAGAAAAGGCTAAGCACGCTGGAAATAAAACACAGAGGAAATTCCTTTTCCTTCACACACTAGCTGGAACTTGTATTTACTGTGCATCCTACAGTGAATACAAGTTACAGTGCACAATGTGAGACCTGCTGCAATGCTGTGCACTTTGTAATGAGAGCTGGGTGAGTCATTGTATCATGGTTTAGGTCATTGTGCTGTTTGCCTTGTCAGATAGTAATGACAGTCTGCGATGCTCAGGGTGAGCAAAACATCCTCCAGGAATGGGAAGGGTTAATACAGAAGATACTCTATAGATTCACGATGAGTAAACTAAGAATGATAAAACCTGGTGGAGAAAGTGGTTGGGTCAATTATTACATTGGGTCAAATCCAACCCTGGTGTAAAATTATTGAATTGGACTTACATTAGGGAGGGACGAATGTGACCCAAAACCCTGCTAGTTGTTGAGTGTTAACCTAATTGCTCACAACAGAGCAGTAAAGTCAATTTATAGTAACGTGCCTATCATCTACAGAAGGGTATAGTTTGTGCAGAGTTTTGAAGAGGAAATGAACAGCGCAGCGTAAATGCTACATAGTCTAATGGCACTAAAATAATTTACTTTTTTTAAAGAAGGTCTCAATGAACATTGACATGGGGCTGAGCTGCCTGGTTCCAGGTGGACTCTGATGTGTAGATTTGCCAATATGGTTTGTTTGCCAGTCTCAATATCTGTCATTTACAAATTGATATTGACATGTAAATCCCTTCCCTCTCCCCGCCCCCTCCATGGAGGATGTAGAGTTACATAATTTTAATTTGCTTTTTAGTTGAAAAATTCTATCTTAAAAAACCAGCTGTTCTAAAACTCACAGCAGCTGTCTATGAGACTAAGATTGGGAGCAGGCCGCTATATCGCTATTCTGTTGTAGCTCCATTCCTGTCTGTTCCCTGGTGCTGTTTTCGGACAGTTGTCCTGCCCACGGTATAAACAAAAAAACATCTTGGAACACAGATGCCCCCTGACTGGGCTTGACAATTAAGCAGACACATAGCCCCCTACACATTGTGCTATTAAAAAGATTAAGGACTCTGTGGACAGGACCTCGATGGTCAGAGGTGAAAGTAAGCCGGTACAGGCCAGTACACAGCCAACATTCAAGCTGCCGTGGCTGCACTTTAAGGACTGTACTGGCAGGGCCACTGATAGGCAGGCAGGGAAAGGGGCAGCTGCCCTGGGGCTCTGAAATTTAAAAGGACCTGGGGCTCCTGGCAGTGGTCGGAGACCAAGGCCCTTTAAATCAATGTTGGAGCCCTGGGCGGCAGGGCCGGAAAATGCTGAAGGGCTGGCTGGGAGAGTCTGGCCCCAGCCACGCCCCTTCCACCTGAGGTCATGCCCCTTCTGAAGCCCACAGATGCTGCCCCCCACCCCACCTTGCCCAGGAGCCTGGCCGCCTTGCATACCAGTAAGTCGTTTAAGTTACTTTCACCCCTGTTGATAGTATCCATTGATGGTTGACAGAATGAAATATGCCTTTGTCATTAGCTGCATGGTAGCACACTGGAAGTTCAAATGCTCACGTTTCATAAACCAACGGGACTCCTGCTGAACAAACCATCTTGCAACTAACTTTGTGAGACGCTGATTGTTGAATTTGAGTGATGGCTGGACGACTCCTGCTCTTTGCCCAGTCTTGTCTCCCACGCTGTGTCCTTTGGAGAAATATCACTTGATTTGAAATGAACAACTCTGTCTTCTCCTGTTGCTCAAATTCAAAGCTATACAGACAATTATAGTCTTTTTTTTTTTTTTTTTTTTTTTTTTTTTTTTTTTTAAGCACTGAAACTCACACGCTGACCACTGACTTACGTGTTCTCTCACAGGATAAGTTGCAATAAAGGAAGCAAATGCTGTCATTATCAGCAGCAGTAGAAAAAGCAGCAGCCTCTGATCAAACAGTTATATGAAAACATGTGTATTTCCCCTAAAATCTCTAAGGGGAGGTGCATATTTCATGGCTCGCTACCAAGGTTCTGTGCATATGGCAATGCATAGCCTATCACTTATGACAGATTAATAATTTCTTGAATGAACAAATATTGAACAAAATGCATTGGAGACCGACAGTAGAGATGTAGGATTTGCCATACCAGAGCAGGTTGTTGGTCCGTATAATCCAATATGCTGCCTGCAGAGGTTAATAACCAATGCCCTATACTGTATCAATATTGACAGAGATTCTTTGATTGGTTTTTTGGTAAATTTTTTTTTTGGGGGGGGGGGGACCAGAGGACGAAGCTCTTTGAAACTAATTCCATCCCACTGTTGAAGAATCCAGAAACTACAGTATTGATAGCTGAGACACACATCAGGTGCATGTTAAAAGTGCCCTGCCTGTAATTTTTTCAAACAAGTGTTCCTATAACTGAAAAAGACACCTAGTGGAGACTCTGGACTTCTGAGGCCAAATTCTTTGCTGGCGTAACTCCATGCTGCAGTGCCCGGCTGATTAACTCCACTCAGGATCTTCTCAGTCCTCATGAAAATCTGGAGCTTTCCTCAGAGGATGGGCATTCAGGTTAGTTAAGCCGGGATCTGCGGATGCCATTGCCTGCCCTGACTTTGTGCCAGGGTGCTGATTTTATGTGGGTTTCCTTAAGTTTCATAAAGAAGTTTCTCTATGAATCATGAGTGAAATGAATAGCTTGTATCAGCATATTTCACCCTTCTTCTGGGAGGAGACTGCCTAGAGCAAGCCTGACATTCAGGGTAAAGATAGGCCCATCATTTTCAGTTACTTTTCTTAGTTCTCAGGTATGACTCTGATTGCAATTGAACACCTGCAGCTGGCCCGTGCTGGCTGACTCAGTCTCGTGGGGCTTGGGCTAAGGAGATGTTTTACTGAAGTGTAGACATTTGGGCTCAGGCTGCAGCCTGAGCTCTGGGACCTTCCCAACTCGCAGGGTCCTAGAGCCAGGGCTCCAGCCTGAGCCCAAATGTCTATGCCGCAGTTAAACAGCCTATTAACCTGAGCCCTGCAACCCTGAGTCAACTGGCATGGACCAGCCCTGGGTGTTTAACTGCTCTGTAGACATACCCAGGATTCTGAAAGGAAAATCTCTACCAAGAAAGTTAATGTTGTTTTCTGTCTTTGCTGTAAACACATTTCACCCTAGGTCCTGTGGAACGGGAGGAGGTGAGAAGGGCAAGGTGTGCCAGCAGAACTTTTCATTTTTCAAGAGAAACTCCTATTCATCTCTCCACTGCAAGTGGGTGGCATAAAAATGGTTTCATCCTGGGTATATCACTAGCACTTACGCAGCAAAAGGCTGGGTAAGTGATCGTTATCAGCTCGCTTTGTAGTCATTGTTCCCTGTGATTCATCCCCCCCCCAAATCCTATAGTGGTCGAGGTTTTTAGATGGTTATTGCTGGTGAGTACATTGACAAGATCAGTTGTTTAGTTGTCTGCACTTCCCCAGCTATCCCATGGCACCGTGTAACTTTCAGTCATTGTCATTCTTTGTCCACATAGTTAAGGGTCAGCTTTGTTGCACATACCAAACATTAGCTCATTTGGAACTAGGTTTTCACCATATTTGCAGATGCCTTTGATAGGGGAGTGAGCACAGCTGATTGCTAGTAGTTGTATACATTTATGGGTGCCAACCACTATCTGGCATCTGTATACACCAATTAGGGAATGGGCATGCCTCCTGCCAACAGTTAGAAATGACCCTGAAACACTTAGGCAGTGGTTTTGAAACTGCAGGTTGCGACCCAATACTGGGTCGCAGAATGGAAGGCACTAGGTCACGGCGGCTCTGGTCAGCACTGCCGACCAGGCTGTTAAAATTCCCATCAGCGGTGCTGCCTGGCTAAAGCAGGCTAGTCCCTACCTGTTCTGACACCACGCTGCGCCCTGGAAGGTGCCAGCAGCAGGTCCATCTCTTAGGCAGGGGGAGAGGGGTAGTCACGAGGCTCCGTGCGCTGCCCCGACCCCAGCACCGGCTCCGCACTCCCGTTGGCCAGGAACCTGCTAATGGGAGCTGCAGGGGGGCAGTGCCTGCAGGCGAGAGCCACGCGGAGCTGCTTGCAAGCCTTTGCCTAGGAGCTAGACCTCCTGCTGGCTGCTTCTGGGGCACAGCGCAGTCCACGGTGCCAGGACAGGCAGGAAGCCTGCCTCAGCACCCCTGCTGTGCCACTGACTGAAAGCTGCTCCAATCCCCTGCCCGAGCCCTGAGCTACCCCCAAACCCAGAGCCCCTTCCTGCACCCCAAACCCCTCATCCCTGGCCCCACCTCAGAGCCTGACCCCTCCTGTACCCCAGCCCCCTGCCTCAGCCCAGAGCCCCTCACATACCCTAAACCCCTCATTCCTGGCCCCACCCTGCAGCCCTCACCCCCGCACCCTCAGCCCTCTGCTCCAGCCCTGAGCCCCTCCCACATCCCAAACCCTCATCTCCAGCTCCGTTTGGTCATGGGCATCAATGACTTTCTTCAACTGGGTCACCAGAATAAAAGTTTGAAAATCACTGATTTAGGGCATTCTGGGGTTCAGTGACTAGGCGATCATGAGGTTTGGCAGGGGAAGAACTTTGCTTGCTTGCTGGATGCTTTATGGTTTCCGTCTTCTTGGGTTTATTTTTTGGTTTGTTAGAGTCGAGTTTAATTACAGTGAAGCCAGAGAGCAGATATTCTGACCTGCAGTTGGAAATGAGAGCCATCCCCCAACCCCATTTTATTGCTTGTATTATGGTAGCCCCGAAGGACCCAACCAAAATCATGACCCCATTGTGCTAGACACTACAAACTTAGAGCCCACATGAGCTTGCTAGCAAAACAGAAAAGACAGAGGAAGGTTGTGAAAGGGATACAACATACAAGCAGAGTGAACAGTGTGATGATTGCAAATGTCAGGCCAGCTCCACCGTCTTTTGCTGTTCTTGGCTTGTTTCTTTTCTGTTTGTTCGGGTGAGGTCTTGTTGGGAAGGAATTAGCAGAGCCGGCAAAGGGAAAGAGTGGGACGTTGAAGGGAAGAAAGGACTGGAAAAGGGAGAAGGCACCTGAGGGTGGAAGCAGGGGCGGCTCTAGGCTTTTCGCCACCTCAAGCACGGCAGGCAGGCTGCGATCGGCGGCTTGCCTGCGGAGGGTCCGCCAAATTCGCTGGACCAGCGGACCCGCCTCAGGCAAGCCGCCGAAGGCAGGCTGCCTTCCGCCCCCCGCAGCGACCAGCAGAGTGCCCCCTGTGGCTTGCCGCCCTAAGCACGCGCTTGGCCTGCCGGGGCCTGGAGCCGCCCCTGGGTGGAAGGTAGGTTTGAAGTGAAGCTGAGGTGAAGGGACTGTGAAGAAGGGGATTGGAGGGAGGTGGAGCAAACAGTCAATCTGCAGAGAAGGGATGAATCTATTTTGTGTATATGCCCATATTTCCCCAGCCCAATCCCATTTGTGCACACAGGCTGAGTATGCACATGGATAGGCTTTCTCGGCAAAGAGACCTGGAAAACATCAGCCTTCTAAGTACATAATGGGGAAGTTGGGACTAAATCACTCTGGTGGAAATCTCAGCTTGTTCAGCTCTGTACAGAGGTGGCTCCAGGCCCCAGCACACCAAGCGCATGCTTGGGGTGGCAAGCCGCGGGAGGTGCTCTGCCAGCGCCGCGAGGGCGGCAGGCAGGCTGCCCTCGGTGGCTTGCCTGCAGAGGGTCCGGTGGCTTCGGTGGCCCTCCCACAGGCGTGCCTGCAGAGGGTCCGCTGGTCCCGTGGGACCAGTGGACCCTCCTCAGGCAAACCACCGGAGGCAGCCTGCCTGCCGTGCTTGAGGCGGCAAAATCCCTAGAGCCGCCGCTGGCTCTGTAACCTGAAAGCTCATTAAGAAGTGCTTTGCCTCCCCACACTTGGAATAAAGCATGAAGAATTATTTCTAAAATGAAATTGTTTTTATCTGAACTCACATCAGATGGTAGGATTTATACTTAGGGATTGGCCCTGCTTTGAGCAGGGGTTGGACTAGATGACCTCCCGACGTCCCTTCCAACCCTGATATGCTATGATTCTATAGCAATGGTGTATTCCTTTTGGCATGAATGTACAAATGCCATGAACCTGTCCTGGAACGTAACTAAAAATAAGCCCTAAAACAAAATCAGGAAAAGTTTAAATCCAGACTCTGATCCAAACTTTGCAGTTTGGACTCCTCCTTGGGCTCCCTGTCATGTGCTGTGGGACTTTGTCTTGTATTGTGGGTCTCTTGGAGATGGGATCCAGGTAGATATTAGGGCACTGTGGCAGCCTTATTTCTCAGCTTCTTTGCTTGCTTGAATGTAACCATTATGGTGACGTGAATGGTCAGATCTTCAGTGGGTATAAATGGCAAAGATATACCAATTAAAGCTGGTCAGAAATTTTCCAACAGACTGTTTTTCTTGTCAAAAATGCTGAGTCATCAAAATGTTTGGTGGAAACACCAATTTTGATGAAGTTCCACTATGGAAAAAAATCAGAACAAAACATTTCCATCAAATCAAAACATTCCGTTTTGACCTTTTTCCAAATGGAATGTTTCGTTCATTCAGAAGCAACTTTTTGTTTTAATTTTTTAATTTCAATAAAATATTTATACTATGTAAGTCAAAATTGGAATGAAATGTTTTGACTTTATCAGAACAAAACTTTTCAGTTGATCCAAAATAAATTTTTTCAGAATTTTGTTATGTGGGAAACCTCAAACTTTTAGGTTTTGTTCAATTTTGGAATGGAGAAAAAATTCAAAATGGTGATATTTCCCACAAAACAGAAAATCCAGTTCCCGCTCAGCTTAAATGCCAACTTACACAAGCTGGGGATCTTGCCTGCAATATGAATGTGATTTAACATAGCTTATCACAGCTGAATAGCTTTTTACAAGTGCTTGCACTTACAATGAATTTGTCCGATACGGTTCATTTCATTTCAGAGTAGCTATGACATGGTGCTTATGGGAACCTGCTCCCTGTACGCTGAAATTATTTGTAATAGTAAGAAACAATCTATTACTTCTATAGCACTTTGGAGACAACTAATTAGCATTTTTGACTATTAATTTTCTAGCCCACCAGAACACCCCTATGAGGGAAGTTAATATTATCCCCATTTTGCAGGTGGATAAACTGAGGCAGAATGAGTCAGAGGCAGCACTTTGATTGGAATCCAGGAGTTCTAGCATCTTCCCTATCCTCACTCTGTTCTGCCCATCACATTCTTCTGTGAAATTAATGATTAATATCCAGATAGCTGATGCACTTCAAAATCCAACCATTGGGAATTTGATTGAGCTGAGATTGTGGTTTCTCTTTGCATTGGTAAGGAGATGTTGAATGAGACTTTTGTATAAAGTGGCATAATTTAAAATAAATCTTTGTAATCCACTTTGCAGAATTCTATTTTACGCATTATGTATTTATTTTTATTATGATGCCTCTGGCATGGACCAGGACCTGATTGGGCTAGGTGCTGTACAAACACAGAACTAAAAACTGGTCACTGCCCCAAAGATCTTCCAATCTAAGTAACTAAGGCATAAAGTCATTTAAGTTGGTTTCCCTGGTGAAAGCAATAACACATAGGAGCATAGGGTATCATTCTGGAGAAGGAGCAAAAAGCAATGAAAACATTGATTCACTACAAAATTATCAGATTACATCAGCTGGTGGGAAGGTCCACCACTGTAAAGAAGATCAATGTTTGCACTCTTATTCAACACGTTGCTATTTACATTGCTTGTCTTACAGCTCCAAGTTAAAATACGCCCCTTTTGTTTTCCCCATTGTACATTTACACCTTTAGTCTGAAGAATCATAAGCTATTATAGGGCCTGATATGGCAAGTCATGCAATTAACTGGAAAAGGATTCAGGATACTGCAAACAGAGTTATTTATAGGCTCTGAGTCTCTACTGCCTGGTGCAGTTATTCCTATGAAAAGTGGGCGGTAATGTTTCCACTCCCTTTGCATAGGCGTAACTGAGTGCCCAAGGGGCCAGGCAGGGGAGGATCAGTCTCATAGGCTGTACAATTCTCACCAAACCCTTCTGATTAACAAGGCTTCACATACGGTGAAGGGAGGGAAATGCACATGCCATTTTTTTTAATCGTGGCAGGTACCGTTGTGTGAGCAGCTTAGGTTAAAGTACAGGGAAAATCAGCACCCTTTTACTGTATTATTTCACAGATATCTCTTGAAAATGCAATAATATCTGAAGGCAGTTCTCTAAAATCTTTGCATGGAAGTGTATCTTCAGCAATGAAAACCTTTGGATATAATGCCCCAGAAATTCTGCCTTTAAAGTCACAAATTCTCTGTAGTTGCTGCAACAAGTTTTGTGTGTTTGTTTTTCAATGTTATGTCATGAGGTGTCATGTTGTGGGACTATCTATGGGAGTCCATTGGAATTTGTTTCCGGTAGATTTTGTCATTCCTTCTCCAGCAAATAAACTGATTTGGGGGAGGAGGGGAACCACAGTAAACCCCTGAATAAAAACAACTGCAGATGAAGAGGAACGTAACTGGAAAGAGAGGGCCTGATTCTGCTCCCATAGAAGGCAGTGGCAAAACTCCCACTGATTACATTGGGGCAGTTAGCACCAAACACTTTAGACCAGGGGTCGGCAACCTTTCAAAAGTGCTGTGCCAAATCTCAAGGTTTCCCATGCCAGTAATACATTTTAACATTTTTAGAAGGTCTCTTTCTATAAGTATATAATATATAACTAAACTATTGTTGTATGTAAAGTAAATAAGGTTTTTTAAATGTTTAAGAAGCTTCATTTAAAATTTAAATTAAAATGCAGAGCCCCCCTGTCCAGTGCCCGGGACCCAGGCAGTGTGAGTGCCACTGAAAATCAGCTCGAGTGCCGCCTTCAGCACGCGTGCCATAGGTTGCCTATCCCTGCGTTAGACATTGACTTATCCTTTGGGGAAAAGCGGGAGGGAAGGGGTTCTGTTTATTTTAAACAGAGACATTATTGGGGAACAAAGAGAGCAAACTCCACTGCTGCGAACTGTGCAAAATGAGAGGGATGTATTCTCATGTCATCCAAAGATGGCCATCTAGCTACTTTGGCTGAGATCAGAGCTGAATTGGATTCACTGCAATAACGTGCTCCCCTTATTATATGGGAATTTCCCCATGCCAAATATATGCACAGTGCAAACTCCTATGACCACTTCACAGCCACAGGATGGCTCTCATTTAGTTAGGGAAAGTCACATGGAGGCTTATTAGACTGCAAACTCCTTGGGGCAGGGACCATCTTTTTATTCTGTTTTTGTACATCTCCTAGCACAGTGTGTCCATGTCTGAACCTCTTAGTCTCTACTGCAATACAAATATTAAATATTTAATGCACACTATGTATAGATCTAATGTTTGGGAGGGGCAAGTTCTGCATTTGTCTTTCAGGAGTGCAGCTTCTGAGCCTTTCCAGCTGCTCCAAGAGTCAAACTTCTTGAATTAATGTCATTTTATGTTAATGGCATGAAGTTTGTCCAAAGCAAAGGGCTCAGGATGCTTCTCAAGGCCAAAGCAGCAAGAGATCTTTCCTAAAAATGTACTGGGGAGAAACTGGTGACATCAAAGGAAATGTTTTCCAGGAGAGAACTGCTAAAGACCCAGGAAGGGCAGTAAAATACTGGAAATGATGGTCTAGCTAAACAAGCTCCATGGCCATGCATGGCACCTTCTAGAGGGTTTAGTTCATGCTGCGCTGTTCCAGGTTTGATTTTAATACTACTCCAGCCAGTGCTGTTCTCCGACATAGCCTCCTCTGAGGTCGGAGCTCAGTTTATTTCTATCTGAGGTTAATGCCTGAAAATATTCCCCATTTCATAGTCACCACATCCAATTCCAGCTCTTTTACATACAAGCTGATTTGATTGGCAAAACAAAACATAAAAAAGCTGCACTGAACTATATTATACCGTAATTTAGGAAGTCACTCAGGAGGGTGGGGGCTGGTTAGAGACCATCACAGGATATTTTAGAAGGTCTTTTTTGTGACTCACAGCTGCAAGGTAGTGTTCCCCTTTCAGCCTTGTCCACTTTGTCCCCAAATCTATGTCTCCAGCCTGTTATCTCCAAAAAAAAAAATTTCCCAAACGCCCATCCTCCTATATCACAGTGTAACCTGTAGAAACGTTCTCTCCTTTAATGTGTAGATGAAGTTACCCAACTGAAAAAACTATTATGGGCTGAAGAAAATCTGCATTAATATAGTTCATTTTCCCTGCTATGTAAGAAATTGTAATGAGGCTTTTAGTTTTTTAAACGAAGTTGATTTCCTTCCATTGCTACACGCTGAAGCCTAATCTCTCTCTAGGTTTATATCAATGCTGCACTACACTTAGCAAAAATGTTTCCCCCACTTCCAGTCCTACTTGTGATCTAAGCCAGAGGGCAGCCAGCATGTTCTCTTAGGTGGCTTCCATGAAGATTCCGTAGTGCACCTTGTGGGAGTGCTTCACTATCATGCAAGTGAGAATAGCCCCTTTTGTGGGGAATGTCGGAGAACACAATGTCTTAGTCGCCAATATCTATTTAGTAGCTACAGTTCACATCAAGAGGGTAAGAAGCTGTCTGCTATGAGCAACAACGGCGTGTAAGACCATGTGAATGAACCCAGTATTTAAAGGACATGTACTTTCCAGCTGAGCAAAACCCTTCCCATGGATCAACTGATTCCATCAAACTACTGAACATCCATCTTGACACCATGCAAATTCTTACCTTTACCACTGGGCACCAGCAAGCACAGAGGCTGATCGCCATAATGGGTTAACAGCAAGATCCCCTCCTGCACCTACCCCACAAGCAATACCAGGATGATGGGGAAAGCCTTTTGTGACATTTTTTATACTTAGCTGGGAGAAAGGTGCTTTTCTCACTGCCCACAGTTGTCTGCCACTTTGAGTTGCATCAAAGTTAATGTATGGTTTGGTGATAGTGACAGATAATGAAATAATCTTCTTTACCACTTCATTCCCTGTGCTTCCAGATGCCATCAATCCTGCACAAATATGCTAGTTTTCAGTAAACCTCTAATTTTTATGGCCTCACTTTTATTTCTCTATTTTCTTCTGTATCTCTCTCCATTAGTGGGGAGTTACGTGATCCACTTTTGACAATTGGGCTACCTTTCCCCATGTTCCTTTACATTCTGTTTCATGCCCAATAAGGGCCTGAGCCAAACTCCACTGAAGTCAATAGGAATCTTTCCATTGACCTCAGTGGGCTTTGGATCAGGCCCTGAGTGTTTAGATCTTGGTCTTTCTTGGCCTGAACTTCCTATCCTAGTGTTTGTTTAAGGGTTTGATGCTTCAGTATTACTTTTTTTTCCAAGCAAAACTTCCCATTTGAGTCCATAAGACTCTTGCCTGAGTAAGCAAGGAATGAAGCATCAAGCCTTAGCAAGAGAGTAATTTCTCTAAATGTTTTGATATTTGTTCAGCATTTTCCATGACCTTAACCCCACTGCACATCAAGGCCAGTTGCCATGGGATAGAAGCATTATTTACTGGCTGTGTCTGTGTGTGCATCCTTGCCAACTGTCTTCTGATTTCTCCAAGCTTTTTTCTCATTTCAAGCTAAGGGTTTTATTCCTCAAACATGTCACTGACCCCAGAGACTGATCTGACCCAGCGTCTTCCTCAGCTGGAGCTTGAATTTGCATTGTCCCAGACTTGGCTGCACACCCGTGCTGTAAGCAATAGTACCACACACCATGTTGTAAGAGGTATCAGATTTCAGTGTCTCTAACTCAGGCCACATGGGCTGCCCCATCCGCCCCTTCTCTCCACCCACCCCAGAAGGAGTGATTTCTAATGCAGCATAGTGCTTACTGCAATCCAGCATGTGGAAAAACAAAACCAAGTACAAAGTTAAGCTTCTTTTTTGCAGCTAAATGTCTATTTGCTTTTCTACTTCGAGTGCTCTAGCCCGTTCGGCTATATCTACACTCAGGACACTTCTAAAAACATCTCAACTTCACTGATACCAGCTTGACTTCACTGGAATTAGCCATATTGGGGAGCCAGAGCACAGACAGGCCACTGGTGCTTTTTTCTTTTAAGTACCATGCCCTCTAATGCTGCTCAGAGCAGGTCTAACTGCCATAGTACTTAAAGCATCAGTGACAGCAAGTGGCTCACCTAAACTAGGGATTCTCAATATTGCTAATGCTGGTAAAGATAAGCCAATGGTTCCAATGATGGGAACTTTTAAAAATGTCTCCAGTGCAGACCAGGCCGATGGCTCCAAGTTGACTCGTGCTGGAAGGAATCCCATTTAAGTCAATAAGTGTTCTGTTGGGTACCAAATAGGATCACAACAGACCCCATATTTAAACATGGTGACACCAGGAGTATTTCTGCCAGCAATCTGATTCTCAGGAAATGCCCAAACAACCCAGAACACATTTTCGCATTAGCTTTCAAATAGATCAAATATATTTCATATATAAAACATTTTTATTAAAACAAATGTACAACACTTTTTATATACACAACTATGTACAGGAAAATGCTCAGTTACAATTAGTGATATGATGTATTTCCAGATACGTAAGCATAAATCACAAAAGACTTCCCTCCTTTTTGTACTTTGTACTGCTCAGCATAGGCTTATATCTTTTTGTTCTCTAAAGATCTTCTCTACACAGTTCATTGGGTATATACAGTACATGGTAGTCTATGTACTCTATTGCAGTGAACAGCATTAAGGTGGCTGCCTTGAAAGGCACTGCATAAATAAAGTGTTATGCCCATCAGTGCAAAAAAGAATGGATCCCAACGTGTGGCAGCTTTTTCATAATTATTAAATGAAAAACTGGTATACGTCATGCATAATGACAACAAACTAGAATGTCCTATGAGCAGATCGTCTGAATAACTGTAATATGTCAAAGCAAAGCATGTAGCTGATTTTCACATTTTCTCGGATTAAACATATTTACAAAAGTGAGGAATTTGATTTGTCGGTCAAATGTTTGCTGGAGTGATCAAAGGAAAGAGGGTCAATTAGTGCAATTTTTGTTGAATCCAAAAATCTGTTATGATTGTCATCAAGCTCAGCAGTACTTCACCAGGTACGTATCAACCAGGGCTAACATGAATAGGCAAATTTTGCCCTGTGAGCCCTAAGCACTGGATTGGTAAAGGAGAGTAAATGAAACTGTAGATGACCTCCTCCAAAAGCAGTGCTTTTAAGTTAGAATATAAAAGTCATGAGAGAGAAATGGGGATCCTAGCCCAGCTTCTACTGACCTACAGCACCTTTCACTTGTATCCCAACAAAGAGGTCAGGACCCCATTTCACATTAATGTAGGAACAGCTTCACATCGGAAGCAATTTTAAGTTTTATAGGACAATGGCTTAGTCAACCAACTCCAATGCACACAGTTCTGTTAAGGTTTTTTAATAATGGAGTTTCGCTAACTTGATCTCTTCAGTCCCAGAAGCTAAACGGAAAGTAGAGGTTCTTTCTTCTCACACAGTCAGTAACAAACAATGCCTCCCATGAGGAGCGAAGTAAAGCAGTTCACAGTCTGAGGCAGCAAGAGAAGTTTACAAGCTACATGGAATGGCTTGTATACCAGTAGATCGAACTGTGTCCAGCCAAGAGAATTCTAGACTGCTTTTCAGATCAGTACAAAATCTGAACTCTATTTCCCCTAAAACAAACAAAAAACAGAAATGAAAAGAAATTTATTATGTGCGGCAGCAGCAGCAAAATAGTTTATGTACACTAATAATACTATAATGAAATGTAAACATTGTTCTCTGACTAAAATTGACTATATCAGCAAGATTTTTATCTTAAAAATGTTTAAATTTGCTGAAATCCTTATTACAACTTCCATTTTTTTTTTTTAAAACATTCTCACTGGTGATACAGCTAGGTAACTTTAACTCTGGAAACTGACACAGATTAAAAGTAATCTGTAAGGCTAAAATGGAAATTGAGTTAAGCACATATTTCTGTGCTGAATTCCCAATAATCAGGCCAAGGCTGCATATAAATATAACTTTTAAACACCAATCTGGTACATTTTCTAGTACAAATTGTCTTTTAAAAAATCCCCAACAAATGCCTTCAATTTGAAATTAACATGCTGGTCAGAAATCTAAAATAAAATACAGTAATGCATGAACTGCTCTATTCTTTTTGGTTTTTCACCCCACTTAAAGCTATCTTGCATAAAGAGCTTAATCTGCTTCTCCCTCTGCCTCTCATTGTATTCTAAAGTAACTTTGCTTCAGAAATTAAGGGATTTGTACCTGAGGTTGTATCTATTTCAGAATCTTGCTCCTTGTAGCTGAAGTTGCTGCAGATGTTTTGTGTGCCGGGCTCATTGGTAAGATATCCTTTCCCACCCACACTGGTTGCATGCCAGTCTTGTTCAAACAGCTGTAATAGACAAAGGGAAAAGTTTGAAATGTGTGGGCCTTACGACGTTAAAGAGAACAAATAAAACCTTATTGGACAAACAGATCAGCAGCAATAATATTTCCTACATAGGGCTAATGATGCCAGCTGGCATTGCAGTTAAATTTGAGGGCAGATTTCATCATGATGTAGATAACTATGAATACACATCATAAAACAACCTCACAGTTTGCTGGGATTGTCAATTTTCACGCAAGAGAGCTAACACTGGATTAGTATAAGTACTACAGATCAGTACTGAGGACCCCTGTAGGAAAGCTTGCACAAAGCCTACCCACACTATGCTTACTGCTAATAGCCCCTCTCTTTCACAAATGCTAAACTCACTTCCCTCCTTGCTCAAATATGTAAAATTCCTATTAATTTAAGTAGGGATAAGCTAATGCAGAACACATGCCAAGAGAACACCCCAAGAAGGAAGGTGCTTATAAATAATAGTGATTAATGTGTTACGTGCCTTGATGTATAGCTAATTCGATTTAAATGCACCACATTAATTGGGGGTATAGAAGAGATTCTTTCTAGAGTGTAAATGTCTTCTGAGTCTCTGATCCATCACCCAGCTTTTCAATCTTTGTCTCTAAAATGGCACATGTTCTCTCAAAGTGACGATAGAAGAATATTAAGTATTTCCACCTGTGTGTGTTCTCCATATCCTGGCTGTACATAGGATTTTTATTTACAAGTTCTCAGTGCACCTAACTCTGTTTATATGTCTTGTTTTCTCTTCCTCCCTTGAAACAAATAGCAACGTATTCAATATTATTCTGAAAAGAAGCGATCATCTTTTTACCTTGTAAAGTTGCTCTTTCATTTCTTCTGCATCATCATCTGTTACTGTTAGGTTTTATAAAGACATATGGAAAAGAAAAAACATGTTTCTGTTAACTTGGTGTCCTCACTGGCAAAAATCACAGATCAGCTTCCCTGCTTTTCCAGTCAGTTATCACCAGAGACTATTTCATGTTTTCTAGTGACATAATAGCACTGAAACATCTTATAAGCCAGCAGATTCAGGGTCACTTCTGCCACCTCTATGGGTAACAGGAAGCCCTAGGAATTTCTGCAGGATATAGAGGTCACCACTCTAGGAAACTCTGAGCCCCTAGCGTACCCCTCCTCCTGCAGAGATATGACATGGTTTTTGGGGGTAGATCACATCAGAGGAGTGGACAGTTGATCCACAACTAGATGCTTCCATCATTCTCAAGCTTCCCCTGTCTTCTTATAAACCCAGTTACTGTTAGAGGTCATGAACTTCAGTGACAATTGTAGGCTGGCTGTGCATCTGCTCTACAGCCTCCAAGCAGGTTGGGGGAACAAATCTTTCCCCCTGGAGCTCTCAAGTACAAAGCACTGTGCAACAATGCATCAAGATCAGGGATCTCTCCCTTACCCCTGAGAGTGACACTTTTATACCTGGAAATGAGGAGTCTGAGACATGTGATATCCCAGCACTGTTCAGGCAGCTAATGAAAATATTTTTCATCCAAACCTTCAGTCCTTGTGCATGCAAAACTGCCAATGACTTCAGCAGGTGTTTTGCACGTATAAGAGCTGCAACATAAGGCCCCTCAACTTTAACGAACTAAAGCTTTTGTTTTTATAATAAAATTGACTACAGATGAGTAGATCCCATTAATCCTAGAACGCACGCTAGATCTTGCCATTTGTACTTGAAGGGCCTATTGTTTCTTCTGGCCCCCCATGCAGCTGCATGTCCTGCTTCTGCCCCTGAAACCAGCAGTGGTAGGATTATTTCCATCTGGTTGACCTGAGGTTTAAACCAATAAAATACCAACCTTCAGAAGATGAAGCCAAAGGTGACACTTGAAGCTGGTAAAGATCATTTGTGCTGTCAGCCATTGCTATTTCCATTGAACTTCTCCAATCTGTCATTGTGTTCATATCACACGATGAGAGATCTATGGAATACACAGAAAGGAAGAGTTAGAATTTTTAGGAAATGCAAAGGCTTTCTGTTTCAGAATAGCCTCTAGTCCCTCACAGTCCATGCAATAACACATTGTATATATCCCATTATATAGCTGCCCAGGAAAAGCCACTGTTTGCTCTGCTTATGATGCCGAGATCTCATATACTGGGGTTTGGTAAGAGCAGCACATTCTGCTAAGTTTGAAGAACTAAAATTGAATCTCACCTAGGGTGATGGAGGCGTCCTCAATCTCCACTTCCTGTTCTGCATAGCTGTGAACTGTATAACCACTGTGGTCATCTGGTAGACTGCTGCTGTTCTGTGCTTCTACTGCCTCATCCATCCTCTGGTCTTCATATGACTATAAAGACACGTGCATTGAATGAAAGATCTATTAGACCAAGATATGATCTATTTGTTCCCACATGTCAAAATTTCAAAGCAAACCTCTGACTCCTTTAGCTGCTAGAGTTAATACGTACCTTTCTCTTACTCCTGTTTTTTGACTCTCTAGATGACTTTGACTTCCTTTCTGTGAAAGAAAAAACAAGGTGACAGTGAGAAAAAGCCTGCAGCCACTTCTGATGGTTCCAATCTTACATGACCGCAATTGCTCTGTGTAGTGATGCTTTGCGCTGCAAGGGCATGATCATGCTCTGGGAGTTTTGCCATTGATTTCAGTGACAGCAGTGACTGCTGTATTCTTCCCACCCCTAAGGGGAGCGCACTTCTGTGCCCGATGAAGTGATCCCATTAGGGGTATTGTGACAATGAATTAATTTTCAAAAAATTGCTATGAGATCTTGGGATGAAAGGAGCTAAACATTTGAAGTAATATTTAGCAATGTAATAATCCTGCCTATTCACAGCAATACTTTACTTCTATCAAGGAATTTATACTGTACCTGTTCACAAGCAGAACAGGAAACATAAACAGACTATTAACTGCAGTAATGGTCCCCTTAAGGAAAATTATGTTGAGGATAGGCTATAACACACCTACCTTTTTTCTGAAGCTTTGTTAAGGGTGGTAGCATCCTGTAAACTCGGACTGCACTGCAGCCTTTGTTGATACTTTTGTCCTTCACTTCCTCAATATCAGGCAGTGAATTCATGGCACAGCGGAAATTTGCCTTCCAAGTTTTGGGGTCCGGCTCTTTCTCGCCTACCTTGTATCTTCCTATAAATAAGAGATGGTGCGTAAGTATTCAGAGATTCTGCAGAAATCGGTCCCAAAAGAACTAATTTGTGTTCCATTTCAGTCATATAAGGCAGTGATATAGTCACATGGGACGTAGATAGAGCCTAATTCTGCCCTAATCTGTTTATGTGACAGAATTTTAAAACCAGCACGTACCAGTATGGATGGCCCAGCTTCGGAAAAGACAGGCATCTTTATCTATATCCCAGCCATGTTTAGCTGCATGTTTCCATGGGATCTGGAACATCATCTTATCCTGTAGTTAAACAATGCAGTTTTGAATACAGAGAATATAACATACACTCATTTGTGACTAAATATGGACTTAATCCAAGATAACTCAGCCACACCAAGGGAACTCTGCCTTAAGGCTGCCACCAGATCCTAAGGTAGCATTCACTTAGTACCATCTACGTTCTACATCCCATGTAACATTCCCCAAGAGTTCTGAGTTTCACAGAGCTGAATAACAAGATATCATAGCTATGAGGGACAGTGCCAGCCTGAGCCCAGAACTACTTTGGTCTGTTGGTTTCTCTCTGATCCTTACGTTTATCATCAAATTCTTAGGTGTCTTTCTCTGTCTGGAAAGAATCTTTTTAAAAATTAACAATAAGGAACTATGTACATCAAAAGAAAAGTATTTCTTACAGTGCAACATTAATTTAGCTCAGATAGCTCCTTTCATACGCACTTCAAGACACTTTACAGTTTAAAATATTCAATGAGCAAAAAGTCCTGAATCAATGAGGATAAACCTAAATAATCTTATTGTGGGTGAGTTTCATATGGTTGTAATTCTCAGTGAAGTGATGGGCATGCAATACTGAAGTCAATGGTTCAGATGCTCAATATCTCTCAAGATTTGGCCTAAAGTCCCATTCAGTGGTTGAGACTGTAATACTGATTCCTTAACTGAGATAAATGGCTTGACCCAAGTTAGAGGCAGATCTCAGATGTTCTTGGCTCCCAATGTTATGATCTGACTGCTCTCTCAATTTTTTTTCCTTCCTAGTACTTCCCCAATAAAAGTCAGGTCCACTCCATTTATCATGATCAATTATAGCTACCGTTTTCTGATAACAAAAATGCTATTTTATGTCGTGCATGTAAACTCTTTCCATTTTCTTTTAATCTATTGATGTGACCTTGATTTTTTTTATATAACATCAGCTAAGAATACAAGGATGAGGATGATTAAAGATACAAAAGTAATGACCAAGAAACCCACCTTGTTGATCCACACCAATCCTGGTATTTGATTGGAATTAATCTGCAACTCCAGCCATGGCCTCATACGCATTCTTGTTACTGGCATGTTGTCTGTGAAAGGTAAGTAATAAATATAGGTAAGCAAAAGAGTTAAATATGCTGGTAAGCTGGGCATTTTGTAATGACATCCCTCATGCTTACTCTTAACACTCCTCATGGGCAGTCTTTCAACAAAGCCCAAACTCGGTCCAGAATCAATAAACAATTTCTCTTACAAAATCTTGGCAGTTTCTGAATGGCAATTTTTGTTCTAATCTGGCTACATTATCCCTTTCATGGAGAAATAAAATGATAGAATTTGGGAAACTGGATGGCTCTGGAGGTTGGTACTGCGATGCAGAGCTCTTCCCACCTACGATACCTTTCAGAACTCAGCCCTGTAGTGAGAAAGAAGTATGACTGTCAGGTGCTGTTTGGTGGCTTATGTGAAAAGAGTTTGGTCTCAGAGCTTTACCCAGTGAGCAAAATTGCCACATCTCACAAGCTACCAACACCAGGCTGGGTGCAGAACGCAAGAAGTCAAAGGTTCATGGACTCTGAACTCCTCTCTTCGCACCCACAATGTTAGTCACTCTGGGTTGTGGCCAAGGCACACTGGCAAGGCAGTGTGAATTGCTAAGTCCTGTGCTGAACTTGTCCTGTGCCGTACTAAACAATGGGTGTCCGTCTCCAGGGTTATCACGCCCACGCGTCTCATGAACACTAAATTAAAAAAAATTCTTAAAATCTTTGTAAGTGGCTGAGGAAGCGTGTGTGTGTGAAGCGTGAGTATTAGGCTCCAGAGGAATTATAGACTAGCAAAAAAATTCTTTCTGAGGGAGTGTCTTTGTTACTTGTCTTTTCGTTGCCACTTATTTCAGTGCCAAGTTTCCCCTATCATTAATGTTTACCTTTTTTTTAAAAAAAAGTGCAGTAGGTTAGTCTATAAATGGTGCACTTGCTACAAAGTTTTCCTTGCACTAAGATCTACTGGCATAAATATATTTCTTGTCTTGTTTTTTACACGGAAATATCAGCTTTTCCAAAAACAATAGAATTCAGTGTTTTACAAATAATAGACCTTCCTCAACAGCTTCAGTGGGCTGCCAGTGGGGTTAGGCTTACATAACCCAACCTCCCTTTATAATGGGAGAGGAGATCAATTACTTTATCCACGTTAACATGCAGCTTTTCTACTGGGCTCCTTCTTTTCCTGTAACACATTCCTGCCTGTATGGCCTCCATGTGGACATTAGTATTTAGCTTTGGTGCTAGGATAGGCTTAAAGAAGGGCTGCAAAACTTAACTCAAGGAATGATGCTTGGAGTCCTGTTGTAAAACACAGTTAATTAGACAATTTCAAGCTAGTAGTGGTTCTTGACTTTGACTAAAAAAAGACTCAACTGACATTATTTTCAGCTTTATATAGCTCCTTCATACTTAATGACAAGTCTATAAACTGAAACAGGAATGCAATGTTTGTGACTGAGAATAGCATTACTAAACATTTGCAAGCAATCCTGAAAAGCAAATTATATTTATGAGGGATTGTGTCTGATAATAGCATCCAGAGGCCCCAAACCCAATCAGACCCTCTGTACACATACACAGAAAGGCACAGGTCCTGTCACCATATGCTTACTGTTCCTCATGAATGTACTGACACAATAGATTATGCTAACATGAAGAAATGTTATGCAACAATTTTGATTCCTAAGCAGCCAATACACTACGGTTTCTGACGTCCACTCTCACTACCTCACTCTGTTGGGCAAATTCTAATACAGAATGTTATACTTTTCTCCAAGACCCTTGTGTTACTCAGATTCAGATGGGTGAATTAAGCATGCATGCATTCAGCATTTCCTTGCACTGGTAGGTCTAAAATTAGAGCTTTGCCATTAATTTGGCACAGTTTGTGAGT
The DNA here is from genome assembly GCF_025201925.1 of Gopherus flavomarginatus. Taxonomy (NCBI): domain Eukaryota; kingdom Metazoa; phylum Chordata; order Testudines; family Testudinidae; genus Gopherus; species Gopherus flavomarginatus. The sequence continues at coordinate 15,276,329 of NC_066623.1, forward strand.
GTTCATTTTACTTACTATTGCTTTTGTGAGACTAAAACGATGCCATCAATTGTGCTAGCGCCAACAGTTTTGTTGTGATTTTTTTTGTTTAAAGTTGTATTTATATGCATATTTATACAACATATATTTTCAAAGTGCAAAATACTTTTCAAAATACATCCCGTGATCTTATATTTCTCTAGCTAATAATTATACACCTGAATTTCACATCCTTAAATGTTAATTTGCAACATGGCTCATCCGAACAAACAATCCTCCAATTCACAAAATCATAAAATACAGCAATCACCTCTTTTGTGGCCAGTTCTGCAAATGCCTGAAGATTTGATTCTTTATTTGTTGGTCCCACAGATCTTTCCCCATAAACCTTGATTATTTTTAGCTTTTCCCAACCTCATCTGCATTCAAATGCTTTAATTCTCTCTGTTGCCTGTGAGCGCTGCTCTCCGGTGTTGAAGCCAAAAGCATGACTTTATTTTCAGCCTTTACTTCCTGTGTATCGGAGAGCAGCAACAGCACCCTTTGTTGTCACACAGTTGCTCGTATTTGTCTTACTCTCTTCCTCCACATCACCTCAGAAAGCAATCTGATGCCCAAGCACAGAATTAGAGGTGCTATTTACTGTGTCTTTGCATTACACATAACTGTACATACACGTCAAAACAACACACCCTTTCCTCCCTAACAAGAAAAATTCTGTCACCAGAATGTGACTGAACCTCTAACGTGCACAGCAGCTTAAGTGTCTGCAAAATCACTAAATTCCTCGTTTTACCAGTTCAGAAGTTGATTTGCAGGGCTACGGCCATTTATTGCATGCTACTTGCCATGCAAGCTTCCAGCGACTGGTCTTTGCTCTCTGTCCCCTGGCTCGCACGACTAAAAATACTAATTGCATCCCTTGCCTTGCCAAGCCTCCGTGCGCAAGTTGCTTTCCTACTATTTCCCTGGTTACAGGACCGAATGCTGTTTGCAAAGTCCTGCCACTCCAGTTCCGAAGTTGTCCTGCCCCGAGTGCTCCCGGCAGGAGGAGGAAGCAGACCTCTGTCTCGGCGGCTGCTAGCTGCACCAGGCGTGACCCACCTTGCTCTCCGGTCCCCAGTGCACAGCCTTGCAAAGGTGCCCAGTCAGCCAGCAGATCCACCTCCCGCGAACGAGCCGCCACTTCTGCAGGCTGCGGAGCGGGGTGGTCTTGGTATATCCTAACGCTAGTCGGGATTCCCCGCTTGCTTGGCCTGAACGTCTCCTGCCGACCAATCAGCATTCGCCCAGAGGCTTGGCTAGGCTCCGCCCTCCGCTCATTGGCTGGCTGGCGAGCATCATTTCGGGGAAATCAGGCTGTTGTAGCACTAGAGGCTGAAGGGGAAGTACGGCTGCCCCTCCCCCGCCCGTCTCCGTGCTGCTCCCAGGGTGTGGGAGTGGAGGGAAGGGGGGAGAAGTGAGAGGCTCCTTAGGAGCCCTCTGAAACTGCCTCCCCACCCACCGTGCACCCATCAGTGTCACAGGAGCAGGTGGCCCCCGGGTCCTGTCCCATTGCAGCTGGGACCCAACCCCTGCCCCTATCCCTGGGGGGCAGACAGGCTCTGGGTCCCACTGTCCCAGTTTCTCTAACTGGTCAGATCCATCCCTGTACTTCTGAGGGGCTTGAAGCCAAATATGGATCTGGGGGCTGTGTGCCGCTGCCAGTTCTGGGCTCCTTTTGCATGGTCTTTGGGGCAGGGATCTTCTCTCTTGCACACCTTTATGCAGTGCAAGATGTGTTGGCATTACTAGTGATACTCTGTTCTCTGGGTGCCTTCCCTCTGAGGACCTCCAAGCGCTACATGAACACTAAAGAACTAAGCCTCATCACCTCTGTGTGTGGCAAGTATTATGTCCATTTTACAGAGAGAGAAATTAAGGCATAAAAGGTTAGATGACTTGTGCAAAGTCAGAGAGGCACAGCTGGAAATCAAGAGAACTTGGCTCCTAGTCCCTTGCTCAGACCATTAGACCAGGTCCCTCTGCATAAAATCTTATATGCTAATATTACCTTTCATTCTAACAGCTCCTAAAGCGTTTAACAGACCGACTAGGATGCTACACACAAAGATTGTTGAATCCACCCCTGAAATATGGCAGTGGGGGTGGCAGGGGAGAGCAGCAGCTTGTCTGAAAGCACATAACAACACTAACAATTTAGAACAGGAAGTGAATGAAAATACTGCATGCAGCTGAAATTGCAAAAAACCCTATTTGGCCAGGATGTCAGAGTTAACATTCCAAACTCTTGCAAAAAGGATTGTGGGACTATAACCAACTGGGAAGGATTGATGCTGTTTTAACATCTCATTGAAAAGACTGCCCCTTAACACCATTCTAGAGCATCAATTTAGTACAAACTAGAAAGAAAGACTCACCAATAACACAGTTCATGAGTCCTAAGGTGGACCTTGCAACCATGAATATATTTAGTCAATGTTAGAGTTACGTAAGAAAGTATGTAGCAGCACCTGGAATAAAAAGCAGCTATGATGACCAGTGGAAACCAAGCCAGAGGAAAATAGCAGGAAAAAGGAATATGTGGGGAATGTTCCTGATTTCCTTTTTTCTTTTTAAACTTTTTTGTAGCATGTAGTGATAGTTAAGAGCCTGTTTGCTCAGTTTTTTGAGTCAAAGTAAGGTGAAGTTACTGGTATGTCTTTAAAATGACAATCCATCTCAGTAAGGGGCTGATCCTGCACTAACTGAGAACTCAAAACCTAGCAGTGTTGAATGTTCAGGGAATGCACATTGGGTCTAAAAGAAGCAGGTATGGGCCTCTCTGAATGCAGGCACCAAACAAGTCTCTGTGTACACTATAAAAATAATTAAATCAGGGGAGCTGCTGATAACATAGTCCCCATCTGGTTTCACTGTGGTGAAAAGTGGTAGTGTAGACAAAACTTGACCATGCCCTGTGACCAGCTTAAAAACCTGGACAATCTTAACTGGGTCCTTTTAATTTGGTTATTGTTGTAGCATAGATGGAATCTTACTTTGGTGTGTCTGTTCATAGAACTCTTAGTTGAGATCTGGTCTCAGTCTCTCACGCCCATAGGGGTATAGAACATTGCTTAATTCTCCACTGAGTCCCAAGACATTTTTTACTTCCACAGCATCCATCTGCCAGGCGATACGTACAGTTGCTTGTAGCAGCAATTTTAAAATTCATCCTATGTACCTGACCTCCAAAGCTATCACTATGGAGGAGGAGGGACTGGGAGACAAGGACACTTTGCAAACACTGGGAAGGAAAGCATCCCCCGGTCTCTCCAGCTTCGGCAGTGTGTCAGGGACGTGTTGCTTTGAAATAACTATCCTAAAGAAAGAAAGGTAACCATTTCTTCTCCTCCTGTATGCCTCTGGGCAGGCACATGGGAGGTGAGGGCTTGATTCACACCACAGAAGTCAACAGAGAGACTCCCATTTATTTTGAGAGAGTTTGATTGGTCCCTGAGAGCAGAACTGGGTACGCTGTTTTTACCGATGACTTGATTCTAGCAGAGAGTGAGGTCATTTTGAAATGTCATTAGTCATTTCATGCTAGCATTTTAATGGTCCCCAAGTAAGGTATGAAGCTCACATCTAAGAGGAAGGTAGGTTTGGGACTTTTTGCAAATCTAGGTTAACAGCATCTGCCTGCTGTTTTCATGATGAAAAACACAAGCATACTCTAAAAAAGTAAAGCTTAGATTCTAAAGAAAGAAGCAAAAATCAGAAATCTCTCAATATTTCTTAATTTTTCAGTCTATAATTTTATTAGTATATATTGTTAAACATTTTTGCTATGATAGGACCTTCATGTCAGCCAGGTCAGAGCCTGTTGTGCAAGGTGCTGCACAAACACACAGAAAATGACGGTCCCTGCTCCAACGAGCTTACAGTCTAAAAGACCAGACCTAACCGGTAGATGAGACAAATAAGCAGGTCAGTATGGAGACAGGGAGACAAGGCAGCAAAAATGAGACTGTATGTGCAATTCTTGCCCAATCAGGGGCAACAAACACATTTTCCACTTCCAGACAATGAGCTACAATTGATCTGAAATGCTGTAACATTCAATTCTAAAGGTGACCTGCAAAGGAGGAGGAAGTTTATTTACCTTTTTTCACTGACTTTTGTTATGTAAAGCTAGACAGAAAGATTTGTTTGTTTTATTTTAAAGCCCTGTTTTCTGCTTGCTTGTAAACTTTAGAAGTACCAGAATGTGGAGTATGACCTTCTCTGGCTGTGTTGGAGGTCTTGAGAGAGAGAGAGATCATGAGTTTTAGGTATATAGGAATTGACATTCTAGATTAGGACTGTATCCTATCACCACTGATAATGGCCAATACCATCTACTTGGTTACAAGAGGAGGTTACAAGAAACCTACAGGTGGCAGTTATGCAATAATCTGACCACAGGGAAATTTTCTTCCTAAAGGTTCCATTAGAGCAGTGGTTCTCAACCTTTTTCTCATTTGCAGACCCCTAAAAATTTTTGAATGGAAATGCCGACCCCTTTTGGAAAATTTAGACTTAGGGTATATCTAAACTACCCACCTGATCGGCGGGCAGCAATCAATCCAGCGGGGATCAATTTATCATGTCTAGTCTAGACGCGATAAATCGACACCTGAGCCCTCTCCCGTTGACTCCTGTACTCCAGCGCCACGAGATGCACAGGCAGAGTTGACGAGGGAATGGCAGCAGTCGACTCATTATCTAAGTACGTTGACATCAGCTACATTATTCACGAAGCTGAAGTTGCGTAACTTAGATTGATTCTCCCCCGTCCCAGTGTAGACCAGAGCTTAGTGTGCAGACTCCCAGTGGTCCACAGAACTACTGCATTAGAGGTTTGTTTTTTGCCTTGAAGCATGAACGCTTATATTGCTTCCAAAAACTATTTTTTAAATTCTTACGATTGTATCATTTTTCTCATCTCTGAATGGAGGGGCTCAAGATGTTGAACTTTGAACAAAAACATCTTTTCTCTCAGTTGTTTCTCAGGCATTTGAATTGAACAGACGCTAACAAAAGCAGGCATGCAAAACAAGAGCTGCCAACGGTAAATATAAATCACTTATTAGCTGAACTAATCAGGGGTCATTTGCAGAGTGGGTTTTATGTCATCCTATGTATGTCCAGTCATCCAATAGTCTTTCAGGAGGTGGCGGGGGGAGTAGCTATGATCTGATGATTTAATGGGAAAATATTACAAGCTTCGTTATACATAATAAAGATTGGGCAGGGGAAAGGGCACAAATCTGCCCCCCTCCTTTTATTTTTTTTTGCAGGTCAATTTAAGAATAGCTATTCTAGGCCTTTCAGGTCTGGTGGACCAGTATTCTTCAGTATTACATGTTACTGTGTCTTGAGCAGCTGCGCTGTGTGTGGTGCATAATGTAATCTTCTTTGCTATGTATGTTAAATCTATAAAGTCATCTAGGGCTCTGAGTAGGCACTTATACTGGGAAGCAAAATAAATGCAGAGTAGGAATACACAAAAGGAGAGTAACACCTTGATCTCAACTCTGCTCTTGCTTAAAAGAGTTAAATCAGTAGTAACTCCACTCCGTGCAATGCAATTTAAGTGAGAGCAGAATTTGGCCCATAGATCCACATTCTGCTGCAGGATCCCACTCAGAGTGACCTGCAAAGGATTTTACCCAAATCAGGGGTGGTGCTTGTTTTGTTTCAGTTGTTTGCTTCTTGTCTGGGACCAAGAAATAAAAAAATCAGATAAAACACCTTTGTATGTTACGTTCTAATTAGTCTCAGAGAGACCTAAAATCCTATTTCTCATTCCCATTTATATACTAAAACACTAACAACCCTACTCAGTACAAAAAACAAACAAAACCGCTTTGGGTAATTACTGAACGATATAGTTAACCCTGTAAAAATTACAAACGTGGACACGCTATATTTACACAAACCAGCAAACACTGTGTAATCAACACACTTCAAGAAATGGATGGATCATTCATAAAAAAAAGTATTCTGCTCCACATAGTGGAGCAGCACATGTTGTGTATAGTGAGAACTAAGAATTCACACATTCCTTAATGTACCCAGGAACTACATTCCTTTGTCCTACTTTATTTGATATGGAATTAGCTTAGGTGCCTGCGTGGCCTCATTACTGTGGTATCTGAGCACCTCATAATGTTTAATATATTTATCTGCATGCACCACTGTGAGGTAGGGTAGACCTATTATCCTCACTTTAGAGAGGCAGAATTTAGGCCCAGAGAGACGAAAGGCCAATTTTTTTAAAAGCAGGTGCAAAATACCTTTTAAAAGTCTAGCCCTAAATGACTCACCCAAAGTCACACACGCAGTCTGTAGCAGAGAAAGGAATTGACTTCAACTCTTCTAAATTGAAGGCTATATTGCCTTAACCACTGGGCCATCCTCTTGAGTAAATAATCAACAGGATACTTCAGTCTTCATCCTCAAAGGATGCCTGCACACTATCTTCAAAAGATGAGCCTGGGAACTTAGATTCCTAACTCTGCTAGATATTAGATTTAACAGAGACATTGGTTTTATGACTCACTACAACAACTGGTAACACACCCTACTTTCTGCTAATCCTTAACTGCCCACTTCATTGTAAGAGGTCTTCTACATCAGTGGTTCTCAAAACCGGTTTGCCGCTTGTTCAGGGTAAGCCCCCTGGCAGGCCGGGCCAGTTTGTTTACCTGCCGCGTCCGCAGGTTTGGCCAATCGCGGCTCCCACTGGCCGCAGTTCACTGCTCCAGGCCAATGGTGGCTGCGGGAAGCTGCAGCCAGTATGTCCCCCAGCCTGCGCTGCTTCCCGCAGGCCCTATTGGCCTGGAGCAGCGAACTGTGGCCAGTGGGAGCTGCAACTGACCAAACCTGCGGACGCAGCAGGGAAACAAACCGGCCCGGCCCACCAGGGTGCTTACCCTCGCAAGCCACGTGCCAAAGGTTGCCGATCCCTGGGTTAGAGGATAGTGTTAGGGACAGAGGCTTTATCCACTTGGAAAACTTCTATGCCACTCACCAGACTGCTGTGAGGGGACCTAGCAGCTGGATCCTGAATGTTTTAAGCCTCCAGAATCTGAACAGGCACTGTCCCTCTCTTTGCACAGGAATCTACAGTATTATTGTTCTTTACTTAATCACAAGAGAGATACATAGATCTATACACAAATAATAAACCCTACCCAGCTCTCCCTGCTTCAACTTCCTCACCAGTCTGAAGCACTCTTTGGGCTGGGGTCAGAGTCCTTTGGGACCATCCAGAGTTCTCTCTGCCAGTGCATAGTTTGTGTTCTGACACATTATGCCTTCTCCTCCCAGCTCTTCTTCTCTGACTTGACCTCTCTGTCCCATGCCCTCTCCTGCATGTATCCCTGAGCCTTCACTCCTGCTTTGGTCACATATCTCTGTCCTGCTTTGAGAATTTCCACTCTCCAAAGCCCCACCACTGCAGATCATTTGGCCAAACTTTTTTCCCTACTCAGGCACTATTTTAAGTAACTATTGTATGGTCAGAGCACAGTCATAAGGTTAACCACTTTCCATTGGCTGTGGTCTGGAGAAGAGATGACACAGCCTTTTTTCAGCAATGGGGGAACCCACAGATACAGAGGGGCATTCATGATGACAAAGTAGTTTTCACGGTAACAATTTCCTAATATCAACCAGAATTCATAAAGTATACACAGCTTCCCCAAATCATCACACCTCTCGTCTCTTTCCCCCCACACACACATCACCTGACCCTTTCTATGCCCAACACCCCGCTTTCTATTCCCCGCACCCTCCTTCTAAGCACTTGTCTGTCTTCCCCAGTCCACCCACCTGTCACCTCTCTCCATGCGCCTCACAGGTCTCTTGCAGTTCCCTAGTCTCTTTAACATATATCTTTTTTTCCCCTGCACCTTTTTCATGCCCTCCTTCTGCCTGCCTCCATGCCACCAGTGTGCCTTGAACCACCTTTAACTCTCTCCATGCTCAACAAGTCTCCTACACCCGCTCTGTGCACTCCTCTTCTTCCTTCCCCAAGAACCCTCCATCTTGAGTCCAGGGAACATAGTACCCACCCCCAATTCCTACCCCACTTGGGAGTTCTTTGTCCACCTCTTCTATTATCCCTTCACCCTCCAACCTCCTGCTCTCCTGCATTTCTCCTTCTCTTCCTCCCTTCACCCTGCCCCCAATTTAGGGGCACTTGTTACTTCTTACAGGAGTTAGGCTGGGAATATGAAAATGGGAAGCTACCTTCAATCTCAGCTATGGAACAGCTCCCACCGCTCCCTAATACTGAGCATCCAATGATTGTTCCCAGATTTAGGAGCCAGTGTCACCCACAGCGATATACGTGTCCCACCCATGGTGCTAACACAGCTGTGTGGGGTTAAATCCGTGCAGAATTTGTCCACAAACTTATATATGAGACAAAGAACAAAGGGTCATCATTTCCCTCCAGTCATCCAGATGGTGAATTGCAGCAAGGTAGCTTTAAACTGTTTCCATTTCTTATAAGTGCTTCTTGTACAAGAAAGAAGCTTGACTGCAGCACATGTAGGAAAATAACTCCAAGAATGTTGAAGTGCTGCCCAGTTGGCACTACATGATATCCCTGGTGACTGAGATATTCAGATCATAGAAAATATGCCTTGAGACGGTGGTGACGATTTCCCAGAATCCAAATGACTTACCGTAGTGCCTGATCCATTGTCTATTAAAATCTACCAGAGTCTCTCCATTGACATCAATAGACTTTGGATCAGACTTCTACTTTAATAATAATAATTATTATTAATTTAAAAAATTACTGTTTTGCCTCTTTGGGGAAAAATTAGAGAATTTTACCAGTTCCATCAAAATGTCACCAGTATTGAATTGTAATGCTGTTCCACAGGAAGGGCTGGATCCCTTATCAAATGTGTGCAGCAGCAAGGGAAATTTGCCAAGGGGTCTGATCCTGGGAGGTGCTGAGTATCCTGTCCTGCCATTTTCCTCATGTGATTTGAGGGCTCTTGGCAATCTGCATGCTCGGGATCCAGGTCTGAATTTGAATCCTTCCCACTCTGCTTGAGCTCACTGAGGGCATAAACAAGGCTCTGCCATCCCTGTCTGTTATGCTGTTTGCAAAAAAAGCTGCCTTGTTATGTTGCTAACATATTTTACAAGGCTAGGTCATTGGCCTGTTGCTTATATCTGCACCACCCTAAAAACCACATCCCTACTCATCAGCTGATTGAAGACAATGGGGGGGGGGGTGGAGAAAGACTGTGGTTATCCCTGCATTGGAGCAGAAGGGGGCAGTGGGGGAGACAATGCACCAAAAGTCACCTCTCCCTGGAGTATCTGCACAAGTTTCAGTTCTAACTTCTTTGTGGGAGACACAGTCCCTCCTCACTGGTTCTTGGAGCTAGGCTGTCTGAGCAAGGAGTGTCAGTGGTCCTGTGCTTCTGGAGTCTTCGCACCTGATTCAGTCATAGTGAGCTCTCCTCTTTCATTCTTTTTGCAAGAGTGTAACCCTCCTGACTTTGGAGAGCTTACTCCTGATGTACATTGCTCTAAGCAGGAAGAAAACCAGGCCCACGAAATGTGTCCAGGACCTTCTGCTAGGGCAGTGCTCCTCCCGTACCACAAGCAGCTACTCATTTGTCATGATCTCACCCTCAATTTCTAAACATCTCAAGATATAACAACCCACCCGACTGCCGTAAGTTTCACCGACACAAGCACTGGCATGGACAGCGCTATGTCGGGGGAGGGAGGGAGGTTGCTGTCCTGCTGATAGAGCTACTGCCGCTCGTTGGGGGTGGTTTAATTATGCCAAGAGGAGAGCTCTCTCCCGTCGGCATAGAGCGGCTCCACAGGAGACCTTACAGCAGCGCAGCTGCAGCGATACGGCTGTGCCGCTGTACAGTCTATAGTGTAGACATAGCCCAAGTCTGAGGGCGCTCGCTTTTGCTGGCTGTAAGAACAGCTGGCCCAAATGAAAAACCACATGATAGGATGCTAGGGTAGAGCATAGAAAGCGTTCAGCAACTTGGAGCTCATGGTTTTGTGGGTCCAAAAGGCAGCTATGCGCAAATCAAGAGATTATTGTTTTGCATCCCCTTGACTGCCTGCACCCCTCGCTTTCTGATTTGAAAGAAGCACAGCGTAGCCTGGAGATTCAAGCTTTGGAGAGCTGTGGGCTGGAAATAATAATGAGTATAATTTAATCATGACCAGTGCAGTGAACAGTCTCTGAGAGGCTCTGTCTGGAGTGCACTCCTTGGAGTCACATATAAATGAACCTTATGTTCAAGGATCTCAAAATGCTCTGTGCAGTACTGGCCCATAGGGAATTTTGCTATTAACTTCCCTGGGAGCAGAACCTGTATGGTACTGTTGCTGTTACATAATGGAGTTTACCACTGTGTTAGGTAAACAGTCTGAGCGATGTATTTACTGCCTTGCAAAATTCTACTCACCCACTCGCTGCACAGAGCGTGAATCTTTTTGGTGGGTAGGTACAATATCATTTATATGATCAAGGACAGATGTGTAGCTTTGGTATCTAGGCTGTTAAATTTTCACAACTGTTTTGTTAGCCTGCATTAGGGGAATGTGCGGTATCAAGGGCATGACATAACTGGCAGCTAGCGCAAATTTGCATCAAGAGTTTTAAGGTAATTTTGTAATGCAGCTGGGTGCCCAGGAACAAGAAGGTTTATGTCTGCGACTCTGATACTGTGGGTGCAGTAAAGAGATTGGCCTCCAAATCACAGAGCCCTGGACTATATATTACAAAAATTGGAGTGTGTTCCAGCTCTCTCACTAACTTGCTCTTTGATTCTGACCCCAAACAACTGGGCTCAGAACACATGCTTCAACATGGACCAAACCTGGAGCAGAAACAGTTACTTATGCAATGTGACTGCCTTCATGGGGACTGTATTAATTCAATGTTTTAAAATCTGTTGACCAGTTTCTGCACTAGGATGAATGGAGTTCGGTCTTTGTGCACAAAGATAATCCAGAATATGTTACGAACCCAGTTCTGCCGAACTATCTGCAGGTGTGGCTGCTAAACAAACACCATTCTTCAATCAGGACAGTGAGGGGACTGCTGTCCAGAATGGGGAAACCTCTTGGGGGGGGCGCGGGGGATAACCTAAGCAACTGAACGCCAGAGAGCTTGCGAACAACTGTTTGAACGATTGCTTGCTGCTAAAGCAAAACATGGGCCGATGCCAGTTGAGAAGGGCTCAGCACCCTCAGCCAGGCCCAAATTTTCAAATGAGCTCAGCTCCCATTTAGGCACCACAATAAAAGGCCAGATTTTCAACAGCTCATTGTGTTGGATGCACATTGGGTGTTTAGCTCTTTTGAAAAATCTGGCCATGGGAACTGCTGGGTGTTAAATACTTATGAAAATCTGCCCCTTATTCAGATGCTTAAAGGGCAGCTGAGCTCTTATGAAAATCTGGCCCTCGTTGCTGCCGAGCACTGGGAAATCTGGGCCTCGATCTTTTGAAAATCTGACTCTAAAGGTTTGATCCAAGGCCCATTGAAGTTAATGCAAAGACTGACTCCTATGCTCTTCAGTGGGCTTTGGCTCAGACGCATACAATGAATGCTCTTCTATGGGGTTGTGAGGGTTAATTATGTTTGTGCTGGGCTTTGAAGAGGCGAAATGCTGTTTAGTGCTAAAAGCCTGTACCAAAGCTCTCTGAGGCCAATGAGAATCTTTTCACTGACTTTGGATTTGTCTCTAAATATTCTGTATCTATTCAGCCTCCTTCAGGGCCAGACCCTAACTTGCTTTGTGGAATCTCACCTACTCCAGTGAGATGTGTCTGGAGTGATCAGATAGCAAGTGTGAAAAATTGGGACAGGGTTGGAGGGAAGGTGCCTATGTAAGAGCTCCAAAAATCAGGACTGTCCCTGTAAAATCAGGACGTCTGGTTACCCTAGATGTGTCACTTGAGAAAGGCAAACAAGAAATCCTTTTCCTGCATCTCTGACTCAGTCTCTGTGCATTTCATAAATAAAATGTCATGGCAAAATAAATAAAAATCCCTTGGATATCCCCTTCCAATAAGGAAAAGGATTCCAATGATGATTCACTTCCATTCTGCTGAAGCTGGCAGGGGTTCCAGTTCTTCTGAACTCAGACATGCAGCATGTGAGGATACTGAAACAATTGCCACATTCTTTGGTATCAGTACATCAAATAAGTGACAGAAGAGACACCGAAGCATTGCCCCTCCAAGGGAATGTGCAGAACCAGAACTATCTCCTCACTTCATACTAAACCAAAACATACCCAGAAGGGGTTGTCTCTCAAAAGACAACACATTTGCCATCCAGTGAATGGCTGCTAAGACTAATAAGAGTGCAATATGTACCAAGGAATCAGTACTCTAGTGAATTCCTGTAATTAAATATTTTTCCATACACAAAGATACTTTTGATGAGAATGAGCTTTGATTTGAGATTTAAGAAAAAACAAAAACAAAAGGAAGCAGTAAATTCTTGATCGTGATCACATGACATTGTGTCGTTGGTAACAACCTGCCATGAAATGAATGCTAAATGGTAGCCTGCTCCTGCAGATGATAGTCCTTGAAGATTCAAAAGAGGCAGAGAGAGAAAAGGCGCCTCTCTAAGGCTCTCTGCTGTCTCCAGGGGCTGGGCAGTCATCGTAAACAAATAGACAAACTTATTAGGTCCAAAAGCCCTTCTAATCCACCAAAATAAACTTTTCTCCTTCCCTTCACTTCAATCACATTTGGTCCCCTAACTGAAAAAGGATGGGAAAACAAAGGAGGCTTGCGGAACACTCTGAAGGTCACCACATTTCTGGATTGTGTCAGACCAAGAGAGGGAGGTGAATTCTAGTGTAGGGGCTCTATCATGAAAGATATCTTAAAGGATGGTGACCCCACCATACTTTCATTTACTACCTCTAAACAATCCCATCCCAAAAAGTCTCCCTTGCTTGTAATCTGGTCTAAGCTTTATACTCAAACAAATATCGTAAGTATTTTTTTAAAAGTCCTCTGGTGCACATTCTGAGAGTAGTTGGCTTCCCCCTGCCCTACACTACAATCTCAGGCAAGTGCTACTGTGCCATGGCAGAAAGGCAGGTTCACTTCTCCTGAGGCCTTTAGCTAAGCTCAAGCCTGACTGGTACCTTGTGAGAAGGGGGATACTCTACTGCTGTTCACATGCTGATCATTAGAGCACTGGGCGCCTGGGACCCCAAGAATGAGACTGTGTTCCAGGACTGTATTGTGCCCAGACGCTACACCAAGCTGATGAGGCAGTTGATGGTTTCCATTACTATCCATTGGTCGAGGGACATCTATATTGAACATGTTATGGACACCTCCAATATGAAGATAACATGATCCAGACCACTAACTGAGAAGCAACAAGACTGAAGGATCTTTGAACTGATTTAACTAACTAGTCTCCTTTTTTTTTTTTTCTGTTATATGCTTAACCACTAATCCTTTTGTCTGTATATTCTACTGTGGGCAATTGTCAGCTCATACAACTTCTCTCTCTCGCTCTTCATTTGCAATTCATGGATATAACCTTGTTTTTGACAAACACGAACTGATATAATTGGCGTATTTATAATGTGTATTCAATAACTTGTGCTCTACAATATTCTCTGATAAAAGCTTTATCAGTTTAATATTGGAGGCATGTGCTGAGTGACTATAACTGGGTTCTGAATTTGTCATGGGATTACCCAACTTTTTTCCATCTCAAAATTGCTGACTTATTCGGATTGAATGGAGAAGTTGTCATTTAGCATATTGATGGATGATATGGCACTTCGCTGAAGCAACTGCTCACTGTTGAGTCAGCAATTTCTGGTCTCTGTCATTCATCTTCTCTGTGGATGGAAACTTCCTTTGAATGGCATGGGGTTGCCAATGCCACATCTTGTAATGGGACTCAAACTACTCACTGAAACCATTTAAAACATGGTTTTTAAGATGTTCAAGATGAAATGGCTCAAATGCGGTTTAGCTGACAAATTTAGCCCTGTTCACACTGGGTAGTCTCACTAGAGTTCAGCCAAGTTAGTGCAAACCAGCTTGATGAATGTGGCTACCAACACAATTTAGAAGGGGCCTCAGATAGTAAATTCTTCAGGGCAGCAGAACCTGGCTAAATTCCCCAGGAGTGAATTTGCCCACTGTCTTTTACTCCAGGAGGTGGTGTTTGGATTTGGATTCAGATTAATGTTAGGCTGGAGCTTGGGATCTGGATTCAAGGCCAAACCATAACTAGGGTATCAAAATTTTGCAAGCAGCTCTCATGAAATTTCTACCCCAAATGGTGGAAAACTTGTGAGATCAGCTGTTCTTGCAAGAATTTGGCTGTGTTAAACCAGAAAATAGGCACCTATTTCTTTTTGTTCTCATGTAAACCAAAACCCTCCTGGCTGGTTCAGATTGGTGGGGTAGATTGTGAATCCCTTAATCCCCACCAAGTGGGGTGGATTTGAGGTTCCAGCTTTGGCCGAGCTGTCTTTGTGTGCTCTGCAAAGCCCAGCCAGCCTGAGTGCTGCGGTATCACTAGCGCTCGTGTCACTTTTGGCCACTCCTAGTGGTCATCGGGCTTTGTCCACATGCCCCTCTGCCCCAGCTATCCCTTGGGGGTGGGTAATGTTTTGCCCTTTGCCATTTTACCCAGCTCAGATACTGTACCTCTCCCCCATCCTTTTGCGCCCCCCCAGCCCCTGCAAAGTCAGAAATGTTTTCTTTCCTCCAAGAACAGACATCCACGTGAAATCACCCACAGAGCTTAAAGAAAACCAAATTTAGTAGAGAAGGTGGGAGAAAATCATATCATATCCAAAGCAAATGGTGTGACACCAATGTGCTTTAAGGCTGGATAGTAATTCAGGGCTTTTTGCCAGCAAGAAAAGCGTTACCAGTGATACCAGTAAAATGATACAGGTATAGTTAAAGTGCCATATAACTCCCCACCTAGGGCTTATCCACACTTAAAACACTGCAACAGCACAGCTCAGCTGCTGTAGCCATGCAGTCAAGATGCTGATACACTGGGCTCTCCTGTAGTTGTAGATAATTCACCTCCCTGAGAGGCAGCAGCTACGTCAATGGGAGACTTCTCCTGTCAACCTAGCGCTGTCTACACAGGAAGGTTAGGTTGGTTTAAATGTCACTCTGGATTTTTCACACCCCTGAGAGACATAGTTACACTGACCTAATTTCCTAGTGAAGACCAGGCCTTAGGGCATGTCTACACTTGAAATGCCATTGGAGCACAGTTGCATCACTGTAGTGTGTAAGTGTAGATGCTCCCTATGCCAATTGGAGGGGATCTCTGTTCGGTGTGGGTAATCCACTCCCCCTCCCAAAGATAGTAGCTAGGCCAACTGAAGAATTTTCTAGTGTAGGCCAGACCTCATTCTGAAATAAGAGTGGCTTTTTCCAGGTTTAGTGTAAACCACTTCCAAAGCGACATAGCTAGGGCCTGGTCTGTGCTAGAAAATCCACACCTCTGAGCAGTGTAGTTAAACTGACCTAAATCCTCTTGAGGAGCTGGATTACTTAGGCTGCCGGGAGAACCCTGTCTGTTGGCATAGGAGATGTGTACACTGAGGCTTAGCCTACGCTACAGGGTTAGGTCAGCATAAGCTGCTTTGCGTCAACCTAGCTGTGGAAGTGTCTTCACTTAAACTTGGCTCCTGCTGACCTGAGTGCTTTTCTACGCCAATTTAGTGACACCACCTCCCTGAATGACATAGTGTCACAGTTGATGTAATTAGGCGATGCAGTGTCAGTGCAGACACTACATTGCTTACGTCGATTGTTGGTGGCTTTCAGGAGCTGTCCCACAATGCCCCACGCTGACAATGCAATCAATACAAGCGCTCCTGGTGGGGACGCGCACTGCCGATACAAGCATGTACACTCACAGTTGATTTAATAACTGTGGTGGCCAACCTTGGACGTAAATTAGCTTGACATAATTTTGTAATGTAGACATGGCCTGAAGTGCTACAGCATGTGGACCAAGGGGATGCAGTGGATATAGTGTACTTAAATTTTCAGAAAGCTTTTTGACAGGGTCCCTCACTGAAGGCTCTTACGCAAAGTAGGCTGCCACGGGATAAGAGGGAAGATGCTCTCTTGGATTGGTAACTGGTTAAAAGATAGGAAACAAAAGGTAGGTATAAATGGTCAGTTTTCAGAATGGAGAGAGGTAAATAGTGGTGCCCAACAGGGGTCTGTTCTGGGACTAGTCCTATTCAACATATTCATAAACTATCTGGAAAAAGGGGTAAACAGTGTGGTGGCGAAATTTGCAGATGATACAAAATTATTTAAGACTCAGGCAGACTGTGAAGATCCACAAAAGGCTCTCTCAAAACTGGGTGACTGGGCAACAAAATGGCAGATGAAATTCAATGTTGATAAATGCAAAGTAATGCACATTGGAAAACCTAAGCCCAACTAGACATATAAAATGATGGGGTCTAAATTCAAGAAAGAGATCTTGGAGTCATTGTGGATAGTTCTCTGAAAACATCCACTCAGTGTGCAGCGGCAGTCAAAAAAGCGAACAGAATGCTGGGAATGATTAAGAAAGGGATAGATAATAGGACAGAAAATATAATGTTGCTCTATATAATTCCATGGTATGCCCACATCTTGAATACTGTGTGCAGATGTGGTCACTCCATCTCAAAAAAGATATATTGGAATTGGAAGAGGTTCAGAAAAGGGCAACAAAAATGATTAGGGGTATGGAACAGCTTCTGTATGAGGAGAGATTAATAAGACTTGGACTTTTCAGCTTGGAAAAGAGACGGCTTAGGGGAGATGATTGAGGTCTATAAAATCATGACTGGTGTAGAGAAAGCAGATAAGGAAGTGTTTACTACTTCTCATAACACAAGAACTAGGGGTCACCAAATGAAATAAATAGGCAGCAGGTTTAAAAACAAATAAAAGAAACACACAGTTAACATGTGGAACTCCTTACCAGAGGATGTTGTGAGGGCCAAGACCATAACAGGGTTCAAAAAAGAACTAGATAAATTCATGGAGGATAGGTCCATCAGTGGCTATTAGCCAGGATGGGCAGGGATGGTGTCCCTAGCCTCTCTTTGCCAGAAGCTGGGAATGGGCGACGGGATGGATCACGTGATGATGACGTGTTCTGTTCATTCCCTCTGGGGCACCTGGCATTGGCCACTGTCAAAAGACAGGACACTGGGCTAGATGGACCTTTGGTCTGAGCCAGTAAGGCCATTCTTATGTTCTTCTGTACAGTGTGCTGCCATCCTGCTGTAGTGTTTTAAGTGTAGACAAGCCCAAGCTGCTGTACATACAGTGCTTTAAAGTCAGACTCTACCTAGCACTCCAGGATCTGTCCTCTGTAGGTTAGCCTAGATAAAACCTCTTCCTCCAGGCTTCTTTGCCAGCTTTGCAGCTTGCCAGCCCTGGGACCTGCTGCTCTTAATCTAATCTCAGTGCCGGCTTTTACCTCTACGGGTCCTGACTTTGGCTGCCTATAAGGGGCAAGTTATTCGTTCCTCTTTTTTTGCTTGTTTCTAAAAACTCTGGCGAGTTATTAAAAACTTGCAGAGGTCACGAGCTGTGGGTTCATTGTTCGGTTAAAGGCGGGGCAAGAGACAACCTGTCCCCGCCAACGAAACTTCTTTCTTTCTCCCTTCTTCCTTGGCAGGGCTCCCGCTCCCCAGTCGTTTGGAGTTTCGGTTTCTTGCAAAAGGAGCGTTGTGAATGAAATTGAGAATTTTCCGGGAATCGGTACCAGCCGCAGGAGGCCAGCAGGGGGCGGCAGAGCTGAGCCACGGGGGAGCGTCACAAGCCTCAGGGCAAACAGCTGCGAGGAAGTAGAGGTCAGGGAGGGGATTTTTCTGCGGCAGGGCGGAGATCGGTGCCTGGGGAGTAGGCGAGGGGGAGGCAGGGCCCGCCCCACCAAGCAGTGTGGTTGGCGGGTTCCCGGGCTAGGCGCTGGGTGCAGAGAACCTGGGGTGGGGTGAGGGGGGGTGGTAAGAGGGATGCATCTCGCTGGGTGTTTGCCTGTGTCGTCCCCATTTTCCTGCCCGCTCCAGTCTCTGGGGCCCGCCCGAGACCCCGAGTGACCGTCTCTGTGCAGCCGATTAAACCTTGTCAGCTGCGGGAGCGGGTTTGCAGCTGGCCCGCCGGGAGTGGATTCGGTTTGATGGTACCGAGTGTGGAGGGGCTCACCCCGCCCCCCCCCAACCTAAAGCCTCCCCTGGCAGGCGGCAGCCCCCGGCGTGGCTCAGTGCGGACGGAGCCTGGTGTCTCTGGCAGGCGCTTTATAGCGGATTGAGCCCGGGGGCTGGGGAATCCATGGAGCGGAGCGAGCCGTGAGTCAGGGCCGGGCAGGAGTCCAGTGCTGGAGCCAAGGCAGAGCCGGGACTTCCTGCGCCGGGGCTGGGAAAATCCGTGCCGTGGGGAAAAGCCCTGCGTGAATGCACCTGACTTTCCAGAGGGCTGTTTACACTCGTCCTCGCTGCCGAAATGGGGCGGGAGGCGCTGGTTTACAGCCAGGCTCACGGCTAGGGGGCTCCGCTGTCCAACTGCCCCTGCTGTGCCCCTCCAGGGGCGCCGCCAGCCCAAGGGAGAGGGATTTGTCTGTATAGCTGCAGCCAGGCTGTCCCAACACCCTGCTCTGCCTGTACAAATAATGCTGCTTTGTCTTCCACAAGCACCGACAGACGGGCTGAGCCAGGCTTCTCAATAGGAATTAGCCCCTCTGCTCAGCTGTCTGTCTGGGCTGCTGATGCATCTGCCATGCCTACCTGTAAGAGTTAAGGGTTCCCATTGTAGGATCTCAAAGAGCTTCACCAACACTAATTCAGCCTCGTAACGTCCCTGCGAGGTAGCTACAGAGAGGGGCAGTGAGGCACAGAGGATCTACTCTGTTTATATTCTGATACTGCAACCATCAGTAAAGGTTTTGTGAGTCATGAGCTAGATCACTCCCAGCCTCCCGCTCTCACCACAAGGGGCTCTCTTGCAAATCTGAGTGAGCAGGCGGTGTGACATGAGTCAGTCAGGGTGAAATGCAGGTTCAGTCTATGAAAATAACCTGTTTAGTGGTGGAATTCATTTGCAGAACAGGGGTGCTTTTGTTTACGCTGATGGAAAGGGTTCCCCATCAAAAGCTATTTACAGTATGTATCAGTATTGTTAATAAACTCGTGTTCTCTTTAAATGACACTTTGCTTTACAAACAAAAATAAGAGAGGGTCCTTGTGGCAAGGAGTTACAAGCTTTAATAGCACACAAATACCTGGGTACCCATTTTGCATGCGCAAAGGCAAGGTGTACAGCCACATTGTCTCTGTGTGCATATGTTAATTACAAAATTAGACAATTAAAATAATTAACCCCATGTGAGTTACCTGCCTCCAGCCCTATACACCCATCCTTAGATTCTCTAGTCACTGTGATGCTTTTTGTCTTTTGAGCGTTCCTCAGGATGGACCTGGTCACTCAGAGACACCTCCTGGTCAGATTGAGACGAGCTGTACCAGTCGGCCACCTTAAAATGACATCCCTCTACCCGCTCACTTATAGACTGGTGCAGGATCATTCACGCAACCGCAATATCCACAGTAGATGCCCCAGAGCTGCAATCTCTATCAAACTGTTCCACGGTATCTGTGACCAACATAACTGAACTTCTTTATGCTAAATATTAGCTGGTCTCTGGATGCCATGATACCTGCTGCCCCGCTGCCGCTGAACTGTATGTGAGGTTATTTTTAAGCCTTCTGCCTCTGAACTAATCCTGCATTGGCAGGGAGATGACCTAATACATCTTTCTCATCTCTGATTTCTGTAATTTAATAGTGCTCTGCAGCTATTCTGCCTTGGGCTGTGGATTTATTAAATCTCATTAGCTAGGCATCTTCAGGCTGAGTCAGCGCTTAGCTAGAAGACCTTGCGGGAAAAGCCCAGGTGTTCAAGAAGAGGAGCTGGAGTTTCAGTAGTTAATACTGTTCTCTCTGAATGCTGTTCTCCTTGAGGTACTGTTGAACCAATACCCCAGCTGGGTTCCCAAGCTCCCAGTAAACATTTCTCAAGTAGATTTAGAACAGGCCTTACTCATTTGGGATTGTGAAAGGTGGGGCCTTTTGGCTCAGGTCAGAGTACTGTTAGTGCCAGTGCCCTGGCCGGATTCCAGCTTTCGGCCTATTACCGAAATATCACGTCCGCCTAGCTGAGAGCCAATGACAGCCAGACAGGGATAAGGAAAGGTTGCTTTATTCTGCAGAAGAAAGGAGAGTTCTGTACCTTGATACAAAAAACTCTACTCTATACAAAAACCAAGAATCTCATACACGCTCACACACAAGCTTCGGTCGTGTTAGCATTTGATTGGTGGTTAGCAAACCCTGCACTTCTGCAATCTGCTCAGCAAAAAACAGCTTGGGACCAGCTTCAACTGCCTCAAGACCGATAAGGGAAGACAGTTCAAAAGTTCAGGCTACTGTGTCCATGAGGTATCCAATTTCTCCTAATGGTTGCCAGCTATTATAAAACTGCTAGCTATTAGGGGGTCGCTGCTAACTGTCACAGTCCCCCCTTCGGGCCTGACAATCCAAATTGTCAGGCCCGTTAACGCAATTTGCAATCAAGCTGGAGGGAGAAATTTTGTGTTCTCCTGCGGACAGTAGAGCCCTTAGTAACAGCACTACACAAACATTTTGCACATTGCAACATTACTCTTGGGCTACTGACATGCAGCATAGGCCTGTGACAGTTAGCATGTCAGTAGCCCACGTTAGAAGTGGCTGTTTCTCGGTGATGGGTGAAGTGAAGCAAGACTTGCCTGCATACAGTCCATAAAGCACCTGGGGGCTTGTGCAGGGCACTAGATAATCCAACAAATCATGAGACCGATCCTTGGCTTTCCAGAATTGATGCCTAGTGAGCCTTCTGTGCCGCAGTCACAAACAACCAGCTTTTTCCAACCTGTTAGGACTCTCTCTGGGGCTCACGATTCTCTTCCCTCTTCGTAGCGATCGTTACAGAATCCCGTCTCTGTGCTGCGGCTGCTGAGGATTTTCCCACCAACCACCCAGCCATGTCTGTGTTTTAAACCCTTTCTGTTGTTACTCCTGGGAATTTGTGTGGCTCTTAGGGTGCTTAACAAACACTGCAAGAATCACTGAGTGGATTCCTATGGCCTGTGCTAGGCAGGGTGATCAGACTGGATCAGTGGTCTCCAACCTTTTAATGCCCAAGATCACTTTTTTAATCTAAGGGCAACTCAGGATCTGCCCTGCCCCTTCCCCAAAGCCCTGTCCCACTCACTCCATCCCCCCATCTCTCTGTCGCTTGCTCTCCTCCACCCTCGCTCACTTTCACCGGCCTGGGAAAGAGGGTTAAGGTTCGGGATGGGATGCAGGCAGCACTTACCTCTGGTGGCTCCCGGTCAGGGCTTTCAGAGGTGGAGCTTTCAGGCAGGAGCAGCGCACAGAGGGAGACCCTCACCCCCGGGGCCACGGGGCTGCAGTGGCCGCTGCTGGGAGTGGTGTGGGACCAGAGTAGGCAGGGGGTCTGCCTTAGCAACAGCCACACTGCACTGCCGCCAGAGATCGCGATCAACTGGGAGAGCCTCTAAGATTGACCAGTTGATAGTGATCAACCGGTTGGTGACCACTGGACTAGGTGATCATAGTGGACTCTGTTGACCTGAAAATCCATAGGCCTGATTCTCAATAATGCTGAGGCTCCCTGAACCACTCCAGTGGTGTACAAACAAGGCACCTTGTCTCAGCAGTGTCAAGAACCCTTAATGTAACAGCATGGGCCCAATAGCCTATGAATTAAAGCTGAGAATTTGATCCTATTATGACCTGAGATGCTAGAGTTAGGCCTTTTATTTTCCTTTCACAACTCTTCCCTTCCCAGCATGTACCCACTGCAAAGCCTCAAGATCCTGTGAGGCCCATTGAGTAGCTTCGGCCACATATCTCCCAGGGATGTACAGAAGAGGAAGGAGGTTTGGGGAATGGATTGTGATTGTGGCTGGGGCTGATGAGGTGGTGACCTCAGGTACTATTATTATAGGGAAGATGAACTTAACTAGCTGTGATAAGACAGGTGAAGGTTTGTTTCCCTGAATGGCCTAAGCACGGCTTGAAAAGTTCAGGAACTAATAGGAAAGAATGGTGACAGCATGGGCTTGGGGTGATCTTAGGTATTACCCAATGATGCTCCCCTCAGGCTCCCAAAATTGGACTGAATCAGAACCAGCTGAGTGGACTCTGCAGTGTTGTCTATCTAAACAGCTTTGTAACTGTTGACCATGCAGTCGCTAGCAAACTTCCCCTGTGTGGTTTGGGTTTCCCCCCCCTATTTGTAGCTCTTACGTAGTTTGAAAACTCTCAGGAAAGTGTTGCAGGGGAGATCAGCCTGGGAGACAGGACTATGCTTATTTGTCCTTACTTTGTGTGTGTGGAGGGGGCATATTGTGTTTCACCTCCTCAGTTCCTTGTGTATGGCTATGCACTATTTAAGCAGTGGAGAGCCTAGTTACCTGCGCCTATTTCTGTGCTGTGTTACGTAATTCTGAGTTGCTTAGGCGGGCAGGTACCTCAGTACTACAGCAACAGGTTCTGTTCCCTGCCTCGGAGACTACGAAACAAAGCTGACCGGTGGCTCCCAAACAAACAGCAAATGGGAGAACCTCAGGGCACCACCTCCATCTATCATAATGCATAAAACTAATGAATACAATGACAGTAACAAAATACATGCTCTTATTACAGCTGAGCGATTGTAACATTGCAGTGCAACCTCTCACCCTTTCCAGTGGGACATTCTAAGACCAGTTAGCCCCAGGACATGATACACCATCTGTATAGAACCTTAGCTATTGAGGTGAGTCCAGAAATCCAAATGCCTCCTGAGTGCTTTATCACTGGTATCGGGGCAAGCTGAAAGGGTTTGTCAGAACTGGAATAATCCCACCCAAGGGCATTTTGTCAGCCTCCTGGTAGAGAAAGATTCTCTACCAGCAGTTGAGCTGACCAGCATTTTTTTGTCAAAACAGTTTTTCATTGGAAGATCCTGTTTATCCTGAATATTTTGGCAAAATTGCATTCCGATTTGACAGAAGTTTCCATGAAAACAAAATGTCCCCAAATTAAAAACGAAAGGCAGCTACTACGTAATACAGATGGAAACATTTTATCTTACTCTCTCTAGATCAAAGTGTGTCCTGTTTGTGATGTTATATGAGACAGTTTGACAGAGTCCAGAAGAATCTACCGTTGATTTCCTCTGTGATTTTGGGCAAGTCACTTTCCCCCTCAGTGCTATGGTTTCTCCATCTGTAACATGGGAATGCTAATGCTGGCCAACCTCACAGGAGTGTTGTGAAACTTAATTGTTTGGAAGGTCTCTAGGAGCCTCCTATGAGAGGGTGTTTTAGAAATACCAAGTTTTATTATGATAATTGAATTTTGTCTTGGATGGCCATGGGCTCCTCAAATGAAGACCCTGAGCCTCAAACAAGAGCAACTATGTCTAATTTTGAGAAGCAGTCCATGTGTAATGTCACAAATTGCTTCATGACTCCGGATATTTCAAGATTGCCTAACTGTGTTCTGGAATCTAAGCCTTAAATTTAAGTCTCTTGCCCTTATGATTGCAAAGATAAAATTTGAAATGTGACCTGAGGTTATGTCTACACATAAACTGCTACAGCAATTGCAGCCTGTGACACTGGAGTGCTTCAGTGAAGACACCACCTATGCTGGTGGAGGGATTCTCCCATTGGCATAGGTAATCCGTCTCTCCAAAAGGCAGTAGCTTAGGTTGACAGAGCTGACTGGACTCTGGGTATGGATCCCCCTGCCGGAGGCGACAAGCCCCCGGCAGCTGCCCCCCTGCTGCTGGCTGGGAGAGAAAGGCGAGAAGCTCTGGGAGGGAAGCTGGACTTCCAGTTGGGAGCTGCGTAGAGCTGAGAGCCCTGGCTCTGTCCCTCACACTGCCCCTCTTGAGTGGATGGAAGCACTCCTGGTGAGGACGCGCACAACCAGCAGAAGATGGGTAGTGTGGACACCAGCCACCACAGTAATTAATGGCATGGCTGTAAGTCGACCTAACATAGGTCGAGTTATCGTTGTAGTATAGACATAGCCTAAGCTTTTGAGCATACCCAGAGCTCTTCTTCAGTCCTAGGAAAGGCATTCAGAGTGTCACAGCTAAATACAAGGTGGAACAGCTTATTACTAACATAAGTAGTTAATACATATTGTGAAGGACCAATCAAGGTGAAGAGATCAGTTAACACCTCATCAGTCATAGGACAAAAAAAGGAAGGTTAGTGCAGTGGTGGGCAACCTGCTGCCCTATGTCAGGGTAATCTGTTGGTGGACCGTGAGACAGTTTGTTTACATTGACCATCCGCAGGCAAGGCCGCCTGCAGCTCCCAGTGGCTGTGGTTCACCATTCCCGGCCAATGGGAGCTGCAGGAAGCAGCAGTCAGCGCAGATATGGCATTTTCCTGCAATATCCTTGCAAGTCTTTACCAGATTAAATTTATGTATTCTTGTGGGCCAGGATCTCTAAGGGGAGAGATGTGACAGATCTTGCAACCCCAGGCAGCGTCTTTGGGGTTTATGTATGATTGTGTTCTGCTCCATGGGATTGGAGCGGGAGGGACTACCACAGGTCCTCCAGGAGCTAAAAATAGTTGGGGGTGATAAAGGCAGATCAGCCACGTTGTAACCCTGCAGAGAGAGGTACTCCCTTCTGGGGAGGCTGGCATATGCTAGTTCGAACTTGCTGCAGAGACCAACAAACAAAGAAAAGACATTTGGATAAATAGCCTGAATTTAAACTGAGTCAGGGCCTTCTTTTTGATCCAGCAAATAAACAGGACCTTCTATCTAAGGATGGCCCTGATCCTTGCAGAAGGAGTTGAAAGGACTTGACCTACTAGAGCCCCATCAGACAAATGGGTGAGATCTGGTAAGCTTTTAGCACGTGTTTAGGAACTTTTATTGTTTTTACCTGTTTTCTCTGTAATGCTTTTACCTTAAAAAGTAATGTGCTTGCTTAGAAGGAGCTGTGTGGTAACTGATAACTGCAGGCAATACACTGCTCAGAGCCCTTGGAGAGAAAGCAAAGCGCAGGCAGTGGCCTGTTTAGGCAGCCTGGCTTGCTGGGGATATCGCACTGTAGATCAGGGAGCTGTGCTGCCTTAAAACCCTGCTCAGGAGGGAGTGAGACACAAGTCTCCACCCAGAAGAGGTGACCAGTCTGACAGCTCTTATAAGGCTGTAGGAAGTTTTGCGTTTCAAAGATAAATGACCTGTCTTGTTTATGTGACTAATGTGGATGGATTTCAATTAGAATCTATGAATGCATAATACTAATTTCACCACAGCTCTTTTCCATTCAGGTATTTCATTCTGCATTCATTTATTGTTGCTCCCTCCTGGTTTTCGTTAGTCTTGTAAGATGAGAATGCTTTTGTTCAAGGCTCTTTCTTTACATGCCAGCTATCACTGGAACGGGAGCACATGGAACCCGTTGATGCCTGAAGCGTTGCCTTTTACCTTAAGTACTTTTGTATGTGTAGCTTATACCATGTTTTATGAGATGACTGGGTATTTGCATTTGTCTGACGTGTTAGTGCACACCTGTTTTCCTGTCAGTTGCCTGCCGTTTCCAGCTAACACATACATCCCATTGTAAGTAAATATGTGGGAACAGGTTCACACGAAATCATCTAACCTAGTTCAAATATTAACGAGAGTTGCGCTCTCTGCACACACTCAAAAGTATCATTTTTAAACACTGATCTTGATAAAGGCGACTATTTCTGAAACTGAAACATTGATACCTGTGCAGGGAGATAGCACGCAGGGGTTAATCCAGCAATGTGGTGTTTTAGACAGTCCCAAGAGTGCAGGAGGGGATTGCACTCGATGGAACTTTCTCGTCTACACCAGAGAATTACTAGGGGGTCACCCACATCATTGTTTCTGGTGCAAAGCTCAGTGCACCCACCAGGGGCTCCTGGCGTTCCTCTGTTCCACCCCAAGACCCTCAGTGTGCCATCTTCCCAAACTCTGTTTCAGGGCCTCCCTGCAACTCCCCCAGCCTCCCTTTGCCAGGGGTGTGCCCTCTCATTCCAAGGTCCCCCATTCGCCACTTCATGGCCAGGGCTCTGTGTGGGCCCCTGTTCTCACCACTCTCCACCACCTGCATTCCTTCTTCCCCATGTCAGGTTTCCCCCTTCCTCTCCCAAGCCAGAGGCTCTGTCTATCCCCCCATACCCATCTTCTCCATGGTGGAGGCTCTGTATGCACCCCCTTTCCTCTGTGCCCCCATTCTTTCCTTCCTCCCATACCAAGATCCTCCAATTTATCCCACAGCCAAGAGTTCTGTGTGGCCCCCATTCTGCCTTGTCAGGGATTGAGTTCATGCCCCATATTTGAGCATCTCTTAACCTAAATGTGCTTTAGTGGGTTTCTTAGCCTGCATGATGTGGTCTTAAAGGCAATGTATAAGAAAAGGTCTTTTCACTTCAGAGCAAGTATGATCAGGTGATTAGAACAGGGCAGAAGATGTCAGGAGACCTGAATTCTATTCCCAAATCGGTCTAAAATCCCTGTGTAACGTTCAGCTTTAATACCTCCATTTGTAGATGGGAGTCTTGCCAGCAGAGATGTTTGAAGCAATGATATTTTGTAATGCTCTGGGAAAGCTCGTGAAGGAAGATGAAAATAATATTATTGTTACATGTAAAATATTGCCTTAAAATAGAGTTAACCTGCAGAGCCGCTTCCACTGCACCTCAAGAAATTTATCTACATGTTCTGAGCCTCATTTTTCAAATCTGTAGCATCTTTTTGAGATAATAATACTAACCAGCCTGGATGTAACTGTGGGTAACATAAATCCTGCATATAGCAAATTTTACCTGTGGAAATGAAAGCACCTTTTTAAAAAAAAAAAATTGTGAGATTGAGACTCAGAGGTTCAATTACTTGCTTTCATAGCACTATGGTACAGTTGTTTAGAGCAGGACTGTAATCTTTTCTTGAGACTGATTTGCTGTATGATCTTCGGCAAGTGACTTAACCTTGGTTCACTTTTGATCCTCAGTTTCGCCAGCTGTAAAATGGGGACAATAATAATTAAATAAACTTTGTAAAGTATTAAGGCCAATCCGTGGAACTAGAACATGGGGCCTCCTTGGTTTCTGCCCTGTTTTTAATTCAGTAGTTCACATGGCTTTTGTGGGATGGAAGAGGAGAGACCATTCCTCCTTGCTGAAATGTTTGCAGGCCTCAACTTTGAAAATTCCCACTATGCTTCCTGGTGAAACTGTCATGATTTCATAAGCACTTTGCATTTGTCTCATCACTCAACCCCCAACATTTTCAGTCTCCTGAAATTTCACTAATTCTGCATTTCAGAGGACACACAACCATACAGAAAAATCTTGGGGAAAATCTTGTTGCAGGTGTCTTTTGTCACCAGTTTTATCCATTCCTCAGTGAGACCCGAAGCAAAGCGCCAGTGTAATTAACAAGACGTTTTGCCAGCAGAATCCTGTGGTGGTCCATTTTGACATCCTTTCTGAGATAACCCTTGGGAATGCCTTCTGCTTTTCATAGTTGCAACAGCATTGTTACCTTCCCACCCATTGGTTTGTTGCTCTTTGGTTCAGTTTGGTTCCTCAGAAATGGCTTTGTGGTATTAAAATGAGTCTCTGCCTCACTTCGATGTTTCCGTTTCAGCTTTCAGTGCTCTCCTGTTGTTTGTGCTGGCTTGTGTGTGCAGCCAGAAATCTGTAATTTCCCATTTCACAGCCTGTTGCCATTCTCACAGCTGGTACATATGGTACCTGAGGTACACTAGCGTGGCCTGGCCTGTGAAACTGACAAAGTGGGAGGGAGTTGGGGGAGGGGGGCAGGGTCTGGCTGAGAAATAATGCCGTTAAATGCTGATGAGCACAGAGCCTGTGAGCGAATGCCCCCTGAATCGCAGAATGTGCCCTGTACCGAAAGACCATGCAGTGCTATTTAGGGTCAGATCCTCTGTATCTCTGAGATTCTGGGCCTTGCTGGAGTCCTGCCTGACACAACTTAGAGTGGCCCTTCTAAATTAAATGCAGGGTAGTTGTTGCTCTGTCCATCCTACTCTCCCTTGAACGGACCTTAGAATATGTGCTAATTATTTATGCTAAACCAGGATAGGCAACCTATGGCATGGGTGCCGAAGGCGGCACGCGAGCTGATTTTCAGCGGCACTCACATTGCCCGGGTCCTGGCCACCGGTCCGGGGGGCTCTGCATTTTAATTTAATTTTAAATGAAGTTTCTTAAAAGTTTTAAAAACCTTATTAACTTTACATACAACAGTAATTTAGTTATATATTATAGACTTATAGAAAGAGACCTTCTAAAAACATTAAAATGTATTACTGGCATGTGAAGCCTTAAGTTAGAGTGAATAGATGAAGACTCGGCATACCACTTCTGAAAGGTTACCGACCCCTGTGCTAAACAATCTGTTCCACCTTGTAGTTAGCTGTGACGCTCGGCGTACCTTTCCCAGACCTGAAGAAGAACTGTATGTAAGCTCTAGAGCTGGTCTCTCTCACCAACAGAAGTTGGTCCAATAAAAGATATTACCTCACCCACCTTATCTCCCTTCTGAATTATGGCAGCGTCGAACGGCTACCTATGGGCTTCCCTGATCGTCTCCAGCTAAGTGAGCTCTGGCTATGCCCATTTCCTTACTGACACACCTTCAACATGCACGTGACAGGTGCTTTATTTAACAGTGGTAGCCAAAGCAATAAAATTCAACCATATTTTGAAATTATACTGACACTGTGTAAACAGTAGATTTTATAACCAGACACACCGGCTAAGGCACATAGTTAGTATTGCCTACACAGTCCTTACTCGTGTGAGGTGCTGAGCACTCACTCCTGTTGACTTCAGTGAGACTGAGAGCACTTAGCTGCTTGCAGGATGGGGCCCTTTCTGGGAACTCCTATTCTTTCAGGCTGTGTGAGGCACCGGTGAAGTTTCAGGCAAGTTAATGGTATGTTGGCTATAGTATGATGAGATAATGACCTGGAAGGAGGGCTGAGGTCAGAGTTGCCAGCCGTGTACGTCCAGGAACAGCCACGTGTCCTATATTTAGAAAGATGTAGAAGTCCAAGATTCTGGCTCTTAACGCACTTTTAAAAAGCGTAGTAAGAACAATGGGTGAAATGTGATACGAGGGCTGTGAATGCGCTAGCGTTGTTCTTCACGCTTCATGAAGGAAATGCACCACCAGGTGCAGCCACCAGGGACAGCGATGGGAAATGAGCTACTGCGGGCTGGCCACTGCATTTGAGCCACAGCATCACCTAAACCTACTCAGCATTACGGTTGATCAGGGACGGCTCCAGGCCTCAGCACTACCTTCGGCGGCTTGCCTGCAGGAGGTCCGCCACAGGCAAGCCACTGAACACAGCCTGCCTGCTGTGCTTGGGACGGCGAAATGCCTAGAGCCGCCCCTGCGGTTGATCTACACTGAAAAGTTATATTGGCATCACTACATCTCACAGTGGTGTGAAGAATCTACCACCCTGAGAGATTAGTTCAATCGACCTACCCTCAGGGTGGACAGTGCTAGGTTGGTGGAGGAATTCTTCCGTCAACCTAGCTATTGCCTCTCAGGGAGGCGGATTATCTTCAGCTGTGCCGCTGTATCATTTTAAGAGTAGACCTAGCCTGTCTGCAGCCTGTCTGCATTAGCAGTCTTGCTGTTGCTAGCTTGGCTGGAGCTGCATCTGTAGTAGTGTGATTATGTGAAATCTGAACAAAAATTTTAGACCATTGGGTTAAATTCATGCCTGGTGCCACTCCACTGAAGTCAATCAGCCACACCTGGGGTGAAGTTTAACCGTGGTATCTAGTTTAACTTGATCTTTTAAGGTGGATTATAGGCAGGCTGCCTGGTGGCTGACTGAGATACACCTGGCAGTGCACGCAATGCTGTGTTGTTTATTTACAAAATGGGCACCTCACTTTTTTAAAACTGAAAACCCAATAAAAACTAACTAACTTTAGGATAACTGGATATCATGGATTTTCCACAAACATAAAAAAAGTTTCTCCATGCATGTAAAGGGGGATCATATAACTTTTGTTTTTAACCCAAGAAAATACACTGTACATTTGTTCTGATGCCCAAAATCTTCTTGATTTGTATATGCAGTGTTGCTGTAGTGGTGTTTGTCCCAGGATATTACAGAGGCAAGGTGGGTGAGGTAATATCTTTTATTGGCCCAACTTCTGTTGGTGAGAGAGACATGCTTTCAAGCTTTTGGGTTTATGTAAGGTCAAAAGCATATATCTACCACCAACAGAAGTTGGTCTAATAAAAGATATATTACCTCATCCACTTTGTCCTTCTCAATTTCTATTCTAATGCTGCCATCTGCTGTCTGAAAGCTGTACTCTCACAGTGTTTGAATGATTACTCTCTGCTGTAGTTATGTATTACTTACTCCATAATTACCCTTAGGAATATTAGAACTCAGCAATTCAAGGATTGGATTTAGGTGCATGAAGCGATAGGTTATACATAGCAAGCAAGTCATAATGAATAATTTTGCTGATTAATTTTGCCTCTTTCTCTCACACATATTGTCCTCAAACAGATAACTGAAATGTTGAAAGGAAGGATGGTTTAATGGTTAGCCTGGGACTTGGGAGAACTGAGTTCAATCCCCTGCTCTACCAACTGTCTGTGTGACTCTGAATAACTTACTTGGTCTCTCTGTGCCTCAGCTCCCCATCTGTAAAAGGAGGGTACTAGCACTTCCCTACTTCATAGAGGTGTTATGAAGAGAAATACATTAAAGATTGTGAGGTGCCAAGATACAGTGATGGATATGAGAGAGATTTTGCTTCTACTGTGTAAAGAGACTAACAGGTTTGTTTGTTTAATTTTTTTATATTTTTTTTTACAGTTTTACTTTCTTACCTAAAATGAAGAATGTCAAGGCTAGTCTTCCTAGATTTTGCAGGAAGGCTTCTTGACATTGGGGAAAACTCAAAAGATGTTTATTGTGAGCCCAGCATCTTTACTGAAGGGAAGAGGTTGCTGAATCTTTAACAAAGACAATATTTGTCCAAACTGTGTATTTTTCATTATAGTTAAATATAAATGCTAACAAGAACACCCAGATAGGAATAGTTTTAAACAATCTAACTAAAAATCTCTTCCTCTTTCAATTGCACAACTTCAGTCTCTTGTGACCTCATAATTTCAGTAGTTTTCTAGTCAGCTTAGAGTCTTCTAGGGTCTGAAATCCTTTTTTTTCCTCTTAAAAACAAGAGGAACCCCCTTCCTCTACTATCCTCACTACCTTTCTTTTTTAAATAAGAAACCTTCCAGGCTGCTTGTGTGCATTGTAGAGACAAAAAGAGAGCACAGACCCATTTTTCCCTTTTTACTGATCACATTTTAAATTCACTTTTCATGAGCATCTGTGCCAGCAAATCTTATTTGTAGAAAGGGAACACAAACAGAGCATGTAGACAGTGAAGGCAGATTCATTAACAACACCAAATGAATATTCCTGGGGAACTCTTTTTTTCATTCACCAGCTGAAGTCAGAGCTGCTGTAATGTAATGGAAGAGGGTCAGGTTCCAGGAGGTGCCCCTCTCTGTTGTGAGGTGTATTTGAGACTGTAGTACAGGTTATGAGCACAGGTTTTATTCACATAAATATATCAGTATACAGATTGTGGTTATAAATCTATCTCACAATGACCGTTAAGTTCAGAATGTTACAAGCTTTCATAAAATACCTTACTCAGTGCTTTTTTTATACCCAATAACCTTATCTACGAACAGTTGATTCAGTTGCCTACTCTTTGGGGTTCAGACCCCCTGTTCTCCCACTAGGGTGTCTGAACCCTGATTGTCACATTTCCGTTGGTTCAACACCTGGAGCTCAGGAGTGCAAGCTAGTGGTGAGGTTGCTACTGGATAAATATAGGCTGCTCAGCATATAAGACTGGCCTCTGTGCAAACTCAGTAAAGATCTCTTTCCTACAACTCTGCCTGCTGCATTGCGAATGAAATAAGCTCTATCAAATGACAGGTAGTTTTTAAAACAAAGCTTTAATTGCCATCATATCTGATTTCCCTGTGACCCCATAGTTGCAGCTCTCTGCCTTTCGACCAAATGTTTATACCAGCTGTGATGGGGCAAGGCCAGATGGCTACAGTAAAGTACTGAGGAACAGGCATGTTAGCCCCAGGCTAAACAAATCCCTAGGACCATGGTAACCAAATGGCAGTTGCTCCAGGTTAATCAAGGCACCTGGGGCCAATTAAGATCTTTCTAGAAGGCAGTGGAGATAGCTACATTGATTAGAACACCTGCAGCCAATCAAGGCAGGCTAATCAGGGCACCTGGGTTTTAAAAGGAGCTCACTCCAGTCAGGTGGGGAGGAGCCAGAGGAGAGGAAGTGTGTGTGAGGAGCTGGGAGCAAGAGGCGCAAGGAGCTGAGAGTGAGAGGCTGTGCTGCTGGAGGATTGAGGAATTATCAGACAATCAAGCATTATCAGACACCAGGAGGAAGGTCCTGTGGTGAGGATAAAGAAGGTGTTTGGAGGAGGCCATGGGGAAGTAGCAGCTGTCATGCAGCTGTTACAGGAGGCACTATACACAGCTGCAATCCACAGGGCCCTGGGCTGGAACCCGGAGGAGAGGGTGGGCCCGGGTTCCCCCCAAACCTCGCAACTCCTGATCAGACACAGGAGGCATTGACCCAGACTGTGGGTTCCACCAGAGGAGAAGATCACTGAGGTGAGCAAATCCACCAATAAGCTCAGGACCCACCAAAGTAAAGGAGGAACTTTGTCACACAGTCTTATTGCTGTTGTATTTGAGTGCCTGGCCTGTTTTAAAGCAGGGCTTTGGAGCTGTGCTCCGGCTCCGCTCCAGCTCCAGGCAAAAACTTGCAGCTCTATTGCTCCAGAGCTGCTCCACACTCCAGCTCTGGGCTCCGCTCCAAAGTCCTGTTTTAAACTTAAAATCTACCTCTTTTTCTCTCCTTTTCTCCCGCTGATTGTATGTTGGGTGTGGCAATTGTAGTATTGTTGCTTTTAGTAGTAGAATATCCTGGCCTATGCAGATGACCCTGAGAGTCTCCAACAAATACTTTACATCACCAGCCAGACTGCCAACTGGATGGGACTCTGCTTCAGTGCTAGGACGTGCACATCCCTGCATAGGTAGATTTTAAGTGATTATAAGTCAAATTTAGTCAAATGAAATAAAAGCAAAACACGTTCTAAGCTGCTCCTAACAATTTCAGTGTCCTTAAAAACTTGGGTGCTTCTCATCACAGGCTGGCTGGTTACTTTTCAGTCAGGCTCCCCCCTTTGATCAGCATTTCAGTCTCTTGGTGGTGGTGATGTCTGTAGATGTAGGTGGATGAGAGCGAGCATGGCAAAATGTCTCTCCCTTTTATCATGTCCTTTCTTTCCTCTTGGCTTTGCCTCCCGCCCCCACTTCGGAGTCAGGTGAGCATTACCTCATCGCAGTCCCAAACTGACAAAAGGAAGGGGATGACTCCCTCGAGGGTCTAACAGATTCTTTTGTTGCTGCCTAAGCTAGTGTCCCTTGTTCCTGTGAGGCTGGGTTTGTCCCATCCATGCCCTAAAGAGGTGTGAACTGCCTCTCTGTTCTTGGAGAGTTTTTGCACGGGCTTGCTTTAAGCCATGAGGATACATTTTCAGCCTCATAACTATATACATGAAATTATAACCTAGAACAGCCATGCTTAGCGCATTATGAGCTTTCCAAAGACACCTGACATGACAAACTTTGCATTGGATACCACGCAATCATTTTATAAAGATGAACATGGGGGTTAGGGTGTTTCCCCAAGTTACAGAGCGTCGCAACAACCTACCCTAAATTCTCAATTACTGAGGGACAATGTTCACTCATTGTTATATCTGCTTTCCACATCTAACTCTCTGTATAACTTTTCATGAGTCATGTACCCAAATACTTGGATGCTAATATCTAAACTGTATTCTTAAATTTATTCACCTACATTTGGGTTATTGCTGATTATGCACTATCTGTATCTTATGACTTTGCAAATACAAAGTTTGTTTTTAAATAATCCAAGCACTATACCCAGCTGTACTGACACTCTTAACCTGTGTACTATGCAATTGTTTTTGCCGTTAGCTTTAATACATTTTTAAAATCTGTTAACTATTGTGGAAGGTAAAATCAAAGAGGCGAGCTTTGCCCTTTATTGGGAAGGTGCTGAGGTTTGCTGTCATTCTAATTTTGTAGGGAAATGAAGTCTACAGCTTGAGATCGGCTGTTATGAGAGCTGTCTCCTGTGCTCATGACACTCTCATGCTTGTCATTTACACAGCTGTTTCTCCTGAGGAGCGTAGCTGTCACAAGGTGTCCTGGCTTCAGAGGGAGAGGTGATCTCTCACAGGTAGCTTGGACCAGTCCCATGAAAGGCTTTGAATATCAAGTCCAAAACTTTGGATGTGAGTTGGCATTCAAGAGGGCCCAGGTACAGAGAACTGAACACTATGGTGATGTGCTTTTAGACCTTGTTTATGTTGATGGCAGCATATAGAGTACGCGTAGGTACATGGTGCAGTGAAAAGCAGGCTGCATCCACACTGGTGAGTAGCTACACATGGCAATGAAAGGCTGCTGAAGACTTTTCCTGCTGCCTCCCCCACCAGAGCCTTTCCCCGCTGCCAGATCCTTTCCCTGCAGCAGGGAAAGCTCCAGCAGCAGGGAGGCAGTGGGACATTACACTGCTAAACACAACAGCAGAGCAGCATGTCTCGGGCATGTGGAGAGCCATGTATGAGACAGACCCTACATTTCTGGCATGTCTGTTCTGTACTCCCCTAAACCGTGCCACTATTTCTATGTGCTAGGGCGGCATGCAGTGTATGTACTCTGTCTACTGCCATAAGCACAGGCATAGACCGAGTCCTGTGGGATGATGCTCCCTGTACCAATGGGATCTTTTTCAGAGAGAGCAACGTCATTCCTAGGTATAATGTTCTAGAATAATCAAAGTTGGAAGTCACAAATGCATGGATCGTTATATCCAAACCTGAGTCTGATGACATGGGGGGGCAGCCTTCTGGCCAGCAGTTGATGGAACAGGGCATTTTATATCCTGTTATGTTGTGGTCAATGGCGTCGCCAGGTTTTAACAGCAGGTTTAAACATAAAAAAGGCGCCCCCCCCTTGGCTCCTCCTCCAGCCACGCTCCCCGGCTCCTCCGGCCATGCCATACCCACTACCTCCCTTGTCTGGCTCCTCCAGCCACACTGCAGCCATGCTGCGCCTCCCCCAGCCACACTGCCTCCCCCATGGCTGTACAGGGAGGCTGGCAGAGGATGGAGGTGAAGGGGAGGGAAAGGCAGGGGCACAGGGTACATGGGAGGGGTACACAGGGTATGGAGCTTGGGGAGGGGTTACCAGGGATAGGAGTGGACTGGAGTCCCCGGGGCTCTCTGTGCAGAGGGGGCTGGAGCTGGCCCCGAGACCAGGAGAGCCTGGGTGGGGCTCGCCACGTGCAGCACCAGCCCAGCTCAGCGCTGGCCCAACCTCTTGGAGGGTGGGGGAAGAAGGCAGCGAGCCCTGCCAGGTGCAGTCTGAGCGAGCTGATTCCACGCTGGCCTGCCACACCTGCCCGCCCCACGGCTCCTTCGGCCGTGTTGCTGGTAGTGCTGGCCGATAGGCACCGCTTCCGCCCCATGATCAGTTATCTCCCTCCTGCTGGGGGAGACAGCTGATCAGCGGGGGCGGGGCGAAAGCCAAGCAGACCAT